>NC_051158.1:107483236-107525115 GCF_013339745.2 Dermacentor silvarum | reverse complement strand
GGTGTGTGTTCCTGTTTTTCTCCTTCGTCTTTTCGCGCTGTTCCTCTGTCGAGTATGTACCGACTAGCCCAAGCCTCTAGTTTCACTTAACTCGGGCCAAACTTTAAAAATGTGCAAAGGCTACGTAGCTGGACAGAACCATGGTAATGTTTGTCGTCGCATAAAGATACTCAGATTATATTTTGCATTCCGCCTAATTATATAATTGGTCTTCATTAATTAATCAACTTCTCCGTTATAGTTAAGTGTCAATGAGATAAGTGTCATAATAGACGCAAAGTGGCTCGAGAGGCCAGTCGCGCGGCAGTTCTGAGTGTGTTCGGGGGTTCTATCACATTCGCAAAAACGCTTTTAGGTAGCACGTATTGAGCAACAGAAAGCTGTATCGGGAGGTTTTCATGTTGCTCTATAATTTTCTCATTGACACTTATCTAATTATAATAATCGAGAAGTTGAAGAATTAATTAAGACTAATTATCTAATTAGGTGGAATTCAAAAAATAATCTGAGTATCTCCAAGCGGCGACAAACATTGCCTTGGTTCTGTCCAGCTACGTGGCACTTGCATATTTAAAGTTTTGGCCAAGTTACGTGAAACACCCTTTATTAAAAGCGGCTGAAGATGACGATGGCTACTAGAGGGCGAACTGGTAAAGCGTTTGCTGAGGGTTACATGTGCAAAAGCTTCTTGTCATTCAGAGTGCTTTTTTTACTTTAGGAAACAGAAGATGTGTGTAAAGTGTAACATGGCAGTGTACAAACGTATTCACTGGTTTGCAGACGATTCATTGCGACCTTATGCTTGTTTTTTTTTTCCAGAGTGGTACATATGTGCCTCCTGTACAATGCTTTTCATATAAACCAAGAATTACTTCCTTGGTTACTTGAATGAAGCTTCCAGTGCAATAGCTTTAATTTCCAGGTTGATATAAGTTTGTAATATGAGGCTTATACATCCATGTCCCGTGTACTAGAATGCTAACATAATTTTATTTATGTAGCATTACTCAGTCTCATCGTACACTGCAATACAATGGTGCACACTTCTGACACCGATTTCCGCGTTTGAGTATTCTATACTATTTTTACTTGATTGTTGCTTTTTGGTTTCATGGTTCTTTTAATTTACATCATTACATTATTTGACGTAAGCCAATGGCTGTATTTTTTATTTTAACATTTTCCCAGTGTGTGTTTTTGATACTATGCGGCATTATTCCTTTTTGTGTTCTTTTCAAGCTTCTAGATTATTGATAACATTGTTTGTAGGCAGCTACCATGCGATTGAATCTCACATTTCTCAGTGTGCTTCTTGTAGTTGATGTGATATCAATCTCTAAATAATTCTAGTCTGCTCATCTGACTGCATGGGCTGTTTACTTTGCTAAATTACAATTTTACATTACAATTTACAATTACAAATTAGATTACAATTTTTTTGTATATTGTAGTCATTGTTTATCAGTTTCTAGTTCATTAAGAATTGTATCTGCGAACTTTAGTGATTGTTGGAGTACTTTTAATTCAATTTACTTTCTATTTCTCATACATTTTGCTGAAATATTGCACTATTTCAACAAACTTTTGCTTTGTCGTACTGTCCTCATTCCATGCGCACTTGGCCCAAAAGCCCTGGCCTGCACGTTCGTCCAGACGCGCCTATTTTTTCTTAGCGGGATTTCATTCCCATTTTGGTTGTAAACATCATTGCTGCATACCCAAGACAGTATTCTAGATTCATTTTCGTGGACATGTTAATTTTCATGTGACTTGGTAGAGGATGCGTCGGCGTCGATAGGCATCAGTGCTTGGCACTGCACCAGGAGCTCTTTTGCACTCGACACCGACGCTTCGACTCATCTGGAACCCCCGAAAATTAGCTTCAGATTATCGTAAACCTTTCAAGACCATTTCTAGACGAGCTTTTTGATAACGTCTTAAAAACGTTTAGAAATTGGATACCAATAGCTTTGGCAGAGGGCTTATTTGTTTCTTTCCCAATCCTATTTCTAGACGAGCTTTTCGAATACGCCTTTAAGACATGGTATAGATCGTCTCAGAAAAGAAATTAAGCTGGAAATTAGCCGATATATACGACGCTTTACCGACGAAGTTGTCTCACTGGTGTCTTCTTTAAACTGTTTTTATCGTCTTGGATAAACGCTACGAGAACGTTATGTATCTATTTTGTGCTACCTGGTATTTAGCAATGAGTACAAATAGGCGCCACTTATTTAATCACTTAGTAATTACGCAGACAACTTTGGCAGCATCTTTACTACTCTGATCATGATAAGGGTAGTAATGATAGCAGTTTGAAAACTGTGTTTCATGCACTTACAAGAGGAAACTGTGGCGCATATCTTCAGAAGCTGCAGTACAGCCAGCAAGTGAATGATGAGCCGCATATGGATTCGCCAAAACTTTGTACTTATGGCATTAAATGACTTAGTGACTTTGCAAAGTGATCATTTTTTGGAATGGAGTTTGTTAAGTATGAGTATAATGATACAAACATTATTAAAAATGTCCAATTAAAAACTGGCAGGATTCAAAAACCAGACCTCTAGCGTAGAAGCCTGATAATGACACCATTACGCCACGGACAATTATGTGATTATGAGTTCTTAATGACGTATTACCTTCAGAAATAAAAAAAGTATAAATTGCTTTGAAATTTCAGCCAAATGGAGCCATGGTAAGCCAGCCCAACCTATTTGCAGTTTGGTTTGGCTTACTACGACTCAGCGTAATATAAATAGCACACTGTGTTTACAGAAGAAAGCTGTCCCTCGTATTGCCAACATTGGCTATTTATCTCCGACTTCCACATACTTTCGCACTCACAGAATAATTAAAATCCAAGATTTGTATGAGTTTCGCATCCTGCGTTCATTTTACATCTGCTCTTCTGCGTTGAAATACTTCATTCAGACTACTGCATTTCTGCAGCGTCCGAATCATGATATCAGTACTCGAAACGTGGGAAAGTGGCTTATACCCCGTTTTCGTACCGACTATAAACACCAGTCTTTGAAACATAACCTTTCATCTATTCTAAATAAACATAATAACTTAGACAAACCCACAATATATATTACGTGCAATATTTTTGAATTACTAATTTATTTATTCATTCAAAAATCAATCAAAACACGGTCTTCATTTGTTTCCTTATTGCTACTTGCTATCGATATATAACTGATGTTACTTTGTCCTATTGCAGTTAGTTCTTGTATTAGTGGTGTTATCATTTCTTTCTGTTCGTAAAATTAGTGTTGTATACGTATTAGTGTAGAATTGTGCTTTGTTAGTTTCTTGAAATAATGTTTGTTTTGCATTCTAACACAAATGCATTGATTTTTTGGGTTCTACAAGTAAGAGGACAGACTTTCAATGTATAATCTATTCTACTATCTGCGTAAATAACTTTTTATTTTCGCGTATGATGATTTTAAACATCTGTTATCTGTTTACCTGTCACTTGTTGCCATCAATGCATGGTCTCCTGGGCCCCGTCAAGCTGCAAGAATGCAGCTTTTAGCCCAGAAGTCCAGCCAGAATATTTTCTGCTAAATAAAGAGAATTGAATTTGTTTATCTACTGATTTATTTATTTAAAATACTCTCAGTGCCAGATGGCGTTACAGAGAGGAGTGGTGAATCATGATACACTATTAGATGGTGTTAGACGCAGTACGGGTAAAAGCAGACGAATTCAGGCTGGTGCTCGCCAACAAGTATGCAGCTTTAGAGCAGGAAGATGAAGCCAACATAGAGGTAATGAATGAAACTGTAACTAGGCTGATCTCAGAAGGAGCAATTGAAGTGGGAGTTAGGGCACAAAGGACACCTGTAGGCAAGCTCTCCCAAGTAACAAAGGATCTAAAAAGAAACGACAAAGCATGAAAATCTCAAACTTGAGAGATCAGATGGAATTCGCTAAACTGTCAAAACTGATCAACAAGAGGCAAGTAAGGGCTATTGGAAATTATAATGTAGATAAGATTCAGGAAGCAGTGAATATGGACGCAGCATGAAATCAGTCAGAAAAAACTTGGCTTCAAGTATTCAAAGTATTGGCAAAGTATTCAAGCTCTTAGACTGGGAAGGCTAGGAGTGATGATCAACGGCTAATAACTTAGTAACCTTCGGTTTGCAGATGTCATTCTCCTATTCAGCAACAATGGGGACGAATTTCAACAAATGATAAAGGATCTTTATGAAGAAAGTGTAAGAGTGAGGTTGAGTATTATTATGCAGAAGACAAAAATAATGTTAAACAGCCTGGCAAGGGAACAAAAATTCAGGATCACCTGTCAGCCTCTAGAGTATGTAAAGGACTACGTTTATCTAGGTGAGTTACTCTTAGGGGACCGTGATCATGAGAAGGAAGCTTACAGAAGAATGAAATTGGGTTGGAATGCACACGGCAGGCATTACTAAATCCTGACTCGGAACTTACCTCTGTCGTTCAAAAGAAAAGTGTACAATCATTGCATTCTACCGGTGATAACATATAGGGCAAAAACTTGGAGGTGAAGAAATAAGCTCTAGAAGAAGTCAAGGACCGCACTTAGAGCGATGGAACGAAAATGTTAGGCCTAACATTAGGAGACAGGAAGAGAGCGGTGTGGATCACAAAGCGAACAGGGATAGCCGATATTCTAGTTGACATTAAGAGGAAAAATTGAGCTGGGCAGGCCACTTAATGCGTAGGATTACCAAGAGAAGGTGTCGGAGACTAAATGATGGTCCAGTGAGTGGACAGACAATAATGCAAAACCGTCCTCACCGATCGTCGGGGTATGGCTAGTTGCACATGTGCTCATATTCATCGCACTCCTTTCTCTCTCACACATTCTTCTTTCTATTCCTCTTTCTATTTCCACTAGCGTAGGGTAGCCAACCGGACTCTTGAATGGTGACTGCCTTCTATACAGCTCTCTCACTCACGCGAGTAAGAAAGAAAAAAGTATGGAAAAGCGCAGCCAATGAGGCACACCCGCAAATGCTTGTTGGGAGAACGAGTAGAAAAAGTAGAAGAGGAAAAAGAATGGAACGATGTGTAAGTGTTGTCTCGGCCTGCTATGAAACGTTGACGTGCACCGGGAGCTGGAAAGAGCCGCCTGGCTTTGGATCTTTTAGATTTGTGACTGCAAGCGGAACCTCGACAGCTCTACTCTGTGGCATCCAAGGGGCTCGAATTCACTTTAACACTTCCAGTGGTTCACTTCAGGTGTGACTGCGAACCTTCGCCACTGCCATATCTACATTCCTCAATCCAGAAACATGCAACAGACGTTCGGTGAGCCATCGTTCCCCTCCAATCCGCCTCGGCTCCGCATTTACTGCATCAAATATTTAGACTTCATGAGTGATTTTTTTTCGTGCGGGCTTTGTTTTTAAAGCATGAAATGGTTTTAGCTCCCGTTGTCGGCGACCTTCAAATGACATTTACTCAAAAGTAAGAGCCGTTATCCGAGCATTCAAACGAGAACATCCGGTGATCTTTGCGAGAAAAAAACGAGATCATTCGGGCAACCATTCAAAAGTTAAGAAAATGTGTCTCGCCCCCAACGCTTTGTTCAAGACCACATTACATACGCTAGTCCCTGCCCAAACAAGTTACAAAAAAGATTGATTCCGAGTTCTTCCGAATGTTTGTTCAGATTATGACTCAAGCTGTAACTTCTCGTAAGCTGATGTTTTATTTGTAATTTCCAATAGCGACGTTCAAAAGGCAGATACAGGGCACTATATACTTGGTTGTCATCTTCGATGCTGAGAGAGGGCTGTGCTCTTTTGCTGAGAGAGGGCCTGTGCTCTTTTGAACGCCAGCGGTCCGTGAGTTCCACCATGGCCTCCGCGAATTGTGTGTTAGTATATATATTTGGCGTTAGTTAAAGCGAAAATAATTAAGGCGCGGTTAGAGCTAGGGTAGAGTTAAGTACGGCACTCTAACCGACGACGTTCGGTGTAAACACAATGTATTCAAGGCACATTTCATTAAGGTATAGTGAATTAGGGCAGTCAAACCAACGGTCGTTGGTGGGAGTCGATTCGTCGACCTTTGATGGGAGTCGAACGCACGAAGTTTGGGGTTAACAAGGGCGAAGTCAATTATGGCACAGGTAATTAAGGGCGAGTTATTTAGACACCCGAAATAATACGATATATCAACGTTTTCGAATAAGAATGTCAAGTAATTTAACCAATTTATCGTGAGTGCGAAGTTATTGCCTTCATTCTCTTTAGCGTATGCTAAAGTGACTGCCAACTTTATTTTTCAATCAAGAGATCACATGCGCATTCCTTTCCCTCACAATCACATGTAGGTGGCTTCAATTTGCAATATCGTAGTTAGAGACGAAAGGTCTAGCTATGCGGTCGTAAGTAGGGCTGTCCAAGTATCGGGCGGAGATAGAGCGTAGGTCACATGGGTCGTTATTTTTTCTCAAAGTGTGGGAACGCTGAAGGCAAGTTAGAACGGCACTTGCTCGACGTCCTCCTTAAATTGTGAACCATGGCAATATTTAGGCAGTAAGAAAGGCCTCCCCCTTCAAGCGAAAATCAACGGTCAAGTCATAGATAAATGCGCTTGATGCAACAAAATTTTACTTTACGCTTTCATTACAAATGCCTCTGGATGTGAAGTAACCTGCACAAGTGATACTCACAACAATCTCCATAATCCACGCACTTCATGTCTTTTCTCCGATACTTGTCTCGTTTGCAGCCACAAGGCCTTTTCCCATAACCACTATACCCGCCCTGGTTGCACGATGTCCTAAAACCGAGACCATTGGGGCATGCATTTTCATTTGTTAAACCGTAGGAGCATCCAGCAGCTACTTCATATTGTCTTGGGCAACCTGAAAGAAAACGATATAATGTCGCTTGCACCAAAACACTTCGATTTCTATCAAATGTGATATATTGTTTCAGGGGCATTTACGCTGAATACGATAGATTTTTAGCACCAAAAGCTATGACAATAAAGTAATAAAAATGCCGAACAACGAAATTAATTTTAAACGCGAAGGACACACAACATGGAGCAATTCTATCTCTATGCATAAACAACGTGTCTATGTGCTTGGAACACCCTAGTGAGGTATTATGGTCCTTTCAGTATTCGCCATAACCTTAAGTCAATTTTTATGTATACTGCAGAATGAAGGCATCTACCAGCAATCTTCAACTACCCTTGTCTTGCGCTGATTCCAAGTTGTACCTGCTAATTACCTAATTTCTTCCCCCACCTAATTATCTGAACATGAACTAGCCCCCTTTGCTCTATTATCCACACCGTTCTCCTCCTGTCTCTTAAGAGAGAGAATAAACTTTATTACGATATCGTGGAGACCAGTTGTGCCTCGAAGGTGGAGCCCTTAGTCCAGGGCCCCACAGGTAGCAGCCACCGCCTCGGCACGGTCGACCAGCCATTGCTTGCCAGTCGCCGTCGCGTCCGTCAGCCGCTCATCCCAGGAGGTGAGGGTGTGGTTTGGAACGGGAGGGACGTGGGGAATGTCTTGGCAAAGCCAGACCATATGCAGTAGGGTGGGGCGGTCACCGCAGTGCGGGCATTGAGCTGGACCACGGGAGGGGTAGAGGTAGGAATAGAAAGCGGCGTCGGGAAAGTATTCGTCTGTAGTTGTCGCCAACAGACAGCCTGTCGGCGAGTAAGGAAAGGATGAGGTGAGGGTAGTGTTGCCGATTTAGGCGTATCTCAGCAAGTTGGGATGCGTACGAGAAAGGTTGTGGTCGGATAATGGCAGAGCGATCCCCAGCAGCTCCGTGTGAGAGTTCTCGGGCCAGCGCATAAGCGCGCTCATTACCGGGAATCGCTGCGTGCCGAGGCACTCAGACCAACCGAAATGTATGCGAGGTGGATGATAGAAAGGACTCTAGTATGGACGTGGTAGTAGGATGTAAAGTGTTGAAAATAAAACGCCAACAGGCTGCCTGGGAGTCTGTGAGAATATGATTGGGGGTAGAAGGAGAGAGAGAAGAGGTAGAAAGGATTGCCCTAGCAATCGCGCGTTCTTCCAGGAGGGAGATGTCGGTTAATGTACGTTCCGAGGCTGCGAATACGGTCATGAGATCCGAGTCCACTACGACCGTGACTCCCTCGCGTTCACCCGCTGGGCTGGCGTCAGTGAAAAGCACACGAACAGCGCTGACCTAACGGGATATTCGCGCCGCAAGTAACGCGACCAATGATCCCGGCGGGCAGTATGGCGAGTAGGGTGCATATGGCTGGGAATAGGAGATACCGTGAGCTTGGCACGTGCTGCTGAGGAAAGGTCTGTAGATGTAAGGACACTAGGGCTGGGTGGGTAACCAAGTGAACTAAGAAGATTCCGTCCCTGAGGTGTAGAACTCAAGTGCGTCAGCTGGGCGGCCTGTTGGGATTCTATAAGTTCCTCTAAAGTGTTAGTCACCCACTGTCCCTCCAGGTTAAGGGTAGCCGTGTGTATAGGAAGGCCAAGTGCAAGTTTCTGCGCTTACCATAATAGGGTAGACATACTCGTACGTGCGCGTTCAGTGCAAGTTACGTTGTGATAAGGTAGGTGGTATAGTAGGCGCGAGTGTATCAAGGCATGTACAAGGTGTAAGGCATCAGCCTCTTTGAAGCCATGTCAGCGGTTATACACCCGCCGAAGCATATGCATGATTTGGTTACATTGGGTGGTAAGTTGGCGAAGGGTATGTGTTGCTTTGGCGTTGGCTTGTAAAGTGAAACCAGGCACCTTTATGGATGATTTACGTGGAACGAGTTTCGCATCTAATGTGATGTTAAGAGACAAGTCTTTCTGTCCGCGAGCGTGTTTTGTGACAACGAGTAGCTCCGACTTGGCAAGGGAACATGTGAGACCACTACGCCGGACGTATTTCTCTATGGTGGTAGCTGCTTCCTGCAACTGGGTTTCAATGTGTACGAGGGAGCCTGTCGTAAACCAGATAACGATGTCGTCTGCGTAAAGAGCATGACGAACATCTGAGATTTGATCGAGGAGGGGAGGGAGAGCTCGCATGGCAAGGTTGAATAGGAGTGGAGATAGCACGGAGCCTTGCGGAGTGCCGCGGTTTGGGACACGTTCAGTAGGAGAGCGGAGATCACCGATGGCAAGGCCGGCAGATCGGCCACGAAGAAAGTTTCGGACATAGTTATACACCTTCGCGCCGCAGCCAGTAGCTACTAACTGTTCAAGAATCAAATCGTGGGAGAGGTTATCGAACGCCGCTTTGAGGTCTATGGCTAACACAGCGCGATATTGTGCGAAACTTGACAAGTCTATGACATCGTGTTTTAGGCGGAGCATTATGTCCTGTGTTGATATGCCACCACGATAACCATAAAAGGTGTCGGGAAGCGCGCAGGTGTCAGAAATAAATTTATGGAAGCGGAGCTGCACAATTTTCTTGACCACTTTTCTTCCCAAGGCACGAGGTGAGTGAAATCGGGCCCATGTTCTCTAAGGAGAGGGGTTTTCCTGGCTTGGGGATGAGAACTAGTGTGGCCTCTTTCCACTGTTTTGGTAAGGTACCGGATTCCCATAACTCATTTAAGTAAGTCGTAAGTTGATTGATGTCAGAATCAGAGAGGTTATAAAGTAACGAATACCGGATTCGGCCGAGACCAGGGGATGTGTTACTGCGAATGTCGGTGAGCACTGCGCGAACCTCAGTGACAGTTGTAGGAGCGTTAAGATCAGCCAGTGTGTTGGGAGAACCCGTGTAGTCCGCGTAGCGTGGCGCGTCTGGTGGTGGGAGATAACGCCGCCGTAACTGTGCAAGGCATTTGGTGTCTGGAATGTTAGTTGTGTGGAGAAGTTTTCAAATGCTTCTGGATTTCTCTGATTTTGCTTGGCTGGGCTCTATTAGATGGCGTAGCAGAGGCCAGGTACGCGAAGTACTGAGATTGCCATTAAGTTTATCACAAAGTGAGTGCCAGTTTTGACTGGTAAGGCTCCCAGCGTAACGAACAGCCTCAGCAGAGAGCTGTCCGATGCGTAGCCTCAGCTTCCTGTTATGACGCTGGCGGCGCCACCGTTTGGTTAATCTACGGCGCGCGTCCCATAAGTGGACGACGTGGGCATCTTTGTCTGGTGCATCAGGCGTTGTGGTGAGGGTGCGCGTGTGAACATCTAGCCTGGTTTACAGTGTCTGCAACCAATCGGTAAGCGTGTTGGCTGCAGACGTGGTGCCAGAGGCAGCGCGGAAGGCAGGCCAGTCTGTTAGTCGGATCTGGCGTGCCTCCCCAACGAAGTCTTTTGTATTAACTCGGGTAGCAATGATTGAGTGGTCACGACCTAAATACTCGTCGAAGTTGTGCCAGGTATAGGAATGACGACCATGATAAAGGGCAAGATCTGGGCATGTGTCCCGAGAAACGCTTGTGCCAAGATGAGTTGGTACCGATGGGTCAGTAAGTAGCGTGAGGTTGTGCTGCTGGATCAAAGTGTGGAGCTTGCGGCCTTTGGGTGTGTCATGAGGATATCCCCAAGTGGTATGAGGGGCGTTGAAACCGCCCGCCATAAGTGTAGCTCTACCCTTACACCGCGCTACTTGAAACAATGTGTCGAAACGTGCATGGCGTTCTTTGGGGCGGCTATAGACATTCAGTAGGCGGAGAGGCTGTGTGTTGCGCTTGCGGGGGCTGCTGGGAAGAAGCTCAAGCAGGACATGTGGAATGTCTTTGTTATCCAATGTAAAGCCGACCACCGCATGTGCCCGCCTCACTAGCGTGGCCACGAGGTGGTCCCGATTGGGATCTTTATGTGCAGCATATACTACATATACAGGTAGACTAGGAAGTTTGCGAGGTTCCTGTACAATAACACGTCTGGTGGATAAATGTGTGTTTGAAGATACTGTATGAGGCTTCCAAGCTTCTTTCTGAAGCTACGGCAGTTACACTGCCACACCGTGAGTTCCGAACAGGCTCTTGGTGAGGGAGGTACCTGCGCGTTACATTTCGCCATCCATGTGACTTGGGCTAACTTGACGGGATGAAGTTGTGCTGCATCCCGCTAAAGGAAGGCCGCGCCCGTTTCGGTCGGCGTGCTACTTGTTCGGCTACAGTGTCTGTCAATTTCGCAATGGATACTTCAAGGCGTGTAAGTCGATCCTCCGTAGAGACCGGATGCACAGTCTGTTCGAGTAATGTGGTGAGAGTGTCAAGGCGCTTCTCAAGCCGGGTGACGCGCGTCGCTAAGCTAGGCATAGGATCAGTGTCAGTAGGCTCTGGTATATCCATGAGGGCTGGCTGTGAAGTCGGAGTTACAGGGGTGGGGTTAGGTGGGTGTGAAGGCGGTGTTGCAGGGGTGGAGTTAGGTAAAGATGATGGTGTTGGGGGGTTAGGTGGAGTAGCTAGATGTTGTGAATACGCAGGGGATGAAAGAGGGGTGGTTGAAGTGGCCGACCAACTTACACGAGGCGGAGGCACTGTAGTCTCCGACAGGAGCCTCGGACCCGCAGTTCTCGAAGGGTTGGCACTGCAAGGTCAAGGTCGTGACTTGCTGCGCGACTTGTGGCTTCTCTTAGTTCTGGATTTGGATCGCCGGCGAGAAGAGTCAGGAGTCCTGCTTTTAGAGCGGCAGGGCGAACGGCGCTGAGGTGTGTTTGATCTGGAAGCGGCCACGTCTGGTGTAAACTGCGGTGGTGGTGGGCGCGGTGCACGCCGGAGTCGGGTAGCTTGATAAGCAGCTTTGTTTGCTGCCTGAATACTTGGGCAGGCCGGATCTGTAGTAGGGTCAGCGCCGTTGCAGTTGGCGCAGTTCGGTGCACATGGGTGAGGGGCATTGCGCACCGGCTTAGCGACAGCGCAGATGGGGCAGCGAAGATGCTGTGGCGTCGGGAAAACGTCAGCCCTGTGGCCGAGTTTAAGGCAGATTGTGCATTGTTGCGCACGGGGATAGTGTGGCTTACACCGGTATATGGCCCTGTAATAGAGCACGGTGTATAGTATTATAGTGCCATGAAAAATTATCAGAGCTGTTTCCGTCTTTCCCATCATCCTGGCAGACAATATCGTGAAACCTGGGGCGTCCAGGTTGGCCATTAATTCCGCTCAGGTCGTGTGGGCTTCGATTCCGTGTATAACTCCGCGGCAGGAATTGTCTGGGGGTGCCAGATAGATGGAGACTTCGTGGGAGGTGCTTTGAATGGTGAGAGTCGTGATCTGGGCCAGTTTTTGGGCTACTAGGTTCCGTGTGGACACAGAGAGAGCCAGGTTGTTGTGTTCCTGTATTTCGACTTGCGATTCTTTGTATTCGTTGTCGGTGAGGGAAGCAGTAGCACTCACCGCAGACATGAGTTGGGCCGGTCGCAGGGTGGTCAGGAGAAACCCTCCTTGCCGTCGCAAGATGATCTTGTGGCCCTGAAGCCGGGAAGTGAAGCTAGTGATGGCTGTAGGCTTGTTGAACGGTGTGTTCTTCCGCCGATTCACAAGCGTCCAACCTTCAGAATCAGGCTTAGACGCCATGGAGGCAAGCGTTGAAGAAAGTCACAATGCGTCGAACGTGGGCGTGATGAACGCTGCACAGACGCGGGGCCACTGGGGCTGCAGTGGCCACGCGTCAGAGACGAACGCGGCCTCCGACGCCTTGCAGCGGCCTTTCGCCTCCAGTGCTTCGTCGAGGGACCCAGGAAGGAGAGATGCAAACTTGGCAAAAATGGCCAGGAGTCAGTCGGAAGGCTCAAGTATTTGACGTCCCCGTAGTCCAGGCGATGAGAGAAAGCAACTGGTGGTACTCAAATTACAAAGAATGCAGAGGTCACGGTGTTAGGAGTGAAAACCGGCGGAGCGTGAAGAAGATGTGTCCGGCACTCACGAACCCCGCCAGCGTCCCCCCCCCCCCCGTTTCTTAAGGTCACGGCTCCATGTGCGTGGTGGTTTCCCACCAGTTGTGCCTTAGCACAGGTGTCAAAACGGATGATGGATTGCTAAACACAACATAAATACAGGATAAAACAAGATAAGCACAATGATAACACCAGGGACACATCTGTGAATCACTGCCCCGCACTTCCCCAGCATTCACGTTGAGTGGAACTGCATTACCGCGGAGTTTACCATTGCATTAGCGCCTATTTTAACGGCCGAGCTGTTTAAGCAGGCCGACATGTGTGCTTCCTGCCACTGCGTTGCCTAGCTACCACCTCGCCGAGCGTCGCTGGCTATGCTCGGGAGAGAGAAATAGAAAATGAGAGCGAGAGAGAGTGCGCGCGTCGCAGGCTACGCTCGCGAGAGAGAAAGAGAAAATGAGAGCGAGAGAGAGTGCGCCCGTCCCGCGCTATTCTCTTGAGAGGGAAGCAACCACCTCGCGGAGCATCGCGCGCTATGCTCGGGAGAGAGAATGAGAAAATGAGAGCGAGAGGGAGTGCGCGCATCGCGCTATGCTCGGAAGAGAGAAAGAAAAAATGAGAGCAAGAGAGAGTGCGCGCGTTGCGCCCTATACTCAGGAGAGAGAAGCAACCACCTCGCGGAGCATCAAGTGCTATGCTTGAGAGAGAGAATCAGAAAAAGAGAGCGAGAGAGAGAGAAACAAATTGTAGGAGCACCATCGATGCAACGCGTAGAGGTGCTGCCGACGCCATCCACGCTTCTTCGTTTCCCCAGATTAGCGACAAGCGCTCGCGGTGTCCGTGACTCCACAGGCGCCACTGGTGGCGGCTCGGCCTAGCTCCCACCAGCTGCGCGCTGACGTCATTCCGGCGTGTCATTTGCTGCACACTGTGCACTGTGCATAGCTTTCGCCCCACTTCCCCCACTTGTACTCGGACTGCAATTGCTTCGCGAGGCGTTCCCCGATGCCACGGACCACGACGAAATGCTTATACACTTCGTGAACGAGAAGAAAGGGAACCGAGGTGTCCGGTTTTTAATAATCATATCATAAGAATATTGCTACACAGGTGTGGTATTTGATTGCTTGAACGAGGCGCGCGGGCGCCATCACTCGAGAAAAGAAGAGGAAGAACGAGCCGGGCTCGCGCTGTGAATCTAACCGGTGAGCGCTGCAACCGCTGTTCTAATATACAACCTGTAAATAGTTGCTCGTCCTACTGACTCATCCTTCGCGTAACATTGTGGTGGAGGTGGAACGTTCCCCGTCCTCGCCACGGAGCTCCGAAGCGGCCGCACCGTGGTCTTCTCAGCCATGGCTTCCGATGGAAACACCCCGTCGCCACCTACACCTGCAGCGCAGACAACAACGTATGTTACGGTTCCTAGTCTCCGTGATCCTGAGACATTCTCAGCCCAAAATGGCGTTGACGTCGACGAATGGCTCAGCATGTATGAGAGTGTTAGCCGAAGCCACTCCTGGGACCCTACCATCATGCTTTCCAGTGTGATCTTTTGTCTGGACGGGTCACCGCGTGTCTGGTTTCGCACCCATGAGGTTGAGCTATCCAGATGGGTCACTTTCAAAGAGAGGCTTCGCGACCTATTTGGCAACCCGTCAGGTGGCCAACAGGCTGCGCGAAAAGAGCTTGCTACCCGTGTCCAGTCGTCGACAGAATCGTATGTTTCCTACATACAGGAAGTGATCGCACTTTGCCGGAAAATCGACGAGCACATGACCGAGGTTGACAAGGTGGGCCATGTCCTAAAAGGCATCGCGGACGACGCCTTCAATTGGCCCGTCTATAACGACGTTTCTACTGTCGACGCCATCGTCAAAGAATGCCGCCGCTTCAAGGTAGCCAAAAGCCGCCGCGTCGTCTCACAGTTTTCCCGGCTCCCAAACACCCCTGCCACGTCCTCTTGCTCCACTCTTCCTGCCACACGACCATTTCAAGAGAACGTCACGCGTATAGTTCGACGTGAGATTGAAGCGGCGAGTCCGGCCCCTCTTCATCCACGACCCCTTGACGGCACCTTTGACCCAGCGGCCCCTACTATTTCCGTTATGCAAGCAGTTGTGCGGCAAGAAATTGCAAACCTTGGCATCCCTACCGCCTTATCAGTCTCCCGACCTGATTCTGCACCCATTCCTATGTCCACAACCTTTAATGACCAGTATTTCTCTCCCAGACCACGCAATCCTGCTGAATGGCGAACCCCAGACGACAAACCGATCTGTTTCCGCTGCCACCGAGTTGGTCACGTATCCCGCCACTGCCGCACCACCTGGATTCCGCCGTACTGGAGCTCATTCCCTGCTCCTCGCCCATACGCCGACGCTCGCCGTTACTCACCTAGCTGTTCGTACCCTACTTCTGATCCCCCTGACAGCCGCTCCGGGCGATCGCCGTCGCCTCAGCGCCGTCGCTCCCCGTCACCCCAACCTCGCCGTTTTTCCTCGCCAAGCCACCGGACGGAAAACTAGGTCATGGAGCTCTTGGAGGTAGTGTTGCATCACATTCGTCCTGTCCAAATCCTCCCTTGACGCTCCTCACAAACGCGAACCTAATTGAAGTCGACGGTGTTCAGTTCAAACGGTGTTCCGTTCAAGGCATTGATTGATACTGGAGCCCAAGTGTCCATAATGAGCGCTAACCTATGTCGCCACCCCAAAAGAGTTCGTACGCCTGCCATCACTCGAGCCGTAAACGTCGCCAATGCGACGGCAGGCGTCAGTGGTATGTGCACTGCTCGCGTAGGGATTGCTGGCAGCAGAGTTCCAGTCCTGTTCACAGTGCTGACCAATTGCCCTCATGACCTAATCTTCGGGCTCGACTTTCTTACGAAGCATTCTGCCCTCATCGACTGTTCCACCGGTGCGCTGTGCCTCGAGCTTCCTCTTCTTTCCGACGTTCGCCCCGAACAACTGAACACCCTCTGCACTACAGCGTTTGTTCGGTTACCGCCAAAAGCCCTAACCTTCGTCGAATTGGCCTCAACGGCAACCATGTCTGATGGCGACTATGTCGTCACACCTATTCGTGATGTCCGCCTGGCGCACGACATCTCTGTGCCACACTCCGTCGTTACCCTTGCCGCTAATCGGATGTGTCTCCCCGTTATCAATTTTGGCTTGACAAAGCAAGTGTTACCTGAAGGCATAGCGGTGGCCACGCTCCGGTCAGTGACAGACGACCACGTCACTACTTTTGCGGCTGACGCGTCTCCAGATCCTTCTGATTACCCGCAGGATGCACTGAAACTCGATGACCCATTACGTCCCATGGTCGCTCCGGACCTCGCACCTGACCAAGCAGCCGCCGTACATCGCCTTTTGCTTTCCTACCGCGACATATTTGACACTGACAATCGACCAGTTGGTGAGACGTCCCTTGTTAAGCATCGAATAAACACTGGTGATGCTGTTCCCATTCACCGCCGACCTATCGCGTGTCCACGGCAGAGTGGCAAGTCATTCAGCAGGAAGTAAACAAAATGCTCGCCAAAGGCATTGTTGAGCCCTCCTCGACTCCGTGGGCGTCGCCGGTCGTGCTCGTCAAAAATAAAGATGGCACGTGGCGTTTCTGCGTTGATTACCGCCACCTAAACCGAATCACTAAAAAGGACGTTTACCCTTTACCACGAATTCACGACGCCCTTGATTGTCTTCACGGTGCCAAATACTTTTCCTCCATTGACCTTCGATGTGGTTATTGGCCGATTTCCGTCGATGAGCAAGACCAAGAAAAGACCGCTTCCGTCACTACAGATGGCCTCTACCAATTTAAGGTTATGCCTTTTAGTTTATGCAATGCCCCAGCCACGTTCGAACGGATCATGGACTCTCTGCTTCAAAGGTTTCAATTGGTCCACTTGCCTTTGTTACCTCGACGACGTCCTTGCGTTTTCTCCTACATTTGAGACGCACCTTGAGCGCGTCGCAGGTAACCTTGACATCTTCCGCAAGGCTAGGCTCCAATTAAACTCAACAAAGTGTGACTTCGAGCGCCGACAGATTACAGTGCTCGGCCATCTCGTCGATGCTTCCGGAGTACAACCCGACCCGGAGAAGGTTCGAGCAGTAACGGCTTTTCCTGTACGTCAGTCTGTCAAATACGTCCGGAGTTTTGTGGGCCTCTGTTCTTATTTAAGACGGTTCGTGAAAGATTTCCCAGCAATCGCTCGACCACTCACTCAATGTTTGAAGAAAGACGTGCCTTTTACGTGGGGTTCCCCTCAGGCTGTCGCATTTTCATGCCTTATGGCGATTCTGACCAATCCACCGATCTTGGCCCATTTTGACCATCCGCGCCTACAGAGGTCCGAACCGATGCCAGTGGTTATGGCATCGGCGCCGTCTTAGCGCAACGCCAACAAGGACACGACCGCGTTATAGCCTACGCTAGCCGGCTCCTGACAACTGCAGAGTGCAAATATTCGATTACCGAGCGCGAATGTCTTGCTCTCGTCTGAGCTGTTTCAAAGTGCCGCCCATATTTATATGGCAAGCCCTTCTCAGTAATCACAGACCATCATGCGCTCTGTTGGCTTTTGTCACCCAAGGATCTGACTGGCGGCTCGGTCGTTCGGCCCTCCTACTACAAGAATATACCTACACCGTGACTTACAAGTCAGGACGCCAACACCTGGGCGCAGACTGCCTCTCTCACTGCCCAGTCGAAGACCAGACCTCTACGTCTGAGCATGACACCGATGCCTGCGTTCTGTCTGTTATTCCACTGGTCCATGTCGCCGACGAGCAGCGCCGTGACCCGTCCTTGCGTATCATCATTGAGCGCCTGGAATCACCACTTCCCGACAGTTCCCTTCGCTTATTCACACTTCAACATGGCGTACTCTACCGCCGCAACGTTCACCCCGACGGCCCAGCATTACTCCTTGTTATCCCTAAACACCTTCGCTCGGCTCTTCTCCACGAACTTCACGACCTCCCCACTGCCGGTCACCTCGGTGTGTCAGTGTGTCACGTACCTACGACCGAATCCGCCGACGCTTCTTTTGGGCAGAGATTGCTCGCTTCGTTCGAAGATACGTAGCTGCGTGTGAGAAATGCCAGTGACGCAAGACACCATCGACGCTCCCTGCTAGGTACCTTCAACCAATCGACCTTCCCGCGGAGCCATTCTTTCGGGTTGTTTTAGATTTACTTAGTCCTTTTCCTCTTTATACCTCTGGGAACAGGTGGATCGCTGTGGCCACAGATTACGCCACGCGCTACGCCATCACCCGAGCGCTCCCTACAAGCTGCGCCACAGATGTTGCCGATTTTCTTCTACGCGACGTGATTTTATTACATGGAGCTCCGCGACAACTTCTCACAGACCGTGGCCGGACATTCCTGCCAAACGTTATCGCGGACATCCTGCAGTACTGTGCCACGAGGCACAAGCTACCCACGTCATACCATCCGCAAACTAATGGCCTCACGGAGCGTCTTAATCGCACTCTCACAGACATGCTCGCGAAGTATGTCTCTTCAGACCACACAGACTGGGACCTCACTCTGCCGTTTGTCACCTTTGCCTATAATTCCTCGCGCCACGACACAGCCGGCTATTCCCCATTTTTCCTCCTGTTCGGCCGAGAACCAGCACTGCCCCTCGACAAAACCCTCCCTGTTCACGCGGCACCCACCAGTGAATACGCACTTGATGCCGTCGCCCGCGCTGCCCACGCAAGGGAAATTGCCCGTGACCGCCTTCTGAGCTCCCAAGAGAGTCAAAGGCGTTTGTACGACCGGCGACACTGGGACGTGCGCTTCCCGCCTGGTTCTATGGTGCTTCTATGGTCTCCGTCGCGTCAGGTCGGCCTGTCAGAAAAACTGCTGTCTCGTTACACAGGCCCCTAACGATTGCTTAGTGCCGTGACTCCCGTCACCTACGAGATCGCCCCTGACGCCCCATCTGCTTCCCAGTCCAGTGATATCGTGCACGTTACACGACTGAAGCAGTATCACCCTCCCAGTGATGATATTTAGACGCTCCGGGACGTCGCTTCTGCCACCAGGGGATTATGCTACACGCATGTGGTATTTGATTGTTTGAACTAGGCGCGCGGGCGCCATCACTCGAGAAAAGAAGAGGAAGAACGAGCTGGGCTCGCGCTGTGAATCTAACGGGTCAACGCTGCAACCGCTGTTGTAAATACAACCTGTAAATAGTTGCTCGTCTTACTGACTCGTCCTTCGCGTAACAATATCATAAGAAGTTGTTTGTTGGCTTCTTATGATATTATACACTTCGTATAACCTAGCATAACTTTGCATTGCTTCGTACAACTTAGCCTCACTTCGTATAGCCAGGACCAGCTAGGAACCGACCAGCTCCGCTGTATCTTTAGCCTTTCGCCACTGGCGCAAGCTACGCCGCTTTTTTTTTGCGTGGTTCGGAAACCTAGTGTCACTGTACATGCGAGTGTTTACGTGCCAAATATAAAGATCACTTGAGAGAGATAAGACAAAACGGAAAACGCCACACAGTATCACAGCAATGTGATCAAATGAACTCTAGTCGAGCAGTTCATGAACTGAACCAAGACACCGAAGGAAAGAGAAGAATAGAAGCAATATGGACAGACAAAGGTGAAATCACCACAAATGAAGAATCTATTAAGGAAGTATTCCTTGATTACTTTCAAAAAGTATTACAAGGAATCAACCCCATACAGGATAGCAATGCAACCAGATTATTCGAAAACCTTCCACAAGTACAACGAGAAGACCACGATCAACTGTGTGCCCCTGCCAGCAAAGAAGTATTTCAAACAATCAAGAAAATGACGCGAGAAACAGCACCAGGACCAGACGGTATTTTGACAGGATTCTGCCTTACCTTTTTCGATATAATCGGACAAAGACTAGTAAAAATGATAAACAATTTTATCATTCAAAAGAATAAACCTCCTTCTTTCGCAAACGGAAGAATTATTCTACTAGCTAAACCAAACAATGACCTACTAGATGTGAATGGGTGGAGACCCGTCACATTACTAAACACAGACTATAAAATAGCAACCAAAGATCTTAACAAATAGACTAAATGATTTATTGCCAATGATTATATCAGAACTACAAGAAGCGGCAGTTCCGGGGAGATCGATATTCGCGTCTTTGACTTTAACACGCGATATATTCACTTATGTCAAACAAAAACAAATTAAAGGTGCCTTTATCACGATAGATCAAGAGAAAGCATACGATAAAGTGAACCATCATTACATATATGAGACTATGAAACAATTCGGTTTCCCTCAGGACTTCATAGACATCATCGAATTACTATATAAAGATATTACAAGTGAAATACAAATTAACAACAAGCTCACAGATTGTTTCTCGGTTACGAGAGGGGTGCGACAAGGTTGTTCACTCTCACCAGGACTCTTTGTATTGACTTTGGATCCGCTACTGAAAAGAGTCGACCAAGGAAAAAGAATGAGAGGTTCCCCTTTGCAGGATTGGGGGAAATAAAATTTCAGCCTTTGCGGATGATATATCTTTATTTATTAAAGATGAATGCAGCTACCAGACATTCCTGCAAATCTTCAAAGAGTACGCTATAATATCTGGAGCAAGAATTAATAAAAAAAAAGTAAAGCACTGCGATTTGGGGATTTTAGAGAAGAATCACTTGTGGAAGTGCAATTTGTGCACGCTGCAAAAATTCTCGGTTTGTGGTTTCAACCAGGAAACATTTCGCCAAAAAGTTGGGACGAACCCCTAAAAAAAGCTGCCCAAGTGGCCGAAAACCCACGCCATCAAGATTTAAGCCTATTAGAGAATGCGGAAGTAGTGAAAACAAAACTACGTTCACCTGCCTTCTATGTAGCAAGAATTGCAAAAATGCCTCGACTGGTTGCAAACAGATTGACTACCCTCATAGGGAGTTTCCTTTGGGGAAAGAAACCAGCACCAGTTACAAAAACAGTTACTAGAATACCCCCATCACGAGGGGGTTTAGGGATACCAAACGTTTCTCTAACAGCACGAACTCTGGCAGCAAAAACAGTAAGCTCATTGATTAACGAGAATAACTTCCTTGGAAAACCTTTACTGAGATATTGGATTAGCACTCTTGATCGCTTTGTCACAACAGAGATCTGGAAAGGCCCAAGAGCCGAAATCCCGCTTCAATTTTACAAAGAAGCAGTGAACACAAAAAAAAAGCGATCGAGGAACTCTGTCCAGAAACCCCACTAGCAGACATAAAGACTGCAGAAATAAGCGCTACAATGGCGCTGAAGGAGTTGAATATGGAAGATGTACCAAAAAGTCTACCACATAAATGGAAATTTTGGAAACAAGCGCAATTACCGAAGGAAGTGAAAGACTTTAAACAAATCTAGCCAAAGAAGAGAAGAAGAAAAGCGTATTTGAAAAATTACTGACCATAGTAACAATGTATAATTTGTGGAAAAGAAGAGGGCTTGCTGAAATTTAAAAAAAAGCCCCAAAAATCGGTGTATCCGATATTAAAAAACATCAGAATCATGATGTGCAAAATATTAAATAAAGAGCTAGAAAAAAATGGAATAGACGATTTGCTTAAAAAATGGCATACGAAATTTTGGATAATAAAAGAAAACACAGTTGAAATCCCCATTATTCCATATTAACACGCTTTTAAGTCTTTGAACTTTAGAAAAAAAAAATAGAATTATGTCACCCCAACAACATTTAAAGAATAACAAATTTCTGAGAAATAAGAGGCAGCCTAAACATTGTATAAAAATACAAGGCTGATCCATTTGCAAGTGCATTTTCGAATGTATTGTGAGTCAAACTAAAAATTGTATAACTGTGCAAGGCTGAACGAAAGTACAATGTAATAGCCTAAACATTGTATAACTGTTCGAAACTGATCAAATTTTATGTTACAAATGCCTAGTGTATAATTGTGTGTAATGGTGCGTAAACAGATACCAGTATATCAAGAAAAATGAATGGTGTTACACCAGTGAATTGTAAAAATGTAGAGATGACAATAAACTTCTCTTGGTGTCACTGTACATGCGCATTTGTTGAAATGCGCAGCTAACTGGCTACCATGCGGGTTTTTTATATTGCTTTTGTGATGCCTTGTTCTATCGATCAAACATTGTCCAGTTTGTCCGATGTGCACAGTTCCGCAACATCAGGATATCTCGTAAACGAAGTCGGACGTGTACTTGGTGAATTTCATTTCGTGATTCGTGATTCATTGCTGGCTTGTCCGATTATTCATTGCATTACACAGCTTCGAAAGCTTACGGGGAATGGAAAACAATAGGTTGACTTGATGCATGTTGGCCATGTTGGCTGTAGATTATGGGATAACCTGCGAACATATGATATTACGTGAACCTTTTTCTTTTTAGCCTGCTTTTCGATGTTCCTTCCTGAGCGCTTTGTTTTTTGCAGCGGTGTTTCACACACAGCTGTGATGACAGAGCACGGATACCCTTTTGTTTGGAGGCATTCTCTCTGTTATAAGAGGCTATTTTAGAGCGCAGCTCCTAGCCACCCATTCCTGCGGCGAGGGTTGACGCCTGCGTTTTCCCTCGAAGGAGCACAGCGGAAGATGAAAGCGAACGAGGAGCGCAGAGAGAGATGAAAGACGGCAATAGCGAAGAGAGCGCGAGGAGGAAAGCGGAGGGTGTGGCGAAAGTGTGAGAAAAATACCATAGCGACGCGAAAGACCGCCTTTACGCCGCAGGAGCGGAGGTGTGTCTGCGGCGGCTGCTGTGAATCGCGCCCACGCATCACCCCCGCGCGGCCTCTAACGATCGCCCGATTAGCGAGCCACATTTCACTCCGTTGCCAACGTGCCTTACGAGACAGATTGTCCGTACCATCCAATATACCGCAAAATGAAAACATGTATAGAGCTCCGCTCAAATTTCGCATGAGAGAGCATCGTAATCAACGGCGAATATTTTAGATAGTGCATACTGGACTTCCTGATTGCAGCTTGAGTACAAGTGACAGCTATTTCACGAGCTTAGAATGGGGAGTGCCATAGGGAAGTGCGCCTTTCTTTGACCTGGGTTGATAAGCGCAGCAAACATGTTGATTTGATACGAAATAAACATGAATATCTATGGAATGAATGGTAATATTATTCGGCATTTGAAAGGTGAACTTTAGCCTCCACTGTGCATATTGAAAATGCTCAGAATATTTTAAACTTCTTCGTCACAACAATAACCTCTTCGCTGCTTTAGGAGAACCAGGTAGTCGTCCGCATAGCGATACAAGCGAGTAACTAGGGAGTCAACTAAAGTTGCGCAAATGCGGTTGTCAACGCTAGATAAAAATTCGTCAGCCTTTCCAGTCCATGAAGATGGTTAAACAGCGAATCTGAAACGTGTGGCCCCGATGTTTATCACTGGGTTAATCCCGAGGATTGCTTAAAGTGTTTTTCAATTATGATATTACACACACTCTCGGCGGTGACGGAGAGAACGACGTCACTGACGGTATGCCCGCAGTCCGCCGTTGTCGCTTGCAGTCGGTGTCTCGAGTTTGCTCGGCGGCGTGGTTAGCAGCATTCGCCAGCCATTGCCGCTTACGATTCTTGGAAAGTAAATTGCTTCAAAATTAAATCTGTCCGCTGCATAACACAATTAATGGCTCACACACCTTAAGCAATGGCTCATTCCCCCTTAAACGTGGCCTCCATATTACGACGACAGAATAGAAGTAAAATTCTACGCTGTAATGATGAGCAGCAACGGAGCCAGCTGTGGAAGCAGACGACGACGACTAACGCGGGAGCAATGGCACGAGCGTGTCCCGAGCGCGAGCACGAGCCAGCTGTGGAAGACGACGATGGTCGAGGCAATGTTTTTGATGATAATTTTCTGTACACAGGCGATTTCGCCGAGCCATATACAATTTCGCCGAGACATATAAAGCTCCGCTATAAAAATATCACTTTACGAATGGGTGCAATGGATGATCCGATACAAATGCCGGTGCGTTGGATATACAAATTTTCGTTTTGGTTAAAGGCCGTGGAATGAAGATAATATTATAGAACCGTCATAAATTGTCAACGCATATGCCTACTGTGTTAAGTTCTTGTTCATATGTTTTATTACATTTTTCACGTACAGCAGCCAGCAAACCATAACAGGGAAGTGAATGAAACTGATCTCCCACATCGACAGAAAAGCCGTTGACGCTATAACATTTGTAATACAGGGTCTGCTTAGTTCACTCACAAATTATTCGGAACTTCCCAGTCGGTAGAGGTCATTCACGAGCATCTTATTAGATGGCTTTACAAGAACGTCCGACAAGCAACTACCGCGAAGTTTTTTTTTTTTTTTTTTTTTTTTTTTTTTTTTTTTTTTTTTTTTTTACCCTTAGCGGGTAGTTCGGCTTGGTCGGTTTGCACGTAAAAGCACTTCCATACACCGGGATTATCTTTTGCTAGTGAGGTTGTTTCACGGTCCTAGATTCATTTCTCCAAGTACCTTGAGAGCAGCTCTTCTCTGCTGTGTCCGATCGAATTTGACTGCCTTGAGATTCTTCGCAATTGCTTCAGTGGATTTTTCTTTTAAGTGGAATTATGGTAACAAGACGAATCGTCCTTCCTTGTAAGACTACAGGACATTCATGTTGTTGTCCTTCATCCAGGACACCACTTATTTGAGGTGCCTTCTTGTGATGCACGTTCATTGTAACGCTGTCAAAGCTTTCTCGGATTGCATGATCCCGTTCGTGTTCATCCGCCTTGTCTACCATATCTTTGGCTATGGTCAGAAATTGATGAGAGTACAACTGCGAGTCATAACTCAATTTTAGCGCTTTGCCGAGAACAACCTTTCCATCACCAGGAACAGTCACTCCACACAGGATGGTTTTGGCTTCCTTAAGGAAAGCTACTGGTAAGGAAAGCCTTTGGCAGCGCATGAGGCTTTTCTTACGGAAACCAAATCCGAAACTTCAGAAAGTGTGTTTCCGAAAGAACATATTCATTATTCGGAGTCCTCTTCTTTCTGAAAATTATAACAGTCGGTCCTCTATTGCTTCTGGAGTCGATGTTGTAGTTGCCAATTCGCTATTATGCTAACTATTTTCCCCCACTTTTACAATCACAGACGACTAGGGAATTAAGACTCACCATATTGCGGATCGTACGTTGCTGTCCGAGGCACTGAAACATATCCTTAATCAGGAAAGGGGGGAGGGGTGTAAAGAAACAATGTTACTAGCATAATCTTTGAAAATTACCATCCCATTCTATGGGACATGACTAAGGTTAGCAGATCCTCATGAATCAAATCACGAACACTGACATTGCTATTAACTTGGAATACATTATTCAGACCAAATATGCAGGAATATAAGGGTTATTTTCTAGAAGATACATATGTTTTATAAAAACGTAATGTGCCTGAGTGTGGCGTTTTTGCAGCCGAGTTTTTGGGTGAGGCGAACATATTTTTCCGCTAATAACGCGAGCTCCCAAAAGTTAAGTATGAAATTTAGTTAATTACGAAATTTCATTAATTGCGAAATTAATAAACGAAAACTTATGTATAATCTTTTTCATTAGTACCTTCGGAGCAGTCACTCAAATGACAAATTCGGAAGCGTCACGTTTTAATGAACACCTATTTTTCTTTTTAATCTTTAAAGTCGCCCTTAATTCAATATATTCGTCATCGAATTCCACAAGTCGATCGAGGCAATATCGCGACTGGAAGCATCGCGCTGCGCGTCAGACGGCAACTCCCCATAACTCCATGGGGTTAAGTTTGTATGATAGCATCCCACGGGAAATCGTGACCCGACATACAACCGCACATGCTTGCCTTGGAAAACGTGCTGTATCAGTAGCTGCCGCGACTGCCCGAGTCGTTCAATTTCTAACTTTATCACGCTTGTCGTTACGGGGCCTTTTGGTAATAAATGATAGCGGGGCCGCTTTTTCCGCGCTCCCACGGCGCTTGGATTCGATATTTCCTGTATTTACCGTTAAAATTCAATGACAAATATCTAGAATCATACTGTAGTAGTGCGCCAAGTTGGGCTAGTTAGTTCAAGTTCATATTCGAAGGATTTTAACTGCGCTAGGAAAGAGGGACAAAGGAGGTCGAAAGTCTTTTTCGTCCTCCTTTGTCCCTGTTTCTAGCGCAGTTAAAATCCTTCCAATATGAACTTGAAAGTCTTTTTCGTCCTCCTTTGTCCCTGTTTCTAGCGCAGTTAAAATCTTTCCAATATCTAGAATTTAAAGATGCTTAAGAAATGAGGGGCAGGAAAATAAAACGGCCTTCAAGTTCGCCAATTCAGCATCTGCCCCCAAGTCAGTAATAAAAAGTGAAATAATAAATGCTTGTTAATTACTTTCCTGAAGCTCGCGCTATTAGAGGTAAAGTATGTCCGCCTCGCCTAGGAACTCGTCTGCGAAAACGCCACATTGTGAAAAACCAGTACTGCCGACAAAAATACCGCGTATAGACAAAGTTTACGCATGTGCATAGCGCAACCATAATTTAACTGATAAGATAACCTGGCGTGTCAGCCACTACTCGGCGAAGCTGAACTGAGTGCATGGGATCTGTCTAATGTGCATTCTCCTGAAAGAATGGCAAATCAATATATTAGAAATGTTCTATTAAAAAAAAAGCTTTTCATTAAGACGAAAATTCTTATCCGCCAGAAGGTAGGACAAACTCATCATGTCTAAACCTTCCTAGCTTCATGCAAGCATCTACTTTGTGAATACCACCAGAACTCAATAGCCATCAGTATTCCTGTGGTTCGATTCGATTCGCGGCTGCTCTGCAATCTACTGGCATCCTTGTTGGCTTAGAAAATAGAGCGGCTTAATTGGAAAGTCTTGGTTCATGCATTCAACTTAGGAACCAGGATGAATTAGTCGTCAACTGCCAACATAATTTTCTGAAAAGCCTGTATTGGTTTACTTCTTGGTTTCGTGCTACTCTTAAGTAGTTGAGAATGTGCCGCATCAAGTGTCAGAAATTTTTCACTTTTGCTATCGCATTTGGAGTAACAAAAATGCAACGCCCCGCTTGCGCAAGTCAATCCTCGACATCACATCAAGCGGATTTGCAAGTGTGGCAAAGTGTCCCTCAACCGGCTCCATTCATAATTTTTTCTAGGGAGAATGTTTGCTTTGAACAGCGTCTGCAAACGACATTCCTTCCTTGAATTCTCTCGTACGGATGCCTAGGAGCTGCGTTGTGGTCATATCACCGACTCTGCTCAATTTTGATTCTATTAGCACTGTTAGTTTACTTCAAGCACTATTAGGGGAATGTGGAGCCTTCGGGTTGGGTCCCCAACAGTTTCCCACCAACTCGGGTCACCGAAGTGGTGACCCGATTTGGTGGGTGACATGGGTCTAAGGGTGACATGGGTCATGGTCTAATAGGTATACGTATCGGGCTCCTGTGCTGATGCAACAGGGTGCGAAACCGACCGTCGGGCAAATTCGGGCCTCTGGGTATGTGGCACTGGGTACGAGCAGCTATTCAATTAAGGTTTTCCGTACCTACTTTGAGCTCTGGGTATGAACCACATGGTCTGTCCCGCTCTTCACAGTCTCTTGGACGCCAACTTGGGCAACGGTATTATACCACTGTGTATGTGCCCCACTTCGATGAGAATAATTTTAATTAATCCAGTGGTCGGCGCAATGAAACCCACGACTCGCGTGGACTTCGTGGCGGCGGCGCAAGATGGTGCAGCGTTTTTCGTGCTAAGCGAGACAATTGAGTCAGCTATACACACGTTTCGGCGTGGACAAGGATTTAATGACAATGGAATTACCATCGACAATCATCGTGACTTCGGCCGTGGCGTAATTTTAATGCGTTAGCATTATAAGGGTGCTGTACGCAATTTTCGGTGGGATATCTGCCTTTGTATCGGAAAGCGTTGCGCATACACACGGACAAACACGGGAAAAAAAATTCGTGCCTTGAATCTGCTCTCACAAAGTCTTGCCCGCATTTACAACTTACTGCCAGCTTTTACTGGCTGTGTGGCCGGCTTGAGGAGGTTGAGCAGGAGACGGAAGACGCAGGTTCGCAGCTGGCCAGGAAAATGTCCCACTGTTTCGCATCGGGTGTTTCGTTCGCCCGGAAAAAGACGTGAAATTGTTCCTCGTTGACTAGCCACAAAGACAAATCACCCTCGAACGATTCCAGCCTCGAGTGAGGATCGAGTGAGGATCGTGGCGGAGTTGAGGATCAGCTGCGAGGATGAGAGTTGGTTGTTGCGATAGGCAGCGGCGTCCACGAACGAGACATCGTCCGTTTTCATGTCTATGCGCCTGAGAAGGGCGGTCGCTCGCACAAGGCACCTGCCTCTGTTTAGGTCAGGATACATATTTCGCGGAATGGGAGCGAACGTGATTAGGTCTCGGATCTCGCGGGGGACCGGCGTCAAATCTGGGGGATCCCTGGCCATCGAGGAGAAAAAGTCGAGCTCGCGCAGAATGTGGCGGCCCGCCTTGGTGGTCGTGTGTCGGATCATCTGCGTTCGCTCCTTAGTTGATAGGGAGGCTGAGGGTTCGTTTCACAACCTTTCGAATAAGGGCGTTGAGTTTGTCGCGCTCCGCACGTAGCCAGTTGTGTATGGCGGCGACATAGGTAAAGTGGCAGAGAACAAACGCATGTAAAAGACGCAGTAGGTTGTCTTCTTTCAGGCCGTGGTGCCGGTTGGTCACTCTACCTACGAGTCGTATGGGAATTTCAGTCTTAGTCATGCGTTTCTGCACCGTTAGGGTGTTGGTTCCGCGGGATTCGATGATCATACCCAGGACCCTGATGGAGTCTAACCTGGGAACTATACGACCGTCTCTTATGCGGAGTGTGATGTTGCGTTGCATGTAGGCCTAGGGAGCGTGATGTTGCTTGCATGTAGGCTCCCTAGGCCGGAGGCTTCCACCCTTTGGGCTTGGCGCCACGGCGTTCGGGCAAATATAGCAACAGCTCTGACTTGGTGGGGGAGCACTTGAGACCGGTGTGCTCGAGGTACGACTCGGCAGTTTCGATGGCCTCCTGCAAGGCGGATTCGATGAAGCCATCCGACCCCGCGGAGCACCACATGGTTATGTCGTCCGCATAGATGGTGTGATCCGGCCCGTCGATCTTCGAGAGTCGTTGGAGAGCCCGATCATCTCTAGGTTGAAGAGCGTCGGCGAGAGGACGGACCCCTGGGGGGTTTCCCGCTGTCTGAGCTCGACTTCTTCCGACACCAGGTCTCCTGCGCGGAGGGCGGCCCTGCGCCGGGTGAGGAAGGAGCGGACAAAATCCTAGAACCGACGCCCGAGGTCTGCGATCGCCTTCAGGATGGACGAGTGGGCGATCGTATCGAATGCCTTTTATAAATCGAAGCCGAGTATCGCACGCATATCCCGAGTGTTTCCTCCGTTGAGAATCTGATGCTTTAAGAGTAACATGGTATCTTGAGTTGATAGCCCAGGTCGGAGGCCAATCATGTGGTGCGGGAAGCAGTCGTGGTCCTCGAGATAGTGGCTGTCCCTGTTGAGGACGACGTGCTTCACCGCCTTGCCCACGCACGACGTGAGCGAGATGGGCCGGAGGTGATCTAAGTTAGACGCTTTTCCCGGTTTGGGAATAAGAATCGTGTCGGCGAATTTCCAGGCGTTGGGTAGCTCGCCCTTCTCCCACGTTTTGTTGATAGTATCGGTGAGGTAAGTGACGGAGAGTTCATCCATGTTGCGTAAGAGCTTGCTGGGGATGCCATCGGGGCCAGGGGTGGAGTGGCCATTGAGTTCGTGGAGAGATCAGCGCACCTCTTCAAGGGAAAATTGGCGTCCAAGTGGCTGTTGTCGGTACCGGTGTATTCGTGGTGAGGAATCGACGGATCCGTGGGAAGCGGAAGATATTTCTGCACGAGGCTCTTTGCGACGTCTTCTGGTGGTGCGTCCCTTTGGCCTGATGGATTACCTTCGCGTGAGAATGACGCTGATTGTTGCGGGTGTTGGTGTCATCGAGCAGGTCTTTGCGGAGGTTCCATGTTTTGCCATTACGGAACTGCCCGTCAATCGAGTTACAGACTTCGTCCCACTGCTGTTTGGAAAGGGTGCTGCAGTGATCCGCTATGCTCCTGTTTAGCTCGGATACGCGTTTGCGTAACCCCCGATTGAGGCGCTGGCCCTTCCATCGGGCCAGTGGAGATTGTTCGCCCTCGAGCAGGTGGGCGAGGCGACGGTCCATCCACTCGGTGGGCAGGTCTGTACAGATGGTTTTGGTGGCCTTGCCGACCTCAACCTGAACCTTATCCGTCCACGTCTCGATATTTTGCAAGGCGTAGGGAGGGGGTCGTTCTGCGCAAGCCTTACGAAACAGGTCCGAGGCCACCACGTGTACGCGTTCGTCTTCTTGATGACTTTGGGAAGTGTACAGCCAATAGGGAATGGTCGCTACCAAGATCTACCACGCAGTTGGACCAACGGGCGTCGGCGATGTTCTTCACGAAGCAGAGATCCGGGGTGGTGTCTATTGCGTGGACGTGCCGGGGCGGGTGGGTCCCGTGCCACACACTTTGCTGACTGCCACACACTGGCAACCGCACCTGTCTTCTCCTTGTCACTTTCGCGCTAGCCACGCAAGTCCTGCCTCAGGGGATCTCATTGGCTATAATTAGCGCTCTGCAGGATGATGAGGTTCAGCCATTCACAGTTGAAGATAGCTTCAGCTCAGTCCATACCGTGACGTCATCTCACGGCAGTAACGTCGACATTGAGAAGATGCTTTCCCCTGAACTTACAGCTGCTCAAGCTGAAGCCCTCTGCCGCATTCTTGAAGGCTGTGGCGGCATCTTTGACGTTGACAATCGACCCTTAGATCCAACGTCCGTCGTGACCCATCGCATAAATACTGGCGATGCGGACCCTATTCACCGATGACCAAATTGTGTTTCTGCATCGGAACGAGCTGTTATCCAACAGGCAGTTAAAAAGATGCTCGAAAAAGAAATTATCGACCCTTCCTGTAGTCCCTGGGCTTCTCCCGTCGTGCTTGTCAAAAAGAAGGACGGAACGTGGCGCTTTTGTGTAGATTATCGGCACCTGTAGAAAATCACAAAAAAAGGACGTTTACTTTTTGCCACGCATTGATGACGCTGTACACTGCCTGTACGGTGCCACCTAATTACTTCTATCGACTTACGGTATGGCTACTGGCAGATATCCGTCAACCACATGGACCGAGAGAAGACTGCATTTGTTACCCCTGATGGTATTTATCAGTTCGGTCTCTGTAACGCGCCCGCCACCTTCGAACGGACGATGGACTCTTTGCTTCAGGGGTTCAAGTGGTCCACCTGTTTGTGCTATCTGGACGACGCCATCTTTTATTCGCCCACATTCGACACGCATATAGACCGTCTTTCAGCAATTCTTGACGTATTCCGCCGGGGCTGGTCTCCAGATGAACTCGCCATGTCACTTTGCTTGCCGCCAAATATCCGTCCTTGGACACCTCGTGGATGCCAGATGCGTGCGACCTGATCCGGACAAAATTCCCGCCGTTACGAACTTTCCTGTCCCGAAGTCTACCAAGGACGTTCGTAGTTTCGTAGGGCGGTGCTCTTATTTCCGACGCTTTGTAAAGGGTTTTGCGACCATTGCACGTCCTCTTACCGACCTCTTGAAGAAATACGTCCCGTTTTCTTGGGGTCCTGACCGTGCCGCATCTTTTTCGCAGCTCACTACTCTCCTTACCACGCCTCCAATCCTGGCCCACATTGACCCGTCTGCATCAACGAAAGGTCGAACTGATGCTAGTGGTCACGGCATAGGAGCAGTGTTAGTGCAATGCCAGGGTGGACACGATCGCGTTATTGCCTATGCCAGTCGACTTCTATCACCCGCCGAGCGTAATTATTCGAACACAGAGCGTGAGTGCCTCGCTCTTGTGTGGGCTGTTGCGAAGTTCTGTCAATATTTGTAAGGACGCCCAATCGGTGTCATCACTGATCACCACGCTCTCTGCTGGCTATCCTCGCTCAAAGACCACACGGGACTACTCGCTCGCTGGGCTTTACGCCTGCAAGATTATACTTTTTCCGTGGTATATAAGACGGGACGCTTGCACAAGGATGCAGATTGTTTGTCCCGCTACCCCCTCCACGAACCGGCTGATGCGGATGCCATCGCTTTAGTTTTCTCTGTGTCCCAGTTGCTTCAAATTGGCAACGAGCAACGCCGTGATCCTTTGTTACGAGTCCTCATCGACCGTCTGAAGTCAACGCCTGGTGATGCCTCTCTCGGGATGTTGCTCCTCAAGGAGGGAGCAACCACTGCAATTTCGATCCCCATGGCCCTGACCTTCTGCTCGTCATTCCATCACACCTGCGTTCGACTGTCCTCCACCAACTTCACGACGCTCCCTTGGCTGTGCACTTGGGCGTCTGGCGCACATACGACCGCGTACGCCGTCGCTTCCTTTGGCCGGGTCTCGCCCGCTCCGTGCGGCGCTACGTTGCGGCTTGCGAGCCCTGTCAGCGCCGGAAGAAGCACTACACACTTCCAGCTGGATGTCTTCAGCCAATCGAGATCCCACCCGAACCCCTTTTCCGTGTTGGTCTGGAACTTCTTGGACCATTTCCTCTCTGGAACTCCGGAAATAAATTGTTCGCCGTCAGTACTGATTACGCTACGCGGTACGCAATCGCCAGAACCCTGCCGACAAGTTGTGCTACTGACGTCGCTGACTATCTTCTCTACTACATCATTTTAGTGCACGGTGCTCCGCGCCCATTACTCACTGACCATGGCCGTAGCTTTCTCTTGGCAGTCGTCCAGGACATCCTCCGTTCCTGCTCGACAAAGCACAAGTTCAGCACGTCCTACCATCCACAGACCAACGGCCTCACGGAGCGCCTCAATCGGGCCATCAGCGACATGCTACCGAAGTATGTTGCAGGCTACCACCAGGACTGGGATCTTCATTTACAATATGTGACGTTCGCGTATAATTCATCGCGTCACGACACCGCTGGCTATTCACCATTCTATCTCCTATATGGGCGAGAACCCGCGTTGCCCTTGGACACTTTAGTGCCCTCGCCCGCACGTTCAGCCACTTCAGCGACCCTACCGCACACGCCGCCCACGCGTACCAGCTCGCCCGCACCCTTATTGAGGCTTCACAGGAGCATCAAAGACGCCTCTACGATTGCCACCATCGCGACATGCACTTTTCTCCAGGTTCTCTGGTGCTTCTCTGGTCACCCATACGCCCTGTGGGCCTTTCCGAAAAGCTGCTGTCGCGCTTTACTAGACCATACCGTGTGGTATGACAAGTGACCGAGGTCACGTATGAAATCATCCCCGCCGAACCTTCAGCGTCATCGTCAGCTGCAAGTGACATCGTTCAGGTGGCAAGATTTAAGTCATACCACACACCTTTCCCTGCGGATGTGTAGCTTAAGCACCGGGACGTGCTTCTACTGCCGGGGGTGATGATACGGAACAGCCGCCGCCACAGTGTGGCTACACTGAGGAGAAGGAAAACGACGGGTTCCCGCTTGAGATAGCGTCGCCATTTTGGCCTCCGTTACCTTCTCTGTAAATAAAGTGTACATGGCCTTGGCCATCAAGTACACGTAACATTATTGATAAAATGATAACGCATTACCGTAGACAGTCATCATGGGGATCGCTTCGGCCGCAATCTTTTTTTCTTCACCGCTTTTCACAACCCGGCATAGTTCCAATGGAGATGTTGCTGGTTTTACATTGAACAAGCTACCGAAGTCACGTGCAATCATAGGTGACGTTGCGGGTAGTGCAGTTTGTGCAGAGCGTGACTCTGCACGTGACTCTGCACGTGACTATGCACATGACTATGCACGTGACTCTAATTCTCCAACAAAGGATGCTCCACAGAGAGGAATGGCGCAAGTCTTTTCGTTTGTAATTTGAGCTGTTTTCACATCGAGGAGTAGTTTGACACTGTGCAGTGATAATTGTTACTGCGTGATGCGTACAGTGAACTCGTCTGTTCTAATGCCCGAACCTGGCAAATGGCTCTTTAATGGAATGCGAAGATCACAAGGAAACACTGATGAAGGTCGCGATCCGATTTGCTTCCATTCTAGCATGCGAAACCTACTTCAAGGAGTATACATTGTGCATAGCTTCTTGTCGGTCATTCTAGGTTATACTATGGCCAGTTCTCTTCTTGCAATTTTACGACGTGCTGAACAAAAAACTTATCACCCCACCTTTGTACGTTTCATCTAGAGCGGACCACAGATATAAAGTTGTCAAGTTGTTGTCCCTCCCTGTCGAACGAACAAGTACCATGATTACTTTTTACACCGCACAAGTGTCGACTAAAACCACCTTCCTACTTCCATCATTCACATCGTGGACGCATCTTCATTCAAAACAGCAGTCTACCACGCCATCGCTGAACATTTTTTAAATGTTTTTCGTTGTATAATTGCCTGCATATTATTTTGTTGTGTTACCACTCCTTTCTGTAGTGCCGTTGGGCCTTGAACGCATGTATAATAAATAAATAAATGAATAATTAAATAAATAAATGTCTTATAATTGCCGCCACATGCGCCTAGTCTGCTGCGACCACCTGAAAACGTCGTTTATGTGTTGAATGTTTTCCGTATACTTTTTACCAAGGCTAGTTAATTTCAAGGAAGATGAAACAACTTTATTTCGTCATTTCGGTTTAGTAGGGGTGGCTACCAGGCTACCGCCTTACAACCACCTCCTCGGCTGTTTCGATGGCTCGAAGTTGAACTTCCAGGCTCGGATGCCGGAGTATTGCTTCCCACGCTTCAGGCGAAGGAGCGGGAAGATAAATTTCATTATTGGCTTTAGGACGAGAGCCACGACAACATCCTATTTTCAGACGGCGCGTAAATTGACAAAGCAATGTTAAGCCAGAGGGACGAAGTTTAGAAAAATATATGTATCACGCATCATTGCCACGCTGGCTGATCTGCACTGCTTGCAGCTTCCTTACACACTATGCCACAGCTCTCTCTAGTAATTGTATAAAACTCTATTGTCTAGATGACTTAACGGCCTCTATTACTGTCGCAAGGCGCTTAAGGTGGTCGTAGAAGTTTAAGGTGAACACGATGACGGCCATCAAGGTAGACAAAACTGGTTTGCCATTTCAAGCCAGCCAATAATGTGTTCATTACGCGCTGGAAAGTTGCGGGTGCGGAGCAAAGGCCAAATGGCATGGCTATGTCTATGTACGCGTTAAATTAGCGACACGTTTAGTCATCCGTTTTTACTGTTTTCGCTACTCAGTTAATAAGCTTTGTGATCTCCCTATAATAGTGTTTTATTCGGTTATAGTAACGGCTGTCTAATAAAATCACCAACAAGAAGCGGGCGCGAAGCAACAGAAAATATCCTTGCTTACCTGTAGATCCACCATCAGAGGATGCTGTGAGAAAATTACGGTTTACTTTTAGGAAACAGCGTTGAATACCGGAGTACATTGGTTTATAATTACATCTGGTAGCGGTCAACAAGAGGCATAAGCGCCCCAAAGCACATAGAGGCATTAAAAATGTACTGTACAAGTTTTCTACAGCAAAAACAGGTCTTGCGCGCGAAGAGTGCGCGCTTGGTAGAAGATGACGCACTTCAAAATAGCAGTCAAATGAAAAACGTTGTTTTGTATGATCGATGCCTCAAATGTATATATGTGGCATCATGGTGTAAAATAAATTTGTACTTGAAATGAAGCACTATTGAAAGAGCGAACATTCGCAACCAGTCACAGTACCCGCAGTGACAGTACGGTGAATATGCCGCGGGGCGCGTCCCCTCCCCAATTCAGTTCGGTCCCAGGGCCCTTGTAGAATTTCCCACACACGGCGTCTCATAGTGTGTAATGGGTTCTTAACGGCAACATGCTGCAACGTCCCAAATCCGCAGTCGAAGCATAAGAAAGGAAACGCAAACGCGCCTAAGCTCAGCATGCTCTACTGGCCAATATGAGTGCTGACGGACGTGAACTTCGTCTCGCAGAAACACGCGCCAACTACGCCAAGAAGACGCGCGAAACTCTCGAGGCCCGTCTCACCCAACGTGTGAACCATATCGTAGCCGCATAGTCAACTATTACCGATTCATTTCAAGCACAGCGTACGTCGACATAGTATTAGTTAACCTAGACACACGCCGTTGTCCCTCGTAACCAAGCGAATGAGCACAGCGAAGATTGAAAGCGAATGCGGAGCTTAGCGGGAGATGAAAGACGGCGATAGCGTAGAGAGCGCGAGGACGAAAGCGGAGAAGGTGGGTGCCGCGAAGCCACGAGGCGAAAAGCGTCGGAGGAAAGTATAGCGTAATGGTCATGAGGAAAGCGATGTGCCGGCGAGGACCAGCCATATCGCGAGCTCGTGAAGGAAATGCTTGCGTGGGCTATGGACCCACTACGCATGTGCTACTTTGCCTGCGCCGCCGCTGATAGAAAATGCGCGCCGCGCGAGCCACGCGTTCCTGTGTTCACGCTTTCTTTCTGAATATGAGAGAAGAAACCGGTGAAAATACTTCTGCCGCTGTTGCTAAACCAGCTGCGCGACCAGAAGCTCAGCGCTGCCGCCGAGAGGACCCTGTCGTTCACAATCAATTTATTTGCCATAATATATCGCGATTTCAAAACACCTAAACAGGTGCACAGAAAATTAGCACAAGGTATAATCGTAATCGTCGGTGATTTTTTTTTGTTTTTGAAATCCTGTTTTAAGGTCACGAATTCGCTCTCAAGTAGTACTTTGACGCATGTGTGATGTTGTACAGCTTTATCAATTCATGCCCGTTTTCGCGTCTGCTTTTCAATTGCTGGTTAGAGCTTATATTAGTTTTATCGGCCGTACAAACCTGCAATCATTCACTTACTAAATAAATTAACAAGCAGGGTGTCATGCGTCACAGGCAAACCTGAACACAAATCGCTCGTTTAACGGGGAAACCCGCTATCAAAAAGCTGAATTGAGGAACGCTGCAGCAGCAGCGCAGGAATTGACCTCCGTGCTGCCTCTCGCTTCAACGCGAATTAAGCGTCGAAAGCACAGCGCATACGAAGCTACCGTCACTCGGCGCACATTGTCCACATGCCACATAGCTTTAAAGATACGGCGCCCGCGCGGCCGCGTCTTACGCAGCAGCCGACGGCGTAACACCCCCCCCCTCCCTTCCCTCCCCAGGGGCCTGACGCACGACCGAAGACGGCGCGCCTCTTCCCTGCTTGGCTCTCTAGTGCGCGAGATTGAGCGGCGATCGTCGGCGCCACCCTCGCACGCTTTGACTCGCACGTACAGCATACGGTGGGCGGCGGTGATGTTATCGTGCTTAGGCCTTATACGCAACATCACTGCGACGGCAGAAACGCGCCTGGATTGTCCATATATTTGCTATCGCTATAAAATGCGCTGGTGGCACACATCAAAGGGGCAAAGTAGCGCGCTGCGAGCCGCTGCTATCTGTAATAATCCCGATGTGGTCCTACGATAGCACTGGCTTCCGAGGCAGACGATGACGACAATATGAGCCCTGCTGAGCTGGAGCGATCAATATCCGGAACACGAACCCTCAACACAACCACGGCATTGCCGTTTTCGTCACGAGGATGAAGGTACGTTCCCCTTGAGTAGCCGGATGCGTATCTGCCAGACTGCCTTTGCTGAACTCCTGCATTGCTGAAGTAGCTTCACGTACAGTGGACTGATTTTTACCACCACTGTGGGAGCGTCGACTGGCCAGTCCGTCAGTGCCTTCCAACGGCGCGAAGTGACGAGATCAGCAACAGTAGCGCATGCGCACAAAGTTCACTGGAAGCGCAAGTTTTGTCTGCTTGGCTCATTCGTCATAAAGTCCTTCGTAAAAGTAAAGCCATCCTTTGATCAACGCGGATTATCTCTCTCCTGTATCTCCGGAGGGAGACTGGATGATGATAGCGCGTCTATTCACTTCTTTATATATTTTTTCCGCCTGAGAGGCATGTTGGAAGTCACTCTGCGCAGTCGCCTGCGCTGGCGGTGGCGCGCCCTCGGCCTGAAAGCTTCAATGGGGACTTTCTAGGGGCGCCACGTCGACTTGGTTCCGCATGCAGAAAGTAAAGAAAAAAAAACAAGCGCTTTAGGAGAGGAGACGGCGGAGGAAAGACTAGATGGTGGTACTTTTACTATATAGGGACTTTAATCCCCCAGGCATGACGCCGTACTGTCGCGAGTAACTCACCGGAAGCATCCCTGCTTATCGGACGCGTATTTTTTATAACATATGCCGGTGTAGTCCACATGCATCGTAAGATAAAGAAGCGAGCAAGAATCGAGGAATAGTTCATGCACCAATTTTGTCTGAGAGTAGGGATCCTTTGTGCACATGTTTAAAAACAGATGCTTGCAGACGTGTCTTGTGGCTGAGTAGACCTCGGCGTCGGCTCTTAGAAGGCGTTCGATAAATACGCCGGGAAGCTTGCGCCGAATGATTTGTGCCAGGGGGCTGTCATGCTTGTGAGCCAAGCAGACCAAACTTGCGCTTCGAGTGAAATAAATTTGTGCGCATGCGCTACTCTTGCTGATCTCATCGCTTCGGGACGTTAGGAGATGCTGGCTGTTTGGCCAGTCGATGCTCGCGCGGTACAGCTAAACAATCGGTCGACTGTACGTCCGCCGGGCTCTGTCTTGAAGGGTAGTGGTTGTACTTCGCCTTCGTTGAATGCAAGCGCCGATCCGGACACCAATACTCTTTATGTGTATTTGAATGGGCTTAAAGTATGTTTGGCTTAACCTGGAGTCAGTGCAATCAAAAATGTTGACGGGCCGATTTTTATAATGATGGTGCATTACATTGGCTCCTTTTGACCTATCTTCTCTGCCTTGTTCTTCAGGTTTGCTTGTAGGCATTTCGCGAAGTACTCGTAAAGTCGTTGTCATATGAAAGTGCCGCTAGGTGCCGTGCGAAGATCGGAGCAACCACCCAAGCTTCGTGAAGAAGGAACAAGTGAACGGGTGCACGAGCACAGCCGCACGAGGCGCGATCTCGCAGTGTTCGAACCAGGCGGGCAGCAGTTCCCGGTTGCTGGGGTGAACGAGGTCCTGCCCGGCGAGACTTCCGTGGCAAGGTGCGGAGGACCGCGAAGCCGAGCGTAGACGAGTGTGGCCGAGGAACCAGGGCTGCAGATGTCAGTGCTCGAGACGCTGGCTGACCCGGGGGCCGCTGGTCCCTGAGCTGCCGCACCTGAGCTGTGCCGCGGAGCTTTCCAGTCTGTCACAGGTGTTGCTGTGGTAGACGCGGTCCTCACGTGCGACCGCTGCAAGTGGGTTGCGAGCGGCGTACGAGGTGGACACCAGGGCCGTGTGGGACAAGGCGTCCCCTGGCTGTTGCCGCTGCTACTCCTGAGCGTGCCGCTCCCGAGAACCGTGCTGAACGGAGCCTGAACGTGCCGTCGTCGCAGCCGGCTCGAGAACGGGTGAAGCCACAGTGCTGTGATGACAGAACCGCAAGCCTCGCAACATGGGACTGTTTTAGCCCGTTTATACTCGTGTGCTGTGTGTGGACGTACTGACTGCCGTGACGCAGCTTATTAACTCTGTATATTTTTTGTATACCAAGAGAAGGAAAGCGCAGTCGAGGTCGGCAGAAAACCAGATGGGGAGATGAAGTTAGATAATTTGCAGGCGCAAGTTGGAATACGCTAGCGCAATACAGGGTTAATTGGAGATCGCAGGGAGAGGCCTTCGTCCTGCAGTGGACATAAAATATAGGCTGATGATAATGATGATGATGATATCTTTTAAGGTTCTTTTTATATTTATAAATGCTCCCAAACCACTACCTTGCCTTTCTTCCGCATCACTGCACACTCGCAAAGGTGGCGAGCCGTCCTAAAGATTACAATTTCTGGCGTCCGCGGCAGGATTAAGCTCTATTTTCATCCTTAAGAGCCGCACTTCGCTTGTGTGCAGTGGCCCAAAATAGGGTGGGCGAAGTTTATTCCGATAGGCAAGGAGCTTGGCTTGACAGGTAAAGAACTGAAAGAGTGGGTTGACGAGCAGCATAACGGAGAGCGCGATAAACGAGCTAGCCCAAAAACAGGACATCGCTAGACTGACGGCGGAACGAACTCTGCTGGAGACTAGATGTCTTCTTGCAGAGCACGTGGTTGGGACGGTCGCAACCGGTAGAGAACGCGAGGAAAATAGCGGTCAAGCATTCAGAAGTACCCACAAGCTTATGCTACAACGAGAGCCGCGACGAACTCGGCGCGTACACACAGTGCTTCGAGCAGGTAGCCACCAGCCGGGGATGGCCAAGCGACAGGTGGGCACTGTAATATGCTTGTGTTTGTCAGACGAAGGCTTGACCGTGGTCGGACGCATGGCTGCGCAAAATGCCACAGACCATCAAAACCTCAAGCAAACTTTATTGCAAAGATTCCGGTATATAGAAGAAAGATACCGTCAAAAGTTTCGCGAAGCTAAGCCAGAGCATTTCGAGACAGGGAGGCAGTTTGCTGGTAGACTGCTCGGGCACTTTGATCATTGGCAGCAGATGGAGAAAACAGAGAAAACGTATGAAGCATTAGGAGATAAGATTGTATCGTAACAGTTTTTGCTACATTGCGATGAGAGGCTCGCCATCTTCCTAAATGAGCAAGGATGCCGCGACCTTTACAAGCTAGCCGAAGCGGCTGACCATTATTTGGAGGCGCAAGGCCTGACAATCCTCACCAGACGAAAAGAGGAAAGAGGGGTTAGTAATGCAGTCCTGCAGAGCAAGAACTGTGAAAGAGAGGCCGGAAAAGGAAAAGTTCGGTGCTTTTTATGTGGCAAGCAAGGACACCATGCTGCAGATTGTTGGAAGCGGTCAAAAGAACCGACGTCCTCGTCTTGCTGGAAATGCAGGAAACATGGGCATAAAGCTGACGAGTGCCCGAACGTAAAGAAGAGCAACAAGGAGGCGTCAAGTGCCATTGCTGAATGTGACCGGATGCCTGCCACCCGGAACGAAGGAAGTCTGACTCCTGCCACTAAATCCGAAGAGAAAATAAGGCCACCTTTAAAAAATAGATGAAGAAGTCGTCTGTCTTGGTCTTCTGATGCAAGAGATGCCGACGGCAACCGGATATCTCGACGGACATCCTGTGACGGTGCTGAGATTCCGAATGCAATACGGTGATCGTCAGACGCTCACTGGGGCCGGAAAAGAATTTCACCGGTACTATGCATACCGTTTACCTTCTGGGTGGTTCATTTACGCAGCTTCTAGAGGCAAAGGTCTTCGTAGACTCTCCCTTCTTCCGAGGAACGACATTGTCACTCTGCATGGAAAATCTACTGTATGATGTTGTTCTTGGAAATATCGACGGGGTGCTCTATCCTATTGGTTTTAGCATGTCACATTACCCGTCTGATGCTGAAAAACTGCACAGAGTCGGCACCAGCAGAGCAGTCTGTTCGACACCAAAGCGTGTCCCAGGATAGAGTGACCTCGAGTGCATCGACAAGAAGGGGAATGAAGGAAACGAAGTTACCTGTTGCTGCATCGAACGCACTAGATGTGGATTCACAAGTTCTGGAAGAGTTGCAATGAGCGGACTATACTTTGGAGGGATGTTTTTCCTCGATCGGGAAGACAACGACGAAGCGATCAGCAAAAGCACAATATGTTTTGATCAAGGGGATACTTTACCGACACTACAGATCGCTGACGAGGAAGGAAGTCGACCAACTGGTTGTTCCCCAAAGCCTGCGCCAGGTCGTCCTTAAGATGGCACACGAATGAGTTTTGACAGGCCAAGGTATTAAACGCACCACTGACACGATACTAGAAGAATTGTATTGGGCAGGCGTACAGGCTGAGGTGACACGATTTTTGCACTCTTGTGATATCTGTCAGCGCACTGTTCCGAAACACCTAGTCGGACGTATCCACCTAGGGAACATGTCGATGATTGACACGCCGTACCAACGTGAGGAGATTGATATTGCCACATCCTATATTGCCGCCGCGGTATGT
>NC_051158.1:107439209-107483136 GCF_013339745.2 Dermacentor silvarum | reverse complement strand
GCAAGCACCTCACCCACATACTCCTGGCCTGTCCGGCTTCTCCTGCCCCCGGCGGGCCGCGCCACTCCAAACCTGGGAGGACTGGGAGACCTCACTGCGCTCCACGGACCCTGCAAGGCAGAAGATCGCCGCCATCCGGGCTGCTAGCGTCATGGACATGTTAAACATGAACGTTTGAGTGCGGAGGGGTCGCGCGGGGACCCAGGGGACCTGGGAAGTCCCAAATGCCCTGTCAGAATAAATTTTTTTCCTCCTCCTCCTCCTATTCGTGCTGCACACCGGGTTTCTCGTTGTTGCGCATCGCCTGCCATTTATAGGTCGTGTCGCCAGAAAAGACGTAGCCGCAACACACCCAACAAAGCCTTTATTGGCGAGGGACGAACATAAAAAATATCATCATGATGATAATAAAGGTGCGCGCACTTCTTGGCGCCAGCCGCGGAGGCAGCAGCTTACGATCCATTCTTTTTCTTCGTCATCTGCTGCTAATGTCCTGCATCCTCCGGGGCCTCAAATGTGATGATATCTAGCTCTAGACTATGTTGCTTCTGCACTGGCCTCTTGAAGACTTTACCTCCCTCTAATCAGATTAAACAGGCGCGCACAAATCCGTCGGCGCCTGGGTACACCTCTTGAACCTGGGCTAGTGGCCAGAATAATTTGGGCGTGTTAGAAATGTCGACTATCACGATGTCGCCGACCTTTAAATTTCTTGAGTGATGCGTGGGTGAGCGATGAGCCAATGGCAGTCATAGCAAATATTCATGTTTCTATCGCTTCCAGAAGTCATTCATCATTTTTGTCGATGTTGAAAGCGTCGCTGATAGTCGTTGCCATCGTGGCTGGTAACTTGGTCTGACAATGTCTTTCCTTCTGGTAAAGTCATAAGTTGCTCGCCCACTGGGAAATGCGCTGGCGTGAGGGCTACAAGATCGCCTGCCTGATTTTCAGAATGCGTTAGAGACCGTGAATTGAGCACCGCTTCAACCTCAATCATAATGGCTGAAACTTCTTCTCTGTTTCCTGTAGATTGAAGCGTCGTTGGTTTCGTCGCCGGTATCCCTAGGATGTCGTTGATTTGGGGCTGTGAATACTTCACAACTGGCCATTTTTCCGAGTCCTTACTCAGCCAAGCTGGTCCTTGCCACCAGTCTACCTCGGTAGCCAGTGTGTGTAAGGTAGCCAGTTCAGCAGGATTGGTGTCTCCTCGACAATGCTGGCAGCTACATTCCGAAGTATTAGACAGAATTTCAGTGACTCGGTTCTCCACAAAGATGTCTAAAGTCGAAGGCGCTCGCTGTAACCAGCCAAGCACAATGGTTGCGTAATTCCAAAGAAAACATTGTGCTCTTGGCATTAGATCTCTGCAGCTTTCAACTATATATTTTAACAGCCTCCATCCTGCTAACGCACCCATTAGCTCTAGTCGCGGCAAAGATAGAGCTTTCATTGGAGCTATCCTTGACTTTGTTACAATCAGAGTGCTAGCCACGCTCCCATTCACATCTTCTACACGAAGGTATGCACAAGGTCCGTATGCTTTCGTGCTTGCGTCGACGAAAACGTGTAGCTGAAGTTCACGCGGTTCTGCAACTCCACTCGTGGTGTGACGGGGAACGTTGACTTTCGACAAATGGATCAGGTCGTTTCTCCAGTCGTGCCATTTTCCGCAATGTGATCAGGAAGATCTTCGTCCGAGTCTCCCTTCGAAACCCATAACTGCTCAAACAGCATTTTTCCTCGCACTACGTACAGTGCGAAAATCCTAATGAGTCGTAGATCCTCGACACTATCTGGAGGACAAAACGCTTAGTGTCCTTTGCCTTCCCAAGAAAGTAAAGATGTTCTCCGGGTTGTAGGTGAAGGCGTCTGTTGCTTTCGACCAACCCATCCCTAGCACTCTTTCTTGATGTCCAGCGTTCTCATAGGCTAGAGGGGTAAGAGCATAATTAGAGTCGAACAGCCGTTCTAATTGCCTACAGCTTGAGCTCCATTTCCTTAAATGCATACCAGCATCATCCATCAGCTATATCGTGCACTTGTAAAGAGTTGCCGCTGCTTCTAAGTCATTCGCTCCGAATTCGCTTAACGGTGGTCATCGACGTAAAAGAATATGAGAAGTAGCTGTGCTGCGGCCCTTTTCTCGGGATGAACTTCTGTCTTCAAGTGATGCTGTATAGTAGCCGTAACCATTAATGAACTTGCTGTAGATCCAAAGGGTACTCTGGTCATACGCCAAACCTCTACCACTCCTTCCGTGAAAATAACAACAGGACTTTTGTCAAACCAAAGAAACCTGAACAGATCACGGTCCCCTTGCAGGAACGCCTTCTCGATGTCTGCTGTCATGGACACCAGGTACCATCTGAAGCGAAGGAGAACCTGCAGTAAGTCCGGGTTTAGGTTCCGGCCAGTTTCGAGGCAACTGTTCAGAGATCTCACTCCTTTTGCATGAGAGGACGCATGAAAAACCACGCGGAGCTTGGTTGTGAGTGAGCCCTCACAAATAAGCTCCCCGTGTGCCATGTAGTACGCAGGGCCATCTATCGATTCCTTGTCGAGTACAACTTCAGCATGGCTGGAAACAATTTACTGACGAATCACCGTATCGTATCTCTCAAGCAATCCTTCGGGCTTCGAGATGCGCTTAACCAGATTTGGTAAACGATTGAGTGCGACGCTGTAATTGTCTTGTAGCCGCTCAATATCTGGTTCTTTACACGGAAACGGCTACTTGGTACCGCTTTCCAATCTTTAGAAGTTTACGTTGGAAAACTGATACACACTTCAGACGTTGGGAGTCCGGCAATGGCAGCTGCTGCTTCCCCTACCAGGTAGTTTCGGAGGAAATGGAATTTATCAGTCGAGCACAGAGTTGTATTCGTGTGGACAGCGCCGTTGAATTGCTCCCAAAACGACGTCCATTGACACACGTCCGCATGAAAGGGCTTGATGGTCAGCGGTGGGAGACGAGGTACGAAGCTCTGTGACGCAGCTGTCATTGGGGCAGGTGGCGTATTGGGCGTCGTCCAGGGAGGAGTCTGCACCGTTCTGCCGATGCTGAGATCGTAGAGCCGGCCCCGGAGGCGTGTCAGGGTCTCAAGTGTTTGGTCTTCACAATCCGCTGCAGACACGTACTCCCTTTCAAGTTCCTCGACGGGAATCACGTCCTCAAGCTCGGCATTGATCTTCCGAAGCTCGTCATGGCTGGCGACGAGCTTGTCTAGAACCTTGCTGCACTTCAATGGCACCTTCAATGGTGCTTCAATGGCACCCTAAAGCAAATGATACGGCGCATGGGCCAGGAAATTCCGCAGAATTGGGACAGATACTTGGCGCCATTATTATTTGCTTCTAGAGAACTGCCTCAGTGGAGTATCGGTTTTTGTCCTTTCGACCTACTGTATGGTCGATACATTAGAGGACCAATTGCCGTACTGAAGGAAATATGGAGACGAGAAACTCTTGAGAGAGGAACAAAGACCACTTATTGGTATCTTATGGAGCTTCGCGATCATTTGCAGGAGACGTGCAGAATTGCCCACGAAGAGCTGCAGAAAGTCAAGCTGACGCAAAAGAGCTATCGATTGAAAAGCAAAGCCGCGTCACCTCTGCGCCGGAGACAACGTGCTGCCTTCCGACAACAAAAACAAAAGCCTAATTCTCACCTGGAAAGGCCCTTTCACTGTATTAGAGAAACATAGTAAAATCAGCTATGTTGTTGAACTTGGAAACCGTAGTCTGTTTCACATCAACCTCCTTAAAAAGAATGAGAAGACACAATCTTCGACGGAGACTGCGGGACGCGCGGCTGTCACGTTGCAGATACAACAACCGCTGGAGAAACCGGAACTACCGTTTCCTTCCCTTGAACAACGCGAGACCTGCCGTGACGTCAAAGCCGCCAACACCTTGACTCGTGAAGCGAGAAGTACATAGACCGAGAGGGCCTTGCTCTCGTGTGGACAGTCGAGAAATTCTTCCTCTGTCTCTTCGGCAAACAATTTGTACTTGCGTACTATCTGCAGCCGCTCGCCTACATTAACTCGGCCAAGCTACACGAAGAGCTGGATACTCCGCTGGAGTGTGATACTAATGTAGTACGGCTTAACGGTGGTATATAAAATGTGTAGCGAAAATGTAGGTACGGACTGTATAAGCCGAGTTCAGACTTACAACGTGAAGTGCGCCTCCTGCATTTACTGCATTGGTGAACACTTTGTGAACACTTCGTAATTATGGGCGTGCTGAAAAACTCATACATGGGAACATTTTCGCCTTACGGACATCGAACTTTGCCCATGCACGTGTTTTGAAAAGTTTTCAAGTGAAACAGCTTTCTGAAGTGGGGGGGGGGGGGGTAAAAAAAATTACTCCATCTCCCGCTAAAGGGAACCGTGTGTGGATGCGAAGCCGCGGGGAGATGGTTAGCTTGAGCAGGAGATGATTTCGCGGCAACGGCCCGAGCGCTCATCGCGGCGCTGCACAGGAAAGAGAATGAGGCGCGCGCGCTCCGTCATTTTCATACCGCGGAACTACCGTGGCGCTCCCAGCGGAGTATGCATCTGTCGCACGACCTGTCGTGCGCGCCGCTCCAGATTCCTAGAGGAGAAAAAGGGCGGGGGGGTGTAGGAGAGGAGAGAGAGCGGCAGTTGACGCGCATGCGCTGTGGGGGTGTGGGACGCCGCGGGACGCAGGAGGGACGGACAAAGCCACCGCCATAAGCCGCTTCACATCTAAAATATCATATGTAAGGGCTGCGAGGTGCCGCGAGAAGATCGGAGCGGCCACCCAAGCTCCGTGAAGAACAAAGAAATGAACGGGTGCACGAGCAGGGGGCACGAGGCGCGATCTCGCAGTGTTCGAACTAGGCGGGCAGCAGTTCTGGGTTGCTGGAGTGAACGAGGTCCTCCAGGCGAGACGTCCATGGCACGGTTCGGAGGATCGTGGAGCCGAGCATGGACGAGGGTTGCCGAGGAACCAGGGCTCCAGATGGCACTGCTCGAGATGCTGGCTGGCCCACCGCCGGTCCCTGATTCGCCGCACCTGAGCTGTGCCGAGCAGCGTTACAGTCTGTCACAGATGTTGGTGTGCTAGACGCGGTCCTGACGTGCCACCCCCGTATGTGGGTTGCGAGCGGCGTACGAGCTCGGCACCGAGGCTGTGCTGGACAAGGCTTCCCCTGGCTGCAGCCGCTGCAGTCCCTGAGCGTGCCGAGCCTGAGAGTCGCGCTAGACGGGGCCTGAACGTGCTTTCGTCGCAGCCGGTTCGAGCACGGATAAACCTACAGTACCTTGACGACAGAACTAGAGTGACCTAGAATATGGGAGAGTGTCCAAAGCGCCGCGCGAATGCATGGGAGGAGCGAGGACCTTTTTGTGTGAACTCCCGCGTCGCGGCGCTGCTGTACCGGACCCGTGGGCTTTCTCTGCTGCGGAAGCCGCGCCAAGGCGGCGGGCGTCTGCTACGAGCCTGATATTCTGGTTGCTATTAGTTAAGATCGCGATAATTTGGGATATATTAAGTACCACATCACCGCAAGGTAATACCGCAGTGACTCACCGCACAGAGAACGCGTTTGCCAGCTGTGAATACGGGTATTTTGTTCATATCCTTCTAGCTCACTTGGTCCGCGCCTACGCGGTTGTTTGAGTATAACGCATTCCGCGCGCTTACTTCATTTAGTTATGCGTGGAATGAGCAACGTGAATGTGCTGCAGAAGAAAAGACGCTGGAGATCTCGATGATAACCAAGAGAACGTAGCAGATATGGCTAGCTCATCCTAACGCTTTTACACCCTACCGTTTCCTTTCTTTTATTTCATGCATTCGATTTAATGCTTTACGAGACTGAATCCCACGCTCTGTTGTTTGTTTATTAAGGCGAAATCCTTAACTGGGCTCTTCGGAAGCGGAATGTGTCTGTTGGCCGATGCCGCGGTACCAAAAATAAATACAAACCGCGTAACTCTCGCGGCTCGTTCACTTGGTCTATATACCAAAGTATAGTGTGGAAAGGCACAAATGTGTGACTAAGATGACTGATGGGTCATGGCATTAGTAACTTGACATACTTGCACTCACGTCACGATTAACGATAACAATATGATGTGCGGTCATATGACGACGGCCAGAAATCCCTCTGATACTGTGGGTGTGACGATAAAAACGTGTTGAATGCCAATCTCGATCTCAACGTGTCGAACTTACCATATATCATGAAGAACTCAGAGCACAGGTAAATGGTAATAATAGTAAAGATAATTTCCGGGGTTTTACACCCAAAAATCACAATATGGCTATGAGAGACGCCGCAGTGGAGGGCTCCGTTAATTTAGACCACCTGGGGTTCTTTAACGTGCACCTAAACCTATGTACACGGGTGTTTTATGCATTTCGCCTCCATCGAAATGTAAGCCGCCGTGGCCGTAAATTGAATCCGCGTCCTCAAGCTTAGCAGTACAACCTACCAAAGCCACTAAGCTATAGCATGGCGTGTATAGGTAAAGGGTACGCGAGAAATATACGCGGAAAAAACAAGACAATCCAAAATAAATGAAACGCTAACAGTGCAACATTGTATAAGTATGCCTCATTTCATAATTACGAGCAAGCGTCAGAAAACGAACATGATGGATTACGTATGTGCAAATTGTCTTTCGCCTTCTTGTGTTGCAAGAGCGCAAACACTAAGCGAATTTTAACATGAAAGTAACTTTAGGAAAATTTAATGCGTATGCTCGCTGGTTCGTACACAGCATATTTATTATACTTACTGATAAATGACTACGTACTTGTAGTTACGTAATGAAAGAGGCAACAAATCACCAGAACATAAACTTTCATTTTTTTGCTGTTATTGAAGGTAACTATTTTAAGGATATGTAGAATCAATAGCGATGTTTGTAGTTCAGCAAAGACAATAATTTTCAAGACGATTTTCCACTCAATATAATGCAAGCACAAACATCGTCACGCGCCATGAATGCTTGTTAGTTCACGTAAAAAATCACATGTTGCGCAATAACTATGATATAATGAGAAGTTACATGTTGGTAATTTCAGAGAGATTATTAAAACAAGGCTATTGCAGTAATAACTTTTACATAACAAATTAGTAAATGACTAGCTTTCTATTCATTTCAATGTAGAAAAAAAATATTTGTTTAGCTATTGGCTGGATATCGAATGGCTTTTCTTTCGTATGTCTGAATTTGAAAAAAAGCCTCGCTCACGGTGAACCTTAAGGTCCATCATGCGCGAAGTTTGTATTGAAGAGATAGCGTACAGCAAGAATTGTTCGTTTACGCAATCTCTGAAGCGAAATAAGCCAACAATATTGCGGCGTTAGGGCCGTCTTTGTTCTTTCTCTTGCTTCCCTTACACCTTCTCACTCTGCTCTGTTCATAATAAAATATTGTCGTGGCTAAAAATATTCGAATAAATACATATGCATATAGCTGTAAATCACTATTGACCGTGAGCGAAAAGGGCGTACTTGGTGAGCGAAGCGGTCACTGCACGCACGTGAGCTTTTCACTTGACTACGCGAGTAATTTACTTTTTTCGTTACTCTTATTCTTGCAAGCATGGTGCTATTGCCCGCGTACCCATGCAAATAACGTTTCTTTTTTTGCGTTATTTCCTTGCGCAGGCTCATTTAGGGCGTTTCTACGCACGTACAGTTACCGTAATAGCGTTCCCGAACTCTAGCACCGGAGCTAGGCCGCGCTGATGAGTTTGATGCGTTAGTTTTTGCCTTATCTTGCTACCCAAGCACAAAGGAACGCTCAAAGATGGGTAAGCTCCATGCAGCACCACACTGTTGAAGTTAAATGGAGTTTAAGTGCTTTGCGTGGAAAATGAACGCAAAAAACTACAGCGCGTAGCAGACGACCCTCGCTTCCCGCGCGCTTCGCGAGCGCGAAAAGCCCACGGGTCCGCAGCAGCGGCGCGGCGCGGCAGTTCACCCTGTTACACGGGCACTCATACCCCTGTTACACGGGCACTTTAACAGCCGTTGGGGAAAACGGCAGTAGGGCCTTAACGGCAGTTAGGCGGAGTTACACGGCAGCGCCAGCGCCGGTGAAAACCCAACGGCGATCGACACCAACGAAGCCCGCCGCTGTTTCCGTCCATTCCGTTGTGAAATCGGGAAGATGGCAGCCCCTAGCAGCAACGTGTACCCGGTGCAAACGAGCGCGCCGGCGCAAAAACACTTTGCCTGGACAACGTTGCAAACAACTCTTGCAAATAGTTAAAAAATCACACTGCACAGCATGTAGCGCAGAAAATAATTGGAGAAACAAGATTTTTTCGAATTGGCGAGGTAAAAATGTTAAGAGTCGCGTGATAAATCGTGCAAACTGAAGAGAACCGACTGAGCGTGGAAGGTGGCCTGCAGCCCACCGTTGTTGCTCAGTGCCTATGGTGCTGAGCCGCTGAGCACGAGGTCGCGGGATCGATTCCCGGCCACGGCGGCCGCATTTCGACGAGGGCGAAATGCGAAAACAGCCGTGTACTTAGATTTAGGTGCGCGTTAAACAACCCCAGGTGGTACAAGTTTTCGGAGTCCCTCACCTCATAATCAGATCGTCGTTTTGGCTCGTGAGATCCCACGATTTACTTTTTAAAGTGCCTTGTCAGCGTAGCCACCATCGTTCCGTTCCGTTCCCACGGCCGTTACGGCGTTCAACTGCCTTTTACGTTAACGGCCGTTGCAAGTGTCCGTGTAACGGGAGTATAAGCCGGCCATAATTTGTGGCTTGTTCGTATCAAGCAATGAAAGAAAATGAACTTTCGCGCCGAGGCGGGATTTGAGCCCGCGTAATCACGGTCCCAAGGCGAGCTTCGTAACCACTAGGCTATACAGCCACGCTTGCAGAACGTCCTTTATGCGAACCATACGATTGTGTTCGAGCGTCGTCGCCTTCGTCCACAGCTGGCGTGTTCGCACTCTGGTGTTCTGCGAGGTGAAGAAGATGTTTTGCGCGCTATGAGAGCGAGAGAGAGACGCATTCACAGAGCGGGTCTGCTGGAATGCGTTGTCGGCATTGCAACGCGGTGGAACGCGGTGTAGAAATTGCAACGTGGTGTCGGTGTTGCAAGTTGCGCTATGCAACGCCCAGTGACGGCCGTAACTCTGAGACGCGCGAAAAGAAATTTTCATCATCACGAGCAATAAGATGAAAAGTTCGCGCGCACTTCCGTAAAATGCTTGGCTACGATCGCCTAGCTTCGCTTTTTGAAGCGTAGCGCGGCCGAGTGCAAGGTTAAACGTTCTTTTAAGGTTCTTTTGATTTTTATAAATCAAATTTTATAAATGATCTCTAACGGCTCTCTGTCTTTCTTCCGCATCATTGTGCACTTGCAAAAGCGACGAACAGTCCGAAACACTACTGTCGTCTTCCACACATCGGTGGCGCTGAGATTAAAGACCATAAAGTGTGATGTCAGCATGGATAATTTTGAATAAAGACAAATGTGTAATGGTACTGGTTCATACATCATGATTGGTGGGTTTAATGACATGTGCGTACCTAGAATACATTTACCACCGTCTCCATTGGTACATCCATTTGACTATATGTCCGAATGCACGATTAAACATCAAATCTTATTTTTCATACTTATCGCTACATGCTGTCGTACATGCCATAATACCTGCACGATGAGACATACCTACAATCCCTCTGTGATAACGATTTTAGCATTTTTTTAAACTTCTCTATTTGTGTATATTGATCTATGTATGTATATCTGCGTCGAACTTGCCTTCTCAACTGGATATGTAACTGTTGATAAATAGTGCTCTTCAAGGAACTACCTTTCTTTACACCTACTTGGGGTCACTCGGGATTCAGCACTCGGTATGTGCCATTCATCAACATCCACTTTCACACCAACTTCTGTGACTATGTATGTGCCGGTGTGTATGTGCTGCTCTTGAATAAACATATTTGATGCAAACTAGGGTGCATGTTCCGCCTTCAATTAAAACGGTTGTATAAAACCTAATAAAGCACCAACCATAAAACAGGTTGCTAATAGAATTAATTCTACGCATCATATTGAAAACATGGATACAACGCCGGTTTTTGGAATGGTTATGGAAGCCGTCAAAAATGTTATTGTCTTACGATTCCGCCAAATTCTCACGGATACCCATAATTGTCACTTTGATAAAAAATGTGTTGATAAATGCCGAACTTGTTCTCTCGAAAGAGCTACGTACGAGCATTTTCATTTAAAAAATTGTAAAATTTGTATCCACCTAACAGCAGCACGAATGTGCAAGCTCCGAAACTTTACATATTCCGGGAACTTTTGTTCAGGAAAGGTCTCCTACCTTAGGGATTACTGCAGAATTGATTTGCAATATTAAGCATTTGTCCGGTTCACGTTGTTGATTTTTTTCGGCATCGCACTTCGATCTTCTAGCATTCTTGTTACCTCAGAATACAGAGCCACCACCATAAAATTGTTTCAGTCATGCGCTGAGCCCACAGAAAAGTATGAATACTTTTTAAACTACCACTCTTCATTTCGCAAAAATATGAATTAGCTTCCTTAGTTGTTTTGTGCTACTTTCAAGTGGATGGAACTTTTCGCTTGAAAATGAAGCAGCATAACTGAAGGTTTTTGTTTGAAAAGCTACATCCGGCATTTTTTTCTTAGGCAAATTAATTATGTGGTCGCCGTATCCGCGCGATCGTATAGGAGAGTTCAGCAGCCGCTGAACAGGCCCCAACTGTAACTTTGGTTGTACAATGGAAGTCGTAAACATCAGTCTAGGAAGCGTTTCACTGCAAAAAACGTTCTAACTGGTTAAATAATGTGGGAGGCACGATGATTTAAAATATCGCATTGGTATGCTGTTAGAAGGCGCGCTCTACTGGCGGCATACATATTCTCCTTTTTTCTAGATCAACTTGCGCTTTCGACATTCTATGCCGTCTGCCATACTGAAGCCTACGAAATGTGTCGTGGTCGCGCCAAGAGCTCCACCTCTCTTTTTTTTCCTACACCGTCTTTCGCAGCTCGGTACACTTGAATAATGGTTTTGCGCGTTCAGCATTGAATAATTTAGAGAAGTAACCACCCATGATCGGTTACAATGCATATAGTGAACTTCCTGCTAGGTAAAATTAAGTGCACTCAACATATAGTGCACTTATTTTCCCTAGCAGGAAGCGGGAGCCATAAGGAATGGAAGGACGCAAAGTATTTCGTTTAGAAATTCAAATGTTTTCGTAGCTTGGATCGATATGACATACTGCAGACGCCATCTTCAGGGCGTGGTCCACGGAGCGCGCCTGTCTGCTATATCGAAACCCGGTTAGGGGCCCTGTTGAGCGATGTCAAAATTGCAAGATAAGGGCGAAGCTCACCACTTTTTTTCGCTTGAGTCCCTGCATGAGAAACGCACTTTTAGATGTCTACATTGTCTAGAATTGCAGTCCGGCACACTTGCAATAGTGGTTGTGTGGTATCTTTGCCGCTTCGCCTAGTAAAATGTTTGATAACTGCCGGCACCTGCACGGGAACTGCTTAGACCACCTACAAGCATTATCTATGCATCACAATGTAATATTTTACTTTTGTGGAGGCGGGTTGGACACCAATATAAGGCATGGCCGGGCTCGACTGGCGCGCGCGCTCGGTTCTTACGGCCTTCTCACCCGTCGGGGAAACAATGGGAGAGTTTCTCAGCACGTTTCGCCACCCGTCGGCGGTAGGGGTGCTGCGACCCTGACCCCTTCCTGGATATCAAGGGAGCCTATGACAGTGTAATCGAAAAGTATTTGTGGAACATACTGGGCACTCTAGATGTGGAAGATGGAGTAAGTAATCTTTTAAAAGATATCTATAAAAGTAAGAAGGTGCTTATAAAATGGGAAAACAAGGTATCTGAGTCTATAGAGATAGAGCAGGGGCTTAGGCAGGGGTGCCCTCTGTCACCTCTGTTGTTCATGCTGTATTTACAAGGATTAGAGAAAAAAATTACACAGGCGCGGACGTGGCTCCAACCTTTCCTTTTTCAAGCAAGGAGAATGGATTAAACAGTCATTACCAGGACTGATGTACGCGGATGACATTATACTTATGGCTGACAGCAAGGAAGACTTGCAGGGATTAATGGACATCTGTGGTAAAGAGGGAGATAGCTTAGGTTTGAAGTTTAGTAAGGAAAAATCGGCAGTGATGATTTTTGATGATAATCAGGGCAGCGAGCGTGTGATACAGGAGGTTAGGCTGGAGGTGGTGGATAAGTATAAATATCTTGGAGTGTGGATAAACAATGGGGCTGAGTACCTAACAGACCATGAAAAATATGTAACGGCTAAAGGTAGCAGAAGTGCAGCTGTGATGAAAAATAGGGCACTGTGGAATTACAATAGGTACGAAGTTGTGAGAGAGATTTGGAAAGGGGTGATGGTCCCTAGTTTGACTTTCGGCAACGCGGCCCTGTGCATGAGATCAGAGGTTCGAGCAAGGTTGGAAGTTAAGCAGCGGGGGGTAGGTAGACTGGCTCTGGGAGCACAAGGAAATACACCAAATCAGGGGGTACAGGGTGACATGGGATGGACGTCATTCGAGGGCAGGGAAGCCAGCACCAAGATAGAATTTGAGGAGCGATTGAGAGAAATGGCAGAAAAGCGGTGGGCAAGGAGAGTTTTCAGTTATTTGTACATGAGGAATGTTGACACAAAATGGAGGAAGCGGGCCAGAAAATTGTCAATCAAATATTTGGACTGCAGGAGGGGTGCAAACCAGGAAACAGCGGTTAAGAAAAAGGTTAAAGAAACAGAGAGGGGTCTGCGGAAAACAGGGATGCAGACGAAATCAGCACTGGGAACATACAGAACTTTCAAGCAAGAAAGAAAATATCTATGATAATTCTAAGGGAAGCCCTTTGTTGTTTGAAGCCAGGGCGGGAGTATTGCGGACTAAGATGTACCGAGTCAAGTACCAAGGTATAGACACGTTGTGCTGTACGTGTGGAGAAGAAGAGGAAACGGCTGAACACCTCATACTTTCCGTAAAGGCCTTAACCCTACAGTGCAAAGCAACGGGGCTGATTTTTTCAAAGCATTGGGGTTTAGGGACAGTGAAGGCAAAATAGACTTTAACCGGGTAGAAATAACCAAACGGAGGTTATCTGATTGGTGGATAAAATCAAGGCAGGGCTGAAATCTCACCCACCACAAAGTACAAAATATGTTAAAAGTCATGGCTAGGTGACGTATGCCACCGCCCGATTTAAAGGGTTCAGCCTCATCCATCCATCCATTCCTCCCCTGCTCCGCGTGCATGCGCTTGCCTTCGCGCTCGCACGATCGTTTTCCCGCGCATTTTATTCGGTGTTGTGTCAGTGTTGTTCAGTATGCAGTAATTTGTGGGCTCCTGAAGACGGTTTAGTACGCGCTACCACAGCCAAGACTTGGCGCCGTTCATTGCACATCGGTATATAACTGCTGTGTGATGGTGTATTGCTGTCTTGCGTATTGCAATTCCCGTTCCGGGAAAAACACCCGGTGTTTATTTTCACCTGTTCCCAAGCAATGAGTTTCTAGCCCGAGTTTCTAGCACTTTTGGACAAGATAGCATCAATAATAAAAGGAAATTATAAGATGGACATAACAAAGATCGTAGCCTTCTCCTCCGGATACGCTACTTGGCAAAAACGTCATTTCACTATAACTCCGTTTTTTCTGACGCAGTAACTCATTGAAGTATTCTTTTTAGGAGCGAAGCTCCTTATAGCGGCACCCATTCCGTCCCCGTTGTCGTAGTAGTAGTGTGTAACCAGTCTGAGAAAAATGAGGATAAAAATTCCGAAGTTGTGTCCGTAGCGCGGAATCGAACCAGGGACCCCTCGCTTCCGAGCGTGCGGCGTTAGCCCACTACGCCACGAAGCGCACATTGACACACGCACCACAATGGCAATAAATACCCAACATTAACGAAAGGCCGCGTTTCTAGCGCGTTTCTAACGCGTTTGTGCTAGCACGTTACGGCCCGTGTAAGACGCTGGTGTAAGACGCTGTGGCCTCTCCGCCTTACCTTCAACGCGTTTCGAACGCGCTGCCCAAGGCGGTGGCAAGTCAAGTTCAAGTCGAGGAGCGTTTATGAATACGGGGGGTATACTCTCTCAGCAGTCATGTGATGGCGTCGGCAAACGCGGTGCACGTTCCGGCATGTGTAAATGGCTGCGTAAGAAGGTGTGGCCGCTCCCCCTTACTAGAGAATACTGCACGTTTCTAACGCGTTTGTGCTAGCGTCCCCTTAAGCGGGAGATTCGATGATTCTCTCCGGAGCTTCGCCCACTCATCATCATTCACCCCGTGGATATGCTGTGATTTTTTTTATTCCACGCACAATAGTGGACTGGAACCAGCTAAAAAATGACGTCGTCTCTGCTCCAACATTAACTTCTGTCTTATCATGTTTACAGCGAGATTAATTTGTTTGTGCCATGTTTGCAGTGACAGTGTTTTACTTCTTTAGTGTAACGTTGCGTGTGCCCAACCTGTACGCTTTGTATTTATTCAAATAACAGTTTTTTTATTAACCTGGGCATTTTCTGTACATGCCAATGTATTGATTACGCTTGTACCACCCTGCTAAAATCACCGCATGGTGATTGCAGTATTTATAAAATAAAAATAAATGAATAAATAAGAGCGTTTTTTTTTCGATAAAGCCTCCAAACGCCTGCCACGCAGGAATGTACTAGAAGTACTCGAAAGAGCAGTCCAGCCCTATTTACAACGCGCTCCCATCTTGAGCTGCCCTGGAGGTGTTGACGACAGTCATGCGATACGATCCGCAAATCTAATTGCCTAGAAGTTTGAGAGAACCCTCCTTGTAAATCAATCAAACCAACTGACTGACGAAAACGACAAGCCTTCGGCCTCTGTACACAAGCGGCCAAGGAAACACTTTAGATTGTAATTTTGAATAAGACACATTTGTGAGCTACTGTGTGTGCAAGATTTTTCGCCTGAAAGTATGGCAACCATTGTAAGTGCATACGAGCAATTAATAAATATTTATTTTAATTCCTCAAAATGCATTTGATGGCGGAGAGCTGTTCTCCCGGCTAATGCATCCCCAGTGAACTTAAAGAAGCTCGATGTATTAATACGGTTACACTGCATCCATTTCTAAGAAGCCTAGATGAACCATTTACGCGTCCTCTACAATTAGGCGACTTGTTCTTGAATCTACGGTGAGGTAAGAAGCGCGCCCGACCCAATCTTCCAGCGTTGCACGCGCTTCACAGATCGGCTGGGAACAGCTGAGCAGGGTTAAAGCCCCTATATATAAAAAGTAGCGTCATTCTTAGATCTTGCCGCCACCGTGCTCACCCCGGCGTTTCGTCCTCGCCGCCTCATGTCGCCCCAGCCTCCTCCGCTCCCCCATTGGCCAATCCGTGTCACGTGGAAGCACTCGTTGCGCCATCTCGCATCGTCGCGTTGCTACTTCCAAAACGGCATTATTAAAACCAGTTACTGATTAACGAAGCAAAATCACGCCTCAAAAACTTCTCCGCAGAGCGCGATCGAAGTTTTCCTCGGATTTCCTTTGGTAGCGCGTTAGCTGTCGTCTGCCACAGCAGGCCCGACGCAGGCGGCGCCACTGTCGATATCGCACCTCGATCGCGCTGGTCGCGCCGAGCGCGATAGTGGAACGGAGGAGAAGGGAAATGGATGGCGCTACTTTTTATATATAGGGATTTTAGAGCAGGGTGGGGTCGCAGCGCCCCCCTCCAAGCAGCGGTGATAGGCATGAACTAGCCCCGATGCGAAGGCCGTAAGAAGCGAGCGCGCGCGCCAGTCGAGCTAGGCCGTGCATAAGGTTAGTTAATTGAAATCAGTCCGAAAGACAACAATATAAAATGTAGCTCAGTATTTTATTAATCTATCATTTTTAGGTAAATGTGGAGTGACGTATACCACTGTCACAAAAGAGCGCGTAATCCAAGCGCGCGCCGCGTGTCACGCAAGCCAGCGAAACAACACGCCGGCCACGCGGTACAGTGAACTAGAATATTTTCTAGTGCACTGTACCCGCGGCAACTTCAACAGAGGGGAGAGCGCATACGCCTTAAAGTCCCTTGATTTTTGGCGCTGAGCCGTGCTCCCTCAAGGGCTGCAGAAGATAGCGCCAACCTTTCCCTTTCCCTCAAGAACCACTTATCATGATGTAGGAAAGTACTGCCACTCTTTGTACTCTGTCGCCGGCGCGCGACCTCCTCGCCTCCTCCTCGCCCCTCGCGAGTCCCCTCCGCGGCAGACGGTCTTGCACCCGTTTTCCTGCACGATGATTGGTCTCCCTGCCGTTGCCCTTGGAAACGAGCGGAGCTTGCGTTTTGCTTGTGTTTTGCTTTTTCGTTCGCGCCATTTTGCGCCTCAGCTCGGCTGGCTCGGCGTATAGAGAACGTCGCACGCTAACATTGCACGCTGTTTTGTGCACTGCTGGCGTTATGCCGTGCTGCTGCGTATATAACTGCTGCAAGAAGCGTGATGATGGCTATGCAGTTTTTATGATAGCGCAAGAAGCACTGGTTGCACAACATTGGCCGGAAGAACTTTGTTCCGACAAGCAACAGTGTTGTGTTAAGGTAAGGCGCCTTTCTTATTGCTCGTATCAAAGCATCTCCTAATGTTGCATTTTTTTCAATTCTTCCGGCCTGCTCATTAGCGTTTTTGCTGCGGTAATTTGTACGTTGCATAAAAATGGGGTTCTCCTTAGAATGCTGAATATTCTGCTGGGACTCCATCACCTCGCACGTCGTCAACTCTTATTCAATCGGAAATGAAGCACTATAGATTCTGCTTTCCACTGAACAAATATACCCGAAGATACAGCCTCTCGATCGCACTTTTCGTGATTGTTAGGATCCGTTGCCTGTTTTACTGAAAATCGAAATAGCAGCTTGTAGAGGAGCTATTCACAGCTTACTTCGATGTGTGTGTCAGTCACTTAAATACAATGAATGCAGGGCCCCCAAAAATAGTGGCAAGTATACCCGCGGTATTTCAGGTGATGAGCGCCAGCTAGTGAAGATTTTAAGGCGAGACCCTTAGTTGGATATGTTTCAAGGTGATCGTTTGAGGTACAGAAAGTAACGTGACCTAATGAAGGCAGAAGCGAGTCAAATCATGTCCAGCCGTGTAAATAAATTATTCTTTTGCCTAAAAATATAGATTGCCTTCTCCGCGCCCATAGGTATATCGAGTATGTTTTAAGCTTCATTGACACCGACGCCTCAAGAATAATCTGCAAATACCTTTCCTCAGATTCTGTTATTGTGGGTGATGAGTGGCTGCCGGCACCGCTTCATCGCACTGAAATTGCGCAACCATCCTATTCAATGCAGAAACCACAGCGCAAAAGCTACTTTGACAGTGAGACAAACACATGGACGGACGATGCTCTCGCCAGTAATTCATTATAAGAAGGCACACTGAATATAATACCTGCGGTGCACATGCGCGCACATGTAAGAAAAAACTGCCAAACATAGAGCGATCTGCCACAAGCAATGCTAGATCAGATGCAAAAATTAAAGCAGCGTATCATGTATCAGAAAAAGTAACTGGAGTATAGAACTCACCTCAAAGCTCCTTTTAGATCAGTGTGTGTCATTCATACGGCTTTAAGATGAAACCAACCTCCTCATAAACGTTGCCTTCAGCATTCTCCATGCTGTTATCACCATTTTTCAAAATATTCTACGCCACTGGGGCGCGCAACTGGCCCAAAATAATGCGCCTGCATCGAATTCTGCGGCCCGTCCGCGGGAGCCCAGGCGCAATAGCGTACCGTGCGCAGCGCGCGCAGCCGGCGGGCGAGGAGAATTGAGGAGGAAAGCGCGCGCACGGAGGAGAGTGTCGCTACTTTCAAGATCAAGGGGCTTTAATACGCATCAAGCAACAACGCTAACAACGGAGCCGAAACGTCTGGAAGAGACTCGACGAAGCAACGTTAGCTGGAGAGAGAGAGAGGACACGCGCGCACCGAGACACCTTCTCACCCGGCGAGTCGAAAGAGATAACTACAGCGTGAGCGCGCGCGCCACCAGCATGAGTCATCATCACCCCCCCACCCCCCCCCCCCCCTGACAACACTCAGACGGCGGTCGAAGGTACGAGAAAAGAATGTTACCAAGCTTTGGCCATGCTACGAGATCACGAAACCGATAAGAATGTTCGGGAACGCCTGTGGAAGCTATATAGCCGCCGTGCGAGAATCGTTTAGTGGTATCCAGGAATCCAGGAATTCAGGAGTTCAGAGAGTTCAGTCCGCGCCGGTGAAGTGATGTAACGTGAAGACCGAGCGTCTGCGGAAGAAGGGGATTCCCCGGCAAGCTAGTCGACGTGTTCATCGAGCGTCTGCATTTCCGGAAGAAGTTCTTTCTTCGAGATTTGCTCGAGCTACGCCGAGATCGTCTGACTCCAAGACCAACCAACACGAGAATACGATTGGACACTTAGTGTACCTTTTCATTTTGTACTTTACGTGTTGGACTCTTAGTGCCTGTCGTGAATTATTTTATTGTGTTTGTTAGTACCCATCTGATTTGTATTGTGTTGTGTCTAGCCTAAGTGTGCAAGCGTGTGTGTAACTGCCTTGTGTGAAGAATATATTTTGTTGTGTTTAACAACTCTGGGCTCTGACTCGGTCTTTGGACAGCAACCAGCGTTCGCTGGCGCACCAGAGGGCCCACTCTTAATTGTCCTTGCTTTCGTGGGATTATTTTCGGAAGCTGATAAGTCGGCTTTGGAATTTGATCCGGCGTCTGCGCCTCGATCACGGGGTCTGTGACAACCACCCTAAAATACCTAACATTCGTAACGCCGGTTGCTCTCTGGTAGAATTCTTTGTCACATATAGGGTCTGTAGAAAACAAATATGCAACAACTACACTGTTTATGATTATAATTTCTTAGTGGAATAGAATATATAATACAATAAATCAAAACAAATCACAAAACGTCAAGTTCATTCACAAATATTACTTACATTGGTAAGTGAATGGTACAAAGAATGCCATTATCATAAGCAAGACAGCCAGGAATCTCTTCATTTTAATGCCGCTAGTGCCTGGAGCAGCCAACTGTATAGAAATATAAACATGTAAGAAATTTCAAAGGCACTTCGGTGCATTTTCCAGTTTTGAAGAACACTCCTGAACGTATTCTGTCGTAAACGTGGAAGTTATCCCATTTTCACACGCACAACTGTCATCACGGCAGAAATTTGTGTCCTTACCTATAAGTGCGCAACGTACAGCTTCTCATGCTGCGGCCTAAGCAATGTCTACGTCATCTGGCAGACGAGAAGCTTCAACACAAGAGCACGCTGAGGTGTTGAGGGTGAACTTTGACTTAGCGACAGGGCGATATAATTACCACAAATTTTTTCCATACATTGGAACATTTATACACTTTATTTCCAAGTTATTGATGCTAGGCATTTGAGGCAGACGTAAGAGAAATACACTAAAGAAGAAATGTTGGTTCCATTTGTCGTATAACAAATTAAGCAATTTCTCACAAACGTTCATGCCGCAATACGTACAAAATCAAGCGAAAGTGAACGACGCATTTCAAACTTTTCACACCACTTTGCTAAAACATCGAAGTTTAAGACAACTTCTCGGTGATGCTGCTTAGTTTCATATAACATAATAGGTCCGCCTTCAATCGACCCTGTGAACGTGGATGTAAAGCGAAGCTGATACGGATGTTACCACCACTCCAATTGACATTAGACGACGTTACACAGTCATCGCCAGCACAAGTTGCGTACGTCACGCGCTCACGCACGTGTGCGCAAGTGCAGAATGCATCCGCATTCTTCCAGGCCATCCGTCAAATAATCTGTCAAATGAAACTAAATAAATGTTTAAAAGTAAATTCCTTAAGAAAATGCGTAAAGTACTAATTGCATACAAGCTGCAGACATGATAGCTTCGGATTGTGATGCGGATATACGAGAAAGCGTAATTCTGTTAACCGCAAGGTGTAAACAAAGCCTTTTTTTTCCAGCTGCTGTTTAAGGTCCATCGTCATTCATCCTAATTCTTGTAGGTGCTCGTCCTAGCGCAAAGGCGCTATTGAACCAATTGAATTTCGCGAATTAAAATGTGGTAGAACATTCAAAGTTCATACACACAACCCACAGACATGACAGCGTCGGATTGTAACGCGAATATACGAGAAAACGTATTTATGTTACGCGGGAACTCAAACACAAAGCAATTTTGCAGCTGCTGGTTTTTAGGTGAGCATGGCACAAAGAAACCCAACTAAACGCTAACAGCTTCGCTGTAAAGCAATGTCGAGAAGGGAGCTACAAATAATCGGCGAGGTGTGCCTCGATTCTTACAAGTGGCTCTGTAGCACGGTGTAAGAAATATACTTCAGGTGTTGACACTCCGACCAACGGCGCGACCAGATCGTGTTCGCTGTAGCCACGCCCCACCGGCCCCTGAGCCGCAGCGCCCCCCCCCCCCCCCCCCCTTTCCCCACGCAGCTGCGGCGCAGGGGCCGAAGGGGCGCGGCTACAGCGAACACGATCTGGTCGCGCTCTCCGCCGCGGCGGGCGGCGAGTGTCAACACCTGAAATGTATTTCTTGCACCGTCCTCTGTAGTGCAGCCGGGGCAGCGTTCTAGCTTTCGCCGCTGGTATGAGTGTTTTCGACGCTGTTAGCGCTACTACCTAGCATCTGGGTGCATACATCATGGTGCATAGAATGGTTTGAGTGTACGGCACAGTAGACGAGAAAATCAAGCTATGAAATTCTTTGAGTGAGCGTAGAAAAACTCCACAGATTTCCGTCGGTGTCAGCACGTGCACCAAGGATGTTTGACGCCTGTAGCACCGCGATCGGCATTCCACAGTGTGCAAGCGTTGGTAGACTCCCTGTATCTGCCAGGGCATTGTTCCTCCTTTGGAACAACATTTGTAGCGCGTGCTATGTCGCGTCAAGGTTTTGCCTTCGCGTACCGATATTTGATCACAGCTTGAGCAGCTACAACAGACCGTTAAACATTGGTCCTTGAGACATTTTATTTTATTTGTTCGAGAAAAGCTCTCATAAACGAAAGTTTTTTTTTTTCTGGGCAGCAGAGGTACCAAAACTAATCTCATCACCATGTGAAAACATGAATTTTGTATGTAACAACCCAGGTCCTAGCCGACAGGTTCAAGGAAGAACACAATAATAATCAGCAAAACACCTGTATGTATAGCCGGTCTTTTTTTCAACATTAACATAATCCTAAAACATCATCTCTTGCTTAAACCACAAATCAACTCATGGAGCTGGATTACTGAAACATGCGGACATTACTTAGCCAGGAAATCTAAATGCATCATTGCCTTATTAGTAAACATTCAGTAATCAGCTTTTTAACTAATTGCATTACCACATGTACTGCATTACATTACATAAAGCCAGTAATTTTAAAAAGCCAATCCCCTTTGAATCAGTTTCCTTCGAACAAACTTGGCCAACCCTGGCCCTTGCACCACCAGGCGTATTTCGAATGCATAAATGGAAAAACTTCATTAAGCGAGCGAGTTAGGACCCTTAATGGGTCCTGGGCCTCCGCACGGCCCTCACATTACGCGCATGTGTCCAGGCCACGTAGGGCCATGGCACTGGCACCCCGGTTGACGCAGCGAAGTTGGGTGTCCGGGTCCTGCGACGAAAATAGGCCCTCCCATTCCTCCCATGTTCCGATGGCGGGCTGTCCCTGCGGGGGAGGATCGGCAGGGCAGCCGAAGAGGATGTGGTCTAAGGTGGCGTGCGACTCTCCACCGAGATTGCACTTTGGCGAAACGGGCGGAAGTGCGATAGGAGCTGAGGGGTGGGAAGAGTTCGAGTCTGGAGTATTTGCTCGGAGTGGGATAGTCGGAGGTGGGGAGGGTGGTAGACTCGACGGGCAAGGTATGCTTGTTGGGTAATTTCGGAGAACGTGTGTGCCCGCTCCCTCGAGAAATTCCGGCAGCGGTCGCCATTTGCCCGGCTAACAAGTCCTCGGGCTATGTTATCAGCGGAGTCATTTCCGGGATTCCCGGAGTGAGCCTGCATACACACGAGCGCAATATGTCTATCAGAATTTTGGACGCACATTCTCAATATTTACCATGTTAGGGGATGGACGCGTCCGCGGGCAAAGTTTAGAATAGCTGTTTTAGAGTCGGTAACTATGTAAGCCACATTTTTTTGAGCCATTGCGCAGGCAATAGCAGCTTCATCTGATTCTTTCGGGGTACAGGAGGAGTCTATAAAGTGGGTGAGTGGGGCGACTGCTGGATGATAAGCCACAGCTACAGAACAGTCTGGACCACACGCGGCATCCACCCAGCACACATCCTCTAAAGTGTCATATGCCTTATGGAGAGTAGAGATGGGCAAAATGGCTCACTTCAGTGAGCGGCTCGGAACGGCTCAGCTCAATGAAATGAACCGGTTCATTTGAACGGCTCACCGATTTACTTAAACGTGTCACCTGTGTTATGCATATTCTTTAGTTATTTGGCTTTAAAAAAACGATATATGCATAATTGAATGACCGTGTTATTGGTATTTTTGCTATGTTTAGAGATTATTTTTAAATATTTTAAAAGCATGAATTTTTAGTTGTAATGAAACTTCCTTTTCTCATATTGAGGATAAAATACTTATAATACTGTAACAGGCAGAATGCGACGTACTTTTCACAGAATAAAAGTAACTTCATCGTCATTACAGGAGCTTCTCTGTTTTTGTGGCACTTTAAAAGCTACTTTGGTCAAAATAAGAACACAAAATTATTGTACATGATCTTTCAAATTTATCCATTTATTCTCTTACGCACGCTGACTATGATATGAGTGAGCTGTAACGCCATGCAAAACGAATGTCGAAATCACCTCTTGAAGTATAATACAAAAATCACACTAAAGATCCACAAGACTACCGCACGTACCTTTCGTTTTTTTTTTTTTTTTTTTTTTTTTTTTTTGCTCTTGAGCACACGCGCGATACTGGCGATCATGCCATCATGCGCCAGGACAAAAAAAATATACAGAAGAAATGAAATTCTATTACAACACAACAGATCATTCACGTCGTTTTATTGACGTGCTAATGATACACGCTCAGAATATGCAATGAACTGAATGCCATGAGCGACATTTTCATGACTACAGTAATTAGCACAAATGAAGACCCGGACGTAAACTGTACGTTCACCTGTTTGTTCTCGTTAAAGACACGGAAGACCACCTTCGAAGTGTTGTTGCACCAGTGCACGATGTGCGATCGGTGAGAATCGTGAGACATCGTTCGAACAGCAGCAGGCAACGAACGGTACCGTCCTTTGTCGATAAAGGCTTCTATACTTCTCCCTTCGCTGGCACCGGGACGCACAAAAAAGGAACTGCTGCGCACACCACAGTACGAGCGAGTACGAGTAGCGCGAGTCTGCCCACGCCGGCCACCACGCATCGGTTAGAAATCGAAATCTCGAAACCCAGCAGAAGCAGTGCCGAGCAGTGCCGAGGCAGATAAACCCAGCAGGCACGGTCCGGCACGGCCCACTGAACGAGATAGAACCGGCTTCCTCTCTCCGAAAGAACCGCCGCTCACTTACTGAACCACCACTCCCTCCCTCTTCAAAAAGAGCGGCTCGAAGGATCCGGCTCGCTCCTGAGCGACGCATCTCTAAGGGCGAGCTTTGGCTGCGCGACGCGGCGGGAATGAGGGTGCTCTGGTTGGACGTTCTTAGGGAGGGGTTTGATGATAAGCGCGGCGCGCGTGGTGCGAGGGAGAGAGTCCAGTATATGCCGTCCGAGAGAGTCCAGTGTTTGCCGTCCTGTTTCTCTGCCAGCCAGGCGAAAGTATGTGCTTGTCGATGTGCCTCTATAAGTTCTTGTATAGTGTTGTGCTTTTCTAATTCTAAGAGCCTGTCCGTGCTAGTGTTCTTTGATAGGTTGAGCGCTGCTTTGGTAGCCATGCGGATTAGAGCGTTGATTTTATCTTTGTCCACACTGGAGAAATTCAGGTAAGGAGATGCTTAGAGAACGCGACTGAGCACAAAGGCATGCAGCACCTTGAGATTGTCTGCTTCGTCTGAACCGGCTCGCGAGTTTCAAATCCTTCTAAGAAGACGGATGACGGAGTAAGTGGGCTGGTTTAGTGATTTCAGGGTAATATTGTTTGTTTTTTCCCCGTGTCCTGTAAGTACAGGTCAAGAAGGCGGAGTGTGGGTGTTTGGGGTATGGGAGTCTCATGCAGATAAATCAGGATGGGGGGCGATAGGGACACGCCGCGGGCGGAGATAGAGGAGTGCTGACTTTGTGGGGGAGCATTCAATGCCAATGTATGCCGTGTGGGTAGCTATAGCTGTGGCTGCTTCTTCAAGTGTCGATTCTATGTCACCATCCGAGCCGTATGTTGTCCAAAACGTGATCTCATCCGCGTAAAGTGTGTGTGTGTCCTAAGTGTGGGATGCGGCTGAGAGCCTTTTCCAGGGGAATGAGGGTAATATTGAACAGGAATGGGGATAAACCGCCCCTATTGCGAGGTGCCGATGTTACCAAGGCTGAATGAGGGCCTCTGTATATTGCCACGCGCCTTCAAAGGGGGCTAACGACGTTTATTTATGAGCAGCTGGGCTCTGGAGAAAATGGCGGCGACAGCTAACTATCGAGCTGGGCGGATAGCACGCGCACTTCATTCTTCTTGCGCCTCTGCGCTTGCCCTATTCCCACTACTACAGGGCACGCCGCAGTCGATCTAACGAGTCGTCGATACGTGGCAGTGGGTACACGTCCTTTTTAGTTACGTTGTTGAGCTTCCGGTAGTCGACGCAAAAGCGTAGCGTTCCGTCTTTCTTTTTGACAAGAACGACCGGAGATGACCATGAGCTGTTGGGAGGTTCGATCACGCTGTCTTCAAGCATCTCTTGTACTAGCGTACCAATCGGTTCGCGTTTCTTTGCCGACACTCGGTAGGGCTGCTGGCGTATCGGACGTGCGTCGTCGCATGTGATGATCCTGTGCCTTGTAACTGAAGTCTGGCGCACCTTAGACGAGCTTGCGAAGCATGCCCTGAATTCAAGCAAGAGCTCGTGCAGTGCTGCCTGTTCGTCTTGAGACAACTCTGAATTAATGTCGACGTTGCCCAGTGCCTTGTCGGCCATCCTCACTGGTTCAGGGGCAAAACATTCAGCAACGTGTTCTATTTCTTCGGCAAACGCTATCGAAGTACCGCGGAAGAAGTGTCGATGATGGTTACTAAAGTTGGTGACTAGCAACTTAGATCGGCCATCACGAAGCTGTAGCACACTCCTGGCCGCACAAACACCTTGCGTCAGTAAATACGCTAAGTTACTTTCTACGACCACTCCACCTTCGCGCAATCCACCGCACATCACTTCGACTAGAACACTGGCTCGTGAAGGAAGCGTAACATTTTCGGCGGAAACACGTAGCGCGTCGTCACGTCGTTTGTCGGCGTTTGCGTCGATAGCTTGGTCGGCTCAGAACGTGACCACACCTGACCGTAAGTCAATAACAGCGCCGTATTCCTGCAGGAAGTCAACTCCGAGAATGACGTCGCGGGAGCATTCGCGTAGGACAAGGCAACTCGCCACGAATGTCGATCCTCGAATCCGAACTCTTGTCGTGCAGGTTCCCAGTGGAGTAACGACGTGACCACCAGCCGTACCAATCTGCGAACCATGCCAAGGTGTAATTACTTTCTTCAGAAACGTCGCCATCTTCCCGCTTAATATAGAATAATCCGCTCCGGTATCCACTAAAGCGCTAACCGCATAACCGTCGATCACCACAGGTATGTCGAGCGAACGCCGGTCATTCCGTTCAGCTGCAGTTGATGTCGGACCGGTACCCTTCGTTACTCGCGTCGATCGGAGGTCTTCAGCGCGTCGACTGCCAGCGGCCTCGCCCCCAAACGTCGCTGGAGTTAGTTTTCCCGGCGGGGAATTGGTGACCGTCTGCTCGAATACCGCTGAGGCGATGGTGAAAATCGCCTTGGCGACGGCGAGCGCGACTGCCGCCCGGTAGGCGGTGGCATGCGTTGCTGAGCCAGATAATTTTCAATGTCCCGAGGTCGTTGACCCAGTTGGGGTGGTGGCGAGTAGGCGGAAAAGCCCCGCAACCCGAGGCGTCGGTATGAGTCCTGCTATTTAAGTAGCTTTTAATGACAGCTAGTAATTTTGTTTTTAAGACTGATTCTTCGTCGCTGATGAGCTACTCTTTTTGTGTTTGCGAGATGCCAGTACGTACTAAGCGGGGTATGTAATTCTGCAGGTACAAAAATATTCCTGCTCTAAATACATAAGTGCATCTGCGGTTGCCTATTCGATATTTGATACTTACTATTGATATTCGATGCATATGGGAAACATGTGCTCTTCCTCCACCTCAATTTCTTATTTTAGTAAACATATGTAACGTATCGAATTTCGAGCAGGTGCACCAAGCGGAGAACTCAGTCTGTTGCAACTGCATTTGATGACGGCCTGACCTGAAGTCGCAAGTTCGCTTTGAGCTGTACCAGTATTCACAAAACTTAAGCTAGAACTGCTCGTAAGAGAAAATTGCAGCCGGTCCTCATGCGTAACATATTAATAGCTACGGCATCCGGCTGATGGGAAAGGGCGCAATTAATTTCCTTTTCCTTGTCCTCTTCTAGTTTGAATACTAGTTAACTGTAATTCGGCATGGTTAGCCCTCTATCGATAATTTGAAACGTCGCTTTCGAGACCTTCCGCGCCACTCACGGACATACTACGCTATCGGACGCGAAGAAGGAGAACTATATTTTACTTTTCTAAGCAGTTTGCTCTTTTCCCGCGAAGCGGCGATCTTTAAACGCGCTCCGAAGTTTTATTACAGATTCTAGTCACTGTAGTTTCATGATCGTCAAATGAGAACGAAAAAATGGTCACCCGCTATCGATGGTTTGAAACGCCATTGTCTAGACTTTCCGCGCCGCTCACGGACACACTGCGCCATCGGGCGCGAAAGAGGAGAAACTATATTTTTGTTTTCTAAGCAGTTCGCTTCTTTCCCGCGAAGCGGTGATTTTTAAACGCGCTCCGAAGTTTCGCGATTGTCAAAGCAGAGCGCAAAAATATCAGGCTCCGCCAACGGCGCGCGCGCTTCGTGAGATCGCAGATATCGCGATTCCTCTGCCTCTGCGGCTGATCTTATCGATACATCGAATATCAGCGAGTCAGAGCACGCTGACTTCTCGTCGGACTTTGAAAGCGACGACGACGCAAACCAGCCCGGAACATCGGCGGCCGCAGCCTGGCATGCCCAACTCTAGTGCTTGCAGCAAAATTTTTGTACTGAAATACATTTTGTATATCTCATAAATTTCGTAACATTTTTTCCTTAGTAGATACCAAGCGTGTCTTTACAAACTTTGGTCAATTTTATCGCGTAATCTTGATTTTAACAATTTACATCTTTTAAAGGTGAAGCTCTTTAAGCCAGCCGTAATTTGTGGGCCGTATAACGTTCTAACAAAGAAAATAAATTTTCCTTGCCGAGGCGGTAGTCAAACCCGCGAACCCCTGGTCCTAAAGCGAGCGTCGTAAACACTAGGCTAGGCTATACAGCCACGATGGCAGAACATGCATTTATGCGAACCATATATGATTGCGTTCGAGCGTCGTCGTCTTCGTCCACAGCTGGCGCGTTCTTACGCTCGTGCTCTGCGAGGTGAAGAGGTTTTGCGCGCTATGTGGGCAAGAGAGAGAAAGAGAGGCATTCACGGAGCGGGTCTCCTGGAATGCGGTGGCGGCATTAAAACGCGGTGTCGGTGTTGCAAGCTGCGATTTGCCACGCGCAGTGACGTTCGTAAGTCAGAGACGCGTGAAAAGAAATTATCATCATCATGAGTTATAAGCTGAAAACTTCGCGCGCACTTACGGAAAATGCTGGGCTACGATCGCCCAGTTTCGCTGTTTCAAGCGTTGCGCGGCCGAGTGCAAGATTAAGCGTTGTTTTTATGAGATATATCTCGTTAATGAAACTACGCGTGAAAAGTGCATTCGTTTTGATTTCAGTTTATGTATTACAGGCTCCTTGAGTGGAGAAGGTCCTTCAGAAAATACATCTGCCGTAACATACAAAAGAACACCTATTGTTCCCATGGTAGTGAAATGGTTAAATGGCCCTTAAACCGCCTCCGATATTTTTTTGAAGATTTCTAGTAAACACGCCCATCGAGTTCAGAATGCCGTCACGATGAACGATGCCAAACGCTGCAACGCTACGCGCCGCGCGCGCGCCACAAGACCAAAAAATAAAGAACAATGACGTGCTCCCCTCCTAGCCGTTCGGTTATCCCCAGCGGTCGTCGTGATGTCACCAGGGTGCATCTCATCAGCGATTTTGTAGCGATTCCTTCTCCGATGATATTCCGTTTGACACTTTTCTCGCTTTGTCAGTGGTCAGAGCGTCGTGCCGCCCGCGTTATCAAAGCACTCAGCCGACCGTGAACGGTGGATGATGAGAGTGGCATATAATGGAGCGGAAGGCATCATTAGAAAATCGCGGCCCTGGTGATGTCAACGGCGGCGACGATGTCGATCTTACGACTTCTCGTTATTCTGCTAGCAGGTACGCGCACTCCCTGCTCTTCCTCCTCGTGTTGCTCGCTTGTCCGCCCTTGTGAATCGGTAATTACAGCCTGCAACGCAAGTGCCAAATCGCTCGCGTCCCAGCACAGTCGTGCTTAGCGGTCTGCTTCGCTGAGCGGACAGAGTGCGACAGTGTTGACATTTCTAGACGTGCGCGCAACATAGGGTCCATAGCGGCACGCTTCGCATGAGCATGGGGCGGCACGGCAGCAACAGCGGGTAGCTGAGAAGCGGTGAGTCGCAGCTATAGGACCCGTCCACGTATAACTGGCACGGTAACTCGCTGCACGCCGTTGTCCATTCGTGGGCGGCCGTTCGACGGCGGTTTTCCTCGCGAGCAGCGAGATTTCCTTGCTGTAAAGAGGATCAGACTGGGACCCATTTGCGGGGCAGCCTCACCGCCGCTGATCGCTCGACGGTGCCGATATCTTCGCTAGGCCTTTTCCGGTTCACTTGAAAGCTATAAAGCGGATGGCGCTTCGGAACGAATCGCCGACGCTCACAAGCCGCAATATTTTGTTACCGTTGTTCTCGCTCTTCGCAATAATTGTATACAAAAAGAAAATGCGCTGATTAGCGGCGCCGTCGGCTGCGATGCGAGCACAGGCGAGTCGGTCGTCTGCCGTCAGTAGTCGTGCACTGCAGCTGAGCTCGACAGGTATCGTAGCGCTCGTTTGTTTTGAAAGTTTGACCGTGGATATCGTTTTTCATAAAATCTACGCATCACTTTAGCGGAAATTATTTTGCTTGGAACGGAAGCAGCAGCCGATGTTTTTGTCGCTGGTGGCGGAGGCGCGCAGCTTCGCGCGTCGTCGATTGGCCCGTCGATCGTGTAAGCGGGTGGTGCGCCGGCCGAACTGCCGTCTATTTTAGACACCTCTCGCGCGGCAGACGTTCTATGGCACTGGTGGCTGGTTCGGCGTCGGTAAATTTGCCGCTAGCGTGGACGTGCCTTAACCAGAAGTGCACAGTGTCTTGAGAAGCGCGTTGGCGAAGGCGAATGTCACGTGAAATTTGGAGGAGCACTGAGCGAAGAGGAGAGACCAGCCGACGAAGAGAGTTGCGAAGGAAAGAGCGAAACGAGTGAGGGCCGTGTTTTGATCATCAAACGCGTGTAACTCCGCTATTATGGCACCATTTTGAAAAATTCTCGCGCCTATGTGTTCGTTGTACACTCGTGGACAACTGCAATACCACAACTAAATTTCGACCTCTGGGTGGTTTAGGGGCCCTTTAAGGAGGGAACATTAAGGTACGAAGTCGGTGCTTCTCGGTGACTGGAGTGCACAGTGGCAGCGCGAAGGAAAAGCCCTTGTCCAGTAAAGAAAGGCTTTATTCAACGCCGGGTCCAAGCCCGAACCTCCGCTCCCCCTTCGCATAACCCAAACATGACTCTTTTAAATCTCAGTTTCTTAAAGAGTCGCAAACCGGCCAATCACACATGGGGGTTCACACCACTGCAGCCAATCGCGCAAAAACTTTCACGACGGACACGGCATTGATTAAAAGTATGTCACAACCTACAACACGCAAGGGGATAGGTTCACTGAAAGACACGTCTCAGCTCACTCTCCCCCACGTTAGCCCCCGAGCATTGGCCTTGATGTCCGCTGGCACCGGAGGCCAGGCTCGAGCTCGCACTTGTAACCCTTGTCTACGCACCAGCCCGCGTGCTAAACAACTTCTGCAAGAAGCTGCCACACCAGCTGAGAATATTACCATGAAGCCACGGCTATTGACGATAGGTGTGCCTGTTAGTGGGCTACCCTGCCACCACTAAGAAACTCGGTCACCCCGTAGCTGTTGGTCGGATCACTTGAACGGCCCGAACACCGTAATTGTGACCCGATGGCGATCCCTCACATAAGCGCCCATCGGTCGCAGCAGGCTAAGTGGTCATAGAAGTATTTCCGTTTTCTCAAGGCATCCTCAGAAGACGCACGCGGATTCCAAACAGTGACACTGAAACCGGGTGGCCATTTATCGCGTAGCCCAATTTCCGTGACTACGCTTCGCGGTCCGGTGGCGAGGCCCACAAACACACCACAGTAGCGGCCGAAAATGTCAACGGGAAATCCAGGAAGCCCGGGGGCGTCTAGCGGTAGCAGTGGCTTCAAAAACACCCCTTCCTCTTCTCTTCACGGCCGTCTCCCCGAACGGTTCCCGTTCAGCTCGAACCTCTTTTTGTCCGAGTGAGGGTGCGCGTTTGGCGCCTCTTCTACAGCGCAACCACTACGCCACATTTCTTTCCATGCGTGGCTGTCTCCCCCGTCCCCTCTTCACGGAGCCGACCCACGCCCTTCGTTTGCGGTACTTGGCCGATACAGCAGCGTGTGAAATTGTTCTGCACTTTGCAGTACTCGTACGAACTGGGCCACACAACAGCAGCAAGATCAACTCCGTATACCCTATACTGACTAGCACTTACGGCCAAGAATATTTGTGAATTCAGGCCGTGCCCGGGCGGCTCGTTCTAGGGTTCATCGCCGGGCCTAGCTGACCCGCTGTCTGCTAGCGTCGAGCCCAGTCTGGGCATGTAGTAATACTTAATCGTTGTTGCCGATGATCGTTGAGGAAGGCACTGCTTGTTGATGTAATACTGTCGTTTGTTCTTTTCATGTTACAGTCATACAAATAAGCACTTCCTTTAATATCTAAGAACTCGTCAGAGCGTCCGTTATAAGGTGCTTACGCACCAGCTCCTCCGAGTTGTTCTGCCTCCGTCCGCTCTCCTAGCTTCCCACAGCCCCCCACCTCCTCCCAGAGACGTCCCTCCCGGCAAACCCAACCAAAGTCGTAAATTTGAGGAAAGTCTCGGGGTACGGCGAATCTGTCGGCGGAGGGAAGCGCCTTTCCGTTGTTACGACAGAGCACTGCAGTATTTCAACTCGCGATACAAACAACATAACCAGACCAATACAACAAAAGAACACCAGTGAGTACAAATGTCTAAACAGGGCCGCCAAACTGCGGCACGCGCACATCTGTAGTGCCGGCCAACGCGTGCTAGAGAATACGTGTCGCGCATGGGCCAAAGAGACGTGCCAAGCTTGTGTTAAATTGTAGCTTCCTAAAATGCAAACGCTGCGAAACAGGTGTTCGATAACAACAGCAATGTCTAGCAACAAAACAATGTGCTCACATATAAGCGCCCGTCGTACTGTACGCTTTTTATTTGTGCCACGCGCTTTTCGAAGGTTTCCGATGGACCGACGGCACTGCTGCCTTGTTCCCTAACGCACTACATTATTAGCGGAGTGCCGTTCAGCGCCGCGAACCAACTGCTTCGTTTGCAGTAGTCATCAACAGTGCTACATGCTGGACGTTCACGTTTGTGCCTTCGCTCATCCGGTAAAATGCCCCTTCTGCTTGCGTTTAGCCGAATATCGGACGCGCTAAAACACTACAACACCGCGGCAACCCCCGCATAGAACTTCGGGCAATGCGCCCGGAAGGGTACACAGGGAGCATGCTGCGTTCAGGAACGCTGGCGCCGCCATGAGACCGTACGAGCCTAATAGCAAGCTATAATACTGTGCCGTACTATAATAAAAATGTGCCGTTTTCATGGGGGGACTCTCAGGCCGCCGCCTTTTCTCGCCTTACCACCATACTCACCACCCCGCCGATTCTAGGACACTTCGATACGTCAGCCCCTACAGAGGTCCGCACCGATGCCAGTGGCCACGGCGTCGGTGCCGACTTGGCACAAGTTCAGCACGGCCGTGAACGTGTTATCGCGTACGCTATCCGTCTTTTGTCTCCTGCGGAGCGGAATTACTATATTACCGAGCGCGAATGTTTGGCACTTGTGTGGGCAGTAGCAAAATTCCGCCCCTATTTATACGGCAGGCCCTTTTCTATTGTAACGGACCACCCCGCCCTCTGTTGGCTTTCCTCCTTAAAAGATCCCACAGGGAACCTTGGGCGATGGGCTTTGCGGCTACAGGAGTATTCCTATTCTGTGGTGTACAAGTCTGGTCGCCTACACAATGACGCTGACTGCTTGTCCCGTTACCCTGTACCCAGGCCCGCCAGCGCCGACACGGATGCTTCCGCAAGTGTTCTTTCCATTTCCCAGCTTTTGGGCATGGCCCACGAGCAACGCCATGACGCTACCTTGAGGACCCTCATTGACCGAGTGCAATCTGCTCCCACTGCTCCATCGTTACGGTGGTTCGTCCTCAACGACGGGATATTGTACCGCTGCAATTTTCACCCTGACGGTCCTCCTCTTCTATTTGTCGTTCCCCAACACCTCCGCTTAACCGTGCTTCAGGAGCTTCATGATGCACCTACTGCCGGACACCTTGCAATTGCTCGCACTCACGACCGCGTGCGCCGCCGCTTCTACTGGCCCGGCCTCCCGCGCTCCGTACTGCGATACGTAGCTGCTTGCAAGTCCTGCCAACATCGGAAAAAGCCAGCAGTGCTTCCTGCCGGGTACTTACAGCCGATCGAGATTCCAACTGAGCCATTCTTCCGCGTGGGTTTGGATCTCCTTGGCCCTTTTCCTGAGTCCAGCTCCGGCAACAGGTGGATCGCTGTGGCTACTGATTACGCGACGCGCTACGCCATCACTCGAGCTCTTCCCACGAGCTGCGCAACTGACGTTGCCGATTTCCTACTCCGGGATATTATTTTAGTCCATGGCGCCCCGAGACAGCTCCTTACCGACCGTGCCCGCACTTTCCTCTCCCAAGTCATCGCCGATATCCTACGCTCCTGTTCTACCAAGCACAAACTCGCTACTTCCTATCATCCCCAGACCAACGGCCTTACTGAGCGACTTAATCGGACCATCACTGACATGCTATCGAAATACGTCTCACCCGACCACAAGGACTGGGATATTGCGCTACCCTATGTCACGTTCGCCTATAATTCGTCACGCCACGATGCTGCTGGGTATTCCCCCTTTTACTTGCTCTTCGGTCGTGTCCCTGTATTACCATTGGACGCTTCGCTCCCCTTGGTACGGAATTCACGGACCGAGTATGCCCGCGACGCCATCGCCCACGCTGACCATGCGCGCCAGCTTGCCCGTACTCGTTTGTTGGCATCGCAGGAAACTCAAAAGCACACTTACAATTGCCGCCATCGTGAGACATACTTTGCACCAGGCTCTCTCGTACTCCTTTGGTCCCCTTGCCGACGTGTGGGGCTCTCCGAGAAACTCCTTCCGTGCTACAAAGGTCCTTACCGCGTTCTACGTCAAGTGACCAATGTCACCTATATGAGATCATCCCAGTGACATCCGTCGTGCTAACCGGTTCCGCATCACCCGACATCGTACACGTCTCTCGGCTTAAGCCCTATTACGCCCTTCCCTATGGCCCCATCTGAAGCACCGGGACGGTGCTTTTTCCGCCGGGGGTTGTGTTACGGTGAAGAAAACAGACAATGTCGACGAAGGAGAAGAGGACGAAGTGGCAACAGCCTCTCTGTGTTCTCTGGAAGGCGTTCTCGTTCCAGCAGTAGGTTGGAGACATCGAAGAAGAAGCGGTTATCGAGAAGAAGCGGTTATCGAAGAAGAAGCGGTTATCGGCCAAGGATTGAGTAGTTTCTGACTCTATTTCGATTGTTAACTGTTTTAGTAGAGTACTTGTTGTCTAATAAGTGCTTTTTTACCAATCAGACCAGACAGATGTCATTTTGGTCACCAGGGCCAGGGGCTTCCCTCTGGTCCGCCTCTATACCCTCGCAGGATTTACCTGTGGATTTGTTTCTGCGCAACGGCGTCAGATCAGTTCCCGTGGCTCTCGTCCCAACCAATGATGGCTTCATACGGATGAAGAATCCGAAAGCGATTCAGGCGGAACTGCGATCGGCGACAGCCCATTTCCTGAATATCACAGAGGTACGCCAGTTTGGCAGAGGAGGTGTTCTATGCTTTTCCCCAGACCAGCCCTGTGTACAAGACCTTCTTAAGTGTTCCACGTTTGCTTCAAATCCGGTAAGGGCATTCATTCCACCTCACTTGGCGTGTGTGAAAGGGCTGGTGCGTGGCGTTGTTGTTAACATGACACCAACAGAAATATTAGAGATGTTTTCACCAGCAGGTGCAATTTCAGTCTATCGATGCGGACGTGTGGTAGACAAGAGCAAAATTCCTACTGAATCGGTCATTGTCACTTTTGCAGGGACAGATAGACCAACAGAAATTAAGGCATGGCCCCTAATCTATCGAGTGGAACCTCTATCCCATCGTCCTCTCCAATGTGTCAAGTGTTGGCGCTACGGACACACTATGAGAGGATGTAGGTCTGCTCCTAGGTGCCGAGTTTGTGGGGAGGAACACAATTCCAGCGAGTGCACCAGCAAGGAAGAAAAGTGCTGCCTCTGCAATGAAGGTCACTCTGCTGATGATATGAATTGCTCGGCAAGGGCACGAGAAATACAAGTTCTTGAAATCATTGAACGAAGACGTTGTTCTCGTCAAGAAGCCATATCTGAAATGCAGGCTAGAACACAGGGATACGCAGCTGTCACAGCCCGTCACACAATCGCCACGGAAGCGTCTCTGTCAATTGCTATTGCTGATGCAGTCGAAAGGGCAATGGAGAAGGCCATGGAGCGATTAGCTGGAAACCTTTGTGAGTCCTTGTCACAAATCCTAACTAACCAGATGGCGCAGATATTCGGCACAACAGCAGCTATTAGCATGACTTCGCAAACTACTGAGTGTCCATGAACATCAAATGAAGAGGTAGCGCCTAAACTCACGTCCCAAGATGATCAAATTGCTAGTCCCTCTGTTGATGTAAGCAAGAACCACAGTGAAGGCATCAATGTGGATGCAGAAAGCTCAGATGAAATGGACATGGACCCACGATCGCTAAAGCGATCTAGATCCCCTTTGTCGAAAACAGCCACTTCACTTATTCACTCAAAGACGAAAAAATACCTCAAAGACAACCTTACAAAGAACGATTTCTTAAAAGACAGCATTTTAAATAAAGCAGTTACTGAGTCAATCCCTTCGCAACCATAGGATTCCTCAAAATTCTTCATTGGAATTGCCGATCCATTCACTCTGCCGTAACAGATTTATTGTATTTGGCATCGAAATTCTCCCCGGATATTATTGCACTGCAAGAAACATGGCTTTCAACACATCAATCTTTTCATATAAATAACTTCCGATCTTTCTGATTAGACCGTCCTTCGAAAGGCGGAGGCTTAGAATTTTTCATTAGTAATAGAGTTAGTCTTAAGGTGAAGATTTCATATAAACATATGTCCCCTGAAAGTGAAATTTTTGCCTTAGATGTAACCTTACCGGGCTGCCTACCATTCACTTTAGTAAATGTATAGTTCCCTGCGGGTGTGCAAGACACCCGATGTTTGGATTCCGTGGTGTCGTCATGGTGCAAGGATAAAATCCTTGTGGGAGATTTCAACTCCCATCACACGTGTTGGGGTTTCCGAACAGATCAATCTGGCAAACGTTTGTGGTATTGGTCAATAGATAACCATATGACTTGTCTCAACACCAGAATTCCTACATTTATTTGCAATCGGTCGCGCTCAGCCTTAGATTTAAGTTTCATAAGTTCATCTCTCACTAGTTCATCTTGGGCAGCCTTGGACTGTGCCACCAACAGTGATCACTGTCCAATAATATTTGAAATTGCTTGCCCGTTAATACCATCGTGCTCTCAGATCCGAGTATTCGTAAACTACAATAAATTTAGAAATGATTTAAAAGCACATTTGGCTCACCATTCTGAAGAGCGCGAAGAAATAAAACCTATGAAAATTTGTGCTGTAATCAAACGATCATACAAAGAAGCTGAATTTATTGTTGAGTCTGTCAAGAGAGCCTCTCATAGTCCTTGGTGGAATCCAGACTGTACACGCGACTACAGACGAAGAAAAGCAGCTTGGAAGAAACTACTTTATAACCAGTCCCCCCAAAATTGGGCTGATTACAAATTTTACGCTGCTGTATTTAAACGCACAGTAGCTAAATCTACCGAAGATTATGATAGGAAACACTATGATTTCCTTTCAGATCCCAAAAACAAAAAGGCGCTGTTTAGATATATGCGAAATCGAAAAATTCTGCCACCACCAATTAATATAGATTATGTAACTCTATCATCGGATGAAATGATAAAATCACTAGAACAGATTGCAAAAGGCCTTGAGCGTAGATTCACGTCGTCTATGTCACATAACTTGCAAAAACCAACCCTAACCTCAGACTTCAACGAAGTTACTGTGCCTGAATTAGCTCAAGTAATTCGAAACTTACCCTTGTCAGCTCCAGGTCCTGATGGAATTACAGTGCATATGATAAAAATTTTATTCGAAATATCTCCTTGTGACCTCCTAAGCATTATAAACTATTCTCTAAACAACGCCTGGATACCATACGATTGGAAACTAGCTAAAATAATCCCGCTACCTAAAAAAAATGTGGTTGATCCCTCTTATATAGGAATCGGTATAGAACACGAAAGTGAAACGTGTCTTCACAGAAGTAGTGTAATGTTTATTGCACATTGATATATAATGTCTATTGGTGTTTTGTGGCTAAAGCGCCCTTAGGCGTTGATGCACCCACGCTGACGCCTGGTGGCACGTCTCCTCCATCACGACTACCAACGTCGATGACCATGAGCAACCGTCGTGCATATGGAAGCTGCACTACGCTGCACACGCTAGCATAACGCGAAAGACGAAGCACGTAACTGACACACTAATACAACGCGCAAGACAAAGCACGTAACTGAATCGTCACCGAGTCAAATCAGCGCGTACAGCGCGTCGTAATTGCAGCCTCCGCGATCAACTTCAGAAACATTTTCAGAGCTAATTGCGGAGGCCACGCTCCGCTGTGCTGAGTACGGTGAACGCCACCTAGGTGGCGTTGGTAGTGCTTCTTGATGCCAGCGTCCCTTCGAATGCTGGCATCGAGGCGTCGTAGTGCTGAGATCACCGAAGCGTTCACTGTCGGTGCGCGTTAGTGTCATAATGCAGTACTTCTCTTTTCTGCTCGTAGGTGGCGGCACCGCCCCGAGCAAGAGCGCGGGTACACGGAGGAGTGTTAGATATATAAGGCGCGTCTGTGTAGCTCTCTGCAAATGCGTTTGTGGCGCAATGGGTTAAACGCTCGGCGATCTATCGTCGCGGACCGAGAGGTCGTGGGTTCGATTTCCAAATTTTGCATGTTTGTGGAACTTTTTCTTCTGGTTTCTTTCTTTGTATTATGTGCTATGACGTATTTCCGTGACGGAAATACGTCAGTGAAGTCTTGGTGGACCCCGGCATAAAACACTTTCATGTTAAAAACAGGGATTAGGTTACACCATAGAAAATATTAGACCTATCTCTCTTACTTCTAATATGGTCAAACTCATAGAGAGGATTCTACATTACAGAATTACTGTCTGGATGTCGGATAATTTAATAATGAATCCAAACCAAATAGGCTTCAGAGCTGACTGCTCTATATGGTGTGCCCATGCTGATTTAGAGAGCCGCATACAACTCGCTAGAAAAAGAAGACAATATTCTGCTTTAGTGACATTAGACATAGCTAAAGCATATGACTCCGTGGAACATACAGTGTTACTGAATGTACTACGGAATCATAATGTCCCAAAATATATTATTGCGTGGTTGGCTGAATTTTTGAGATCGAGAATTTTATTGCTTTAAGGATGGCTGCTCTTCCTCTAAATTCAAACAGACTCGTGGTGTCCCCCAAGGAGCAGTCTTATCTCCAATATTATTTAACATATTAAGGAGCTCCATTCCAGCCAATCAGGACGTGCAAGTTTACGTTTATGCAGATGATATTGCATTCTTCGCGGCCGATAACAACATATATTCTTTATACCAAAAATTGCAGAGATACTTGAGTATGCTTGAGGTATGGCTTCAATCAATTTGCATGACATTAAATGTAAGTAACAGCGCAATATTGGTGTTCCCACTAACGGATCCGGTTTCAGTCTCTATAGTTTACAATCAAGAACCAATTCCCCAGGTTGAGTCTCTTAAATATTTAGGTATCATTTATGATGCAAAACTCAACTGGAGTCCACATATAGAAAATGTAGCATCTAAAGCACAGCGTGCTTTAGGTTTACTACACAGACTGAGCAACCGAAAGTATGGGCTACGCAGGGATGCCCTCATAATGATATACAAAATGTACATGCGTCCAATATTGGAATTCGGCTGTGTATTATTCTCAGGAAGCCCTGCTTATAAAACTAAGCCTCTGGTCCTGTTGGAGCGTGAAGCCCTGCGCCTGCGCCTGGGACTCCCTAGGTTTGTAGCAAACAATGTTCTTTATCAGGAAGCGCGCCTACCAACATTGCCCTGCAGATTCCGCATCTTAACGATACAAACATTTGTAAAATTTTACAGTTTTCCAACTAGACGATCCGAGTATGTATTTATAAACGATCCAAACTCCTTCTTTCTAGCTCATTGGCCACGTTTTCACACCCCACAGATTATTTTTGTACAAAAACAATTAGACAGTTTAAATGTAAAAATTCGAGACGTTATTCCATCGTATGACTCAAATCAAAATTTAAAGATTGAATTCGATGAAATTTTCCCACAGAACCCTAAGTTTCATTCAGTCAGGTTATTAAATAATTTATTGCAAGATTACCTTGCACACGTACACACAATTAACATAATTGCCACTGACGCTTCTGTGAACGACGATAAGGCGGGCGTAGGCATTTTCTCGATGTCACTTGGCTGGTCATTCTCCTTGAGACTGCCAGATTTTACTCCCGTATTTGAAGCTGAGCTCTTAGCAATGATTCTTGCACTGCGTAAACTCCCTTTACATGAATCCAGCGCGGTAATTATAACAGATTCCCTTTCTGTCTGCTCTGCGCTTACAGCTTCAACAAATTCCCCGGCTTTAAAGACGTTTCTAACATTAGTTCCCACCCAGCTGAATCTTGTAAAATTATTATGGGTACCAGGACACTGCGGATTACATTTAAATGAAATGGCCGATTCATTAGCGCGAGCATCCCTGAATGGACCAATAATATCGGTCCTTCCAGGGGTGGCACAAATAACCGCGATGAGATATCGGAATTTTTCAATTCGTAGAGATATAATTGAAACAATAACATCATGGACTGAATTTCAACACCTAAAATTTCCGTGGAAAATACATTGGTGTCCATCAAGACAATCGGAAGTAATAATCACAAAATTACGCTGCCGTGTCCCACCATTAAACCTATATTTACACAGGGCTGGTCTGGCGATATCGCCGCTGTGTCCATTCTGTCTAGAAATAGAAACCATAGAACACTACTTTTTAATATGTCGCCGGTATAAATTACAAAGAAAAAGACTTCTTGAAATTCCGCTCGCTAAATTAGGGGTAAATTTAACATCAGAAATAGTACTCTCTTTCGGTGCCTCGGTATTCGGCTTTAGCCACAGGGACATGTTTTATGCCGTTTGTAGTTTCATTCAATCAACTAAAAGAATGAAATTTTAAATACATACTTTTACAACTAGAGATATAGCATGACATTTATATTATAAAAAGTGCAGTATAGGAAAATTATTCTGTCTGTTCTGATTACTAAATTGCACTGTAACAGTAGTTTCAAAAACCGTATCTAAAAGTTCAGGTGCCCAATTCTTGGCCAATCCCCCGGAGTGGGTACAAGCCATGTGCTGAGGATATCATCATCATCTCTCTGTGTTCTCAGCTGCTGTCTATCTCCTGTAAATACATTCTGTAAATAGTTTATACCCGTGACAATACTTTACAGCGACGCTTTCTACTTCTAACCCCAAGGGGGGGGGGGGGGGGGCGGGAAGGCGACAGCAGACGACAGCCATCGCCTTCCTATGATTGGCCGGATATGCCTATTCTAAACACCAGACTAACCTGAGTCTTGGTCGAAATGAGGTCACTCACGTCTTTCAATCGCTTCCTGCGGTGTTCTTTCTACAGTTTCCGCCTCTCACTTACTCTCACCTAAGAAATCCTTCATAGGCGTTTGTGACTCCAGCGTAAGAATTTTCGTCCAGCCGCAATAATCCTACGTTGCTCCGCGGCTGCGCAGTAGTCAGGCCAACATGACGGCGCGAAAAATCCTGTCACAGTGGCCCGGTATCGTGAAATGAAAAATGTGGAGCGTACCCGACGCTAAGCGGGGTCACTAAAACGCATCGTATCAGCAAGATCAGCATTGACGTCGCTCGAATTATGCTGTCCTGTGCGCTCTCCCGGTGGCGCACAGTTTGGACAAAGCTACGACATTTCTATCTATTTAGCGGTGTAAGTGCATATTGTACGCATTGTACTGCAATACTGAACGAACTTCATATAAAGACCGGGGTGCTTGCGGCGTATGGCTGACAACTCAATAATTATTTCATTTATGTGTAATTTCCATATTTGCCTTCACACAGCACACGTGTCCGCAATTTCTCACGGACCGAACAGTGAACATAGAAATCGGGGGCACAATCAGAGACAACATTAGGCTGGGCAACAAGGGAACACCACAGGGATCGGTGCTATCCCCTACCCTTTTTAACATTGCAATGATCGGGCTGCCAGAAAGACTCAGAAAGCTAGAGGGCCTCTGCCGCACTCTCTACGCTGATGACCTCACTCTTTGGGTCGACAGAGGGGGGAGCGATAGCCAAATAGACGACACCCTACAAAGGGCAATCTGGGAAACGGAAAGCTATCTGAGACCCATAGGGCTAAAATGCTCGCCGGAAAAATCGGAGATGCTAATCATGAACAAGCAGCACGTCAATATCCAGCTCCTGGTCAACAACACCCCGGTCCCAAGGGTGGACAAGATCAGGATACTGGGTATGTGGATACAAGAAAATGGGAGAAACACCGAAACAGTAAACAGACTAGGTGCCACGACCAACCAAACTTGCAGGCTCCTCAAGAGGATAGCAAACAAAAACGCGGGGATGAAGGAGGCAAACCTACTTAGACTTGTCCACTCTTTCATCATTAGCAGAATCACCTACGCTATCCCGTACTTAAAAACAACTAAAGCAGAGACAGACAGACAAGGTAGACATCCTCATCAGGAAAGGTGTCAAAACCGCCCTAGGTTTACCAGCGTGCACATCAACGGAGACGATCCTCAACCTAGGAGTCTCAAACACCCTAGATGAAATGTGCGAGGCGTAACTCACGGCACAATATGTCAGACTAACCGGCAGCAAAACGGGCAGATCCATTCTTAGGAAACTGGGCTACCGGAATCCAGATTCGCGAGAGGGGATAACCGCCATCCCCAAAGAAATTGCCAACAGGTTAAGAATACACCCCATCCCAAGAAACATGCACCCAATATACAACGACGAACGCAGGAGAAGCAGAGTCCAAAGACTCCAAAGCTCCCTCCTCCAAAAACAAGGAGTAGTGTACACCGATGCGGCAGAGTACCCAGAAGGGCACTACGCTGCAGTAGTAGTAAGCGACAAAGGCGAGCTAATCTCGAGCTGTAGCGTGAGACACTCTTCACCAGAGGAGGCAGAGATGGCGGCGATTGCCCTGGCAATCACAAACCCATCAACCAGAATAATCATCACCGATTCTAAAACTGCAATCAAAGCCTATGGTAAGGTGTCGAAAGAGGCCGCCAAAATTCTGCAAGAAGGCAAGGAGAACGTACCCAATGACCTAATTAGATTAATATGGGCGCCCGCTCATAGTGGACTCACAGGGAACGAGATCGCCAACGAGGTCGCCCGAGGACTTACACACCGGGCCCCAGCGCAGGCATACTACTCCCTGTCCAAAAAGCGAGTCTTAACCACATACAGTGAAATTCTTCAACACTATAGAATGGGCAGAAGAACCCTTCCTCCCCCCCCCCCCCCCCATAGATCTCTCACAAAGAAGGTAGAAGTAATCTGGTGAAAACTGCAGACCGGTACCTTCCCAAACCCGTATATCCTACACAAATGGCATCCTGAGGTGCACTCTTCGAAATGCAAAAACTGTGAAGGCATAGCGACCCTAAATCACATGCTCTGGGCTTGCCCAGCGCTAAACGGTCTACATGGGAACCAAGAGTCATGGGAATCCTCCCTTCATAGCCAGGAAGAACATGCCCAAAAACAAGCCATCTGTCAAGCCCAGGCCGCCGCTGGAAGCCAACTGATTCCGGTCGACGTCTAGGGGGGAGGTAGGCGGTGAAAGGGGGAGCTGCGTCTCACCCCGATCACCCATACTCTCTGACGGGTGCAAATAAAGTGCTTTCTCTCTCTCTCTCTCTCTCTCTCTCTCAGGCGTCGACTCTGCCTCAGTGATAGTTGTGGCTTTACATGTTTTAATTAGCCGCAAGAAAAGTGGAAAAATACTTATCGAGAAAATGGTCAGGCAAGGAGACAGAATCTCTCCAGTTATACTAATTGAATGCTTAGAAGTATTCAAGCAATCCGACTGGGGAGGATCGAGGGCTGTGGTCAACGGCGAATATGTCAACAACCTTCAGATTGCCGATGACATTGTCCTGTTTCAGCAACCTTAACCGAGAAAGTGTGAAAGGAGGGTAACAAAGGCAATGTCGAACAATCTGACCCGCCGCGGTGGCTTAGTCAGCTAAGGCGTTGCTCTGCTGAGCACGAGATCGCGGGATCGAATGCCGGCCGCGGCGACCCTATTTAGATGGAGGCGAAATGCAAAAACGCCCGTGTGCTTGCGTTCTAGTGCACGTTAAAGAACCCCAGGTGGTCAAAATTAATCCGGAGCCCTCCACTACGGCATGCCTCATAATCAGAACTGGTTTTGACTCGTAAAACCCCAGAAAGAAGAAGAATGTTGAATAACCTGTCAAGCGAACAAGAATCCATGATCGGCAGTCAGGCCTTAGAGTATGTAAAGAGTATGTTTATATTGGTCAATTACTCATAGGGAACCCTGATGATGAGACGGAAATATACATTGGAATGAAATGGGTCGGAGTGCATACGGCCGTGCACTACAATCGTGAATGGGAGGTCACCGTTGTTGAAATAAAAGCACACAATCATTCCAATCATCCAGTAATATCATATGGGCAGAAACTTTGAGGTTAACAATGAAGTGTGAGAATAGTTAAGGACCGCTCAAACAGGTTATGATACGAAAAATGATATGCTATATACCCGCGGAGGAAGAGAGAGTGCTGTGGATAGAGGGCGAACGGGGGTAGTGTTAGTTTGAAATTATGAAGAAAAATAGGAGTCTGTGCATGCCGCTTATTTAA
>NC_051158.1:107382033-107439109 GCF_013339745.2 Dermacentor silvarum | reverse complement strand
AAAAACTACTTTTCAATAGTTTATCAACACAGGCCAATAATCATTACTGTGAACGGGCCCTACGGAAACAGACGTGTATAATGGCATAATCACCCCCTAGTAAACCAATCCTCATCCTCACTCCTCATACCCCTATTTTTTTACTCTTCCCCTGGCCTCTGAGCAGTGTAGTAGACTCGATTATATTACAATAGGCCAACCTCTCTGCTTTGCTTGAATAAATTCTCCGCTGTCTTGATGTTCTGGTTTAAATTATTATGGATACACAAAAACAAAAAAGAAAGTCTTCTCGGAAACCTCTTCAGAGAATTTACGAATTTGTAAACATTTACCTGCACAACACCTATCTCTCAAGCCGACAGGGCGTCATTTAAGCAAGCGTCCTCGAAAGTTCTCTTTCATCTCAGGAAATAATTACACGTGCGCAGAGTGTGCATCTTTGGGCAGAGAAGTGTCACTAGCGGGAAGTTGTTTCAGAGCAATAACGGCGCTAGTACCTTTCAGCAGCTCGGCGGGGACACTTTCAGGTTAACGTGAGGCTGCTTCTAACTTTTGCACCTTCCATTATAGGGCAGATCACGAGTGCTCTGTTTGGAATCTGCAAGGCAGTAGGAAGCGTCATGGACACCGTGGACAACCTCAGCTTTGGAATTATTGGCTCCATCATTGATCCCGTGAAGTCGGCTCTCGCACTGCTTCCACTCCCAGACTGCTCGGCCAACAGCATAAAAGGAACAGTGAAGTGCGGTGATCGCATTAAAGTCAAGCTTCCCAGTTCCCTCAAAGTGAAGGAGGTACAGTGACGTCTCCATAGCGGAGATAAGAAATATTCTGTTTATTTTAGTGGATGAACTATTTTTAGCAACAAATTATTTGGACCTTATTATACGAAAGATAGTGAACATAGAAGCGCTATCAGTATACATTACTCTTTCGATTAAAATATTTGTGGTTTAGTCAACCAATTTCACGGTACATGTAGTTTGATTCGTAGTTTCATAGCTCGTCCACAGTGAAGTTGAAGTGCGTATTGTCAGCCGCCATCACTGCTGTCTCGAAAATTGCAAGTTGTTGTGGAACGAAATTGTGGCTTCATCTACCAATAGGCCGAAACAATGCGTACCTTGTTTGTCGCTACAGTTACAGGTGACATTGTCGTTCCGTTCTCGATAGTCTTCATGTATATTCTCTGACAGAGAGGAGAGTTCTCCTAAGCTCCGCCATTTTACCATCACCGTCTCGTTTATGTGTAAAGTCACTTCTCGTACTTGCTCGAATCAGGCTAACAATTTTTGCAAAAATATTAGGTGCCTGATCTTCATCGCTGTGATTAAAATGAGGCTCAGGTACCACTTGTTGATGTCCCAAATGAAATTCAGCTACTTGAAGACAGTCTTTGACGACAGTGAACTACATAACAAGTGCCACACAGAATAATGTCTTGGCACCAGTGGTATTTTCAGCCTGCAAATGGAATTCGCGCCACTGTTTCCCTTGGTCTGCTTCCCTGCTGTTGTCAGCGTATTTTTATTTATATTTAACACAGCAAGCATTTATTGCATTTTTATTTATATTACCACAACAAGCATTTGTTGCACGTTATTTATCGTGCAACAAATGCACGATAAATATAGACATATCAAGGGCGCTATAACGTAAAATGATTCCAAACTGCTTTGATTCCAATTTCTGAAATCAGCCTCCACAATTGGTCAAAACATTTTCGGGCCACTCCCAACTTCGCCTGTCTGTAGCGCGACGTCACGAAAACCGCCCTAGCTCCCCATCTGGTATAACGTGTACACACTGATTATCCATGATTAAACCGCACAAAAGAAAAAGAATCATTCCTGATTCGACGCCTTTTCAGCATTAGCCCTCCGCTATTGGTCCAATGTTTTCTGGCTACGCCCACTTCGCCTGTCTGTCACGTGACGTCACAAAACCGCGAAAACTCACCATGTCAAAGTGACGTGTACGCGAAAAAAACGCATTAATATGCCGAACAAAACTGAAAATTGTTCTGAATAGCCACAGACTGCCCCGTTCCGAAAGGAATAGAAGATGGCGGCCCGCCGATCGCTCAGGCCCTCGCTACTCGCATCTGCCGGTGAGCATGTATTTATTTGCGCATGATAAACCTTTTTGCGTGGTAGTAAAACGTTATCAAATCCTTTCGGCGTGCATACGACATCGCTCTGCCAACTCTTACTTGCTGAGGATCGTTTTAGCGGCATTGTTATCCTTCCGTTGCACGCCGCCGCGATTTTCGACCAGCCACCGCAAGCTAAGTAAGGCGAAGCGTACCAATCGGAGAAGCCGGCACTACCCTCTTCATGCGGTTATCTATTTTCACTGTGCTGGCTCGGCCCCATCGAAACCCTCTCCACTAGAGCATGCTCCTCGCCTCTTGTCAGCCAATTAGATAAGAAAAACCGCCGAGTTTAGACAATTTTATTGGTTTTGAAAGCGAACAAAGGTGACCTCCTATAAACGAGGAGAATGTTTGACTGGGTTGTTCAGACAACGCTGCGGGTCACCGCCCCATGCTTGCGTCGGTTGTTACGTAAATTTGACGTCAGGGGTTTGGAATCAAAGCAGTTTGGAATCATTTTACGTTATAGCGCCCCACGTTTGTGATTATTTCTATGTGCTGAATTAGACGGGGCAGTCTACAACAGAGCTAATTTTGTGCTTGTGCATCCGATAGAGACAAAAGAAACAGGGGCCGTTCTAATTTTGGTCCTTCACCGACGACAATATTATGTCACAAAAACACTACGAATTGAAAGGCAGGACCTCTGTGACATAATTCAATATGTCGAATAGTAATTTCGGCATTGATTTGTTGGTACCCTAAGCAACACACACAGCAGCACAACATGAGCAGAGCGGCTTTTGAGTGGGCTTTTCTACTGAATGTAAGAGTTCCAAGTGGTAGCGCTAGACAAATGGTTCGTTAGTGGCATGTAGAAAGCTCACGCTAAGTTGTGGTGTCCTCAGAAGCCTATGGAATCCCGAAAGCGCATTCAATTACTCGGGACTACTGAGTTCCTTCTTATTATTTTTAACAGATTAGCGCCAATGAAAAAATAACTACCTGCCATAGTTAATTCATTTTTAATAGACAGTTGTCTTTGCACGCTGTAGAAGAATTGGTAAATATGTATGAGTGTTGCTTTTGTGCGTTATACGTTGCGATTGTGTTCTTTATAAAGTACGCTGTCCCATTGTGCTAGGGAGAACACGATTCTGGCTTCAAAGTTGTGCTATAGTTTGGAACTTTGCAAAACGAAAACCTTGCATTGAATGGTCAAATTAACGCCTATACAGGCACGTTTACCCTTCCGGTAGAAAGATTATGATTTAGGAAGCTATTATTCTGTGTTTGGGGAATGCCTTTACTATTCAAGTAACATTTGGTATGCAGTAACTATGTAAGATTTTTGCGGCATATGACAGGGTAGCCTTGGAGTTGCTTTCCTGTAGTAACGCAGTGTGAATAAACATTTGATACAGAACACACGTTTGTTTACGACGCATGTGGGCTCATGAGAGGAGAGTATTCAGTAATAGCTTTATTGGTGGTTGGAACACTGAACTTAACGGTGGCCTCTCTTCTGATGACAGTCGGTTTTATCGCATTTTAATTCGATTGCACGAATTGCTAGGTCATATTTGCGTAAAACATTTCTCAATTATCATGAGATGGGGCCCGACTCCAGTTCGCGATTTCGGGTTGCCCTATTTTTACGGCATTGATGCTCTGGTTTGGTGCTTAAATATACAGTATTTACATCGTCCTTGAAAATTTCTCGTTTCTCCCAGTTTGGAAATTGTAAAAAAAAAACAAGCGTGCAGAAGCATATCTATTCGCACTGTTCGCACAAAAATATCTGAATTGTTTTTCGTTTGTCTGATTTTACTGCAACACTGTGTGTTTCTTATTGAATCTAAAGCTGCTCCTGCAGCGAGCTGAAGTCTGGGCTAATTAATTCGATAGATATCCAGGAATATACCAATCGAAGGAGTAGTTTCATCGTAACTCGCTTTTTACTGGTCAGAAAAGCGTCCGAAATTTGAACGTTTCCGAAGACTTCCATACTTCAAGATTCGCACGCAATTTGGAACGGGTTTTCGACCATAAACAATGGTACCGCTTGAGGAGATGTTGGACTAGGCACGTAGAACCTATTTCCTAGGGAAATTTTTGAAAGAAGGCCCCTGTATTTAGTTATGCGTGAAAAACGACGCTTTCCCATAAAAAACGCGGATGTTTATAGAGATGGCTGCTAGAGGTTGTGTTTGGCGATGTTCCTGGATGTACATAACATGTTAGAATGAAAAGCGTGTACAGCATAGCTGATTAACTCAAGCAGACAAAGTTAATGTATGTTGCTGCCTCGTTTCAAAGAGGATGCCAATAAATAATCATCATCACCTGTGATTCACCCAGTCAGACACGTAGTTAACGCACACCTTGCAGAAGCACTTGTCTTTAAAGTGGACGGAACCATCAACCAGACAGCTGTCGAGCTAAGCAAGATGCGTTTAGAGTATTGGTGGAAAAAAGCAGGGAAGAGATTGATACGACCAGATCCGTGGCAGGCATAAGCGGTACCAGGTAGATAGAGAAGTTTTTCGGAAGAGAAGAAAGATTAGGCAGATGTATACAAAAATGCTAGAATGAAAAGCATGTGTGAAATACCCGATTAACTCAACCACGCTAGCTGACTGTCCCTGCCCCGTTTCAAAGTGGATGGCAAAAACATCATCATCATACTAAGAATAATAATCATCATTGCCTAATTCCTCGTCTCACAAATGGAGGTGCTATTTGCAGAGGTACTATATTACAGCAATGCGAAGGAATGTTCCGATGCAGAGTAAAATAGCGGTGTGGTGCTTTTTGCAATAAACAATAGGCATCCTGGTAGCGAAAGGCAATGTGTCGCGTTCATTTGTTTGCGACTTATCATTTTAAACAATCATACTCAAGCAAAAGCGTTCGTTTCTGGTGAAAAAAATTTCAAGCTTGGCTAGATGCTTTTTGGCACATAACATATAAAAAGAGTAAACAGGAGGCCTACGTTGACAAGATTAATTATTTCATTGTTCTGGGTTTGTAAGCTTCATTGCTTTTTGTTCCATATGTTATAGTCTGTTAGCTGTCTCATAGCATCACGAGATTCTAGGTATGTGCGATACGGTGATGTAGCGTTTGTCAACCGTCCCAGCTGGCTTGTACAACAGACAGACAGACAGACAGACAGACAGACAGACAAACAGACAGACAGACAGACGGACGGACGGACGGACGGACGGACGGACGGACAGACAGACAGACAGACAGACGGACGGACGGACGGACGGACGGACGGACGGACGGACAGACAAAGTCTGTCTGTCTGTCTGACAAAGAACTGAGGAACTGCGTTGGGACGCCCCCTTTCAGGGGGAGTCGGTAGCAGTCGCGGGCCGCTCCCACGCAGGGACCGGAAGACCGTGACCCTCCGCCTTCTCGCAGGCCCTCTCGCAAGCCCTCTGGACAATCCGAAGTTGAACCGAGAGGTCGCCGCTATTAAAGGCTTCCTCCCAGTCCTTCCTCTTCGTTGTTAACTCTGTGTCGCGTAACGCAGGACATTGCCATAGCATATGAGCTAATGAGCAGTACGCCTCTCCACAGTCTGGACATTACAATATGAAGCTAACTAGTATGTCAGCAAAGAATAGCGCCAGTTATTTATAAAAGTTGAGATTGTGATTGTGTATGAAAATAAATATAAATAATAAAATAAAATAAAAAAGAGCGTAAGGCAAGGTGTAAAGCATATATACGTTTTTTACGCAATGTTCTCGCGCTGCTGCTGCATGGCGCACCGTATTTACAATTTTTCTATGTGCAGTGCTTCAAACACGTCAAGGGGACGTGCAACCTGATCAAGGCAGACAAGGTAAGAAGAGTACTGTATTGATTTTTTTTTTATTTTTGTCAAGACCATGGGCGTACATGGACTTCACACAAAATGTTTCTCCTTGATGCGGGCTTAGCCCAATACTTCATTCTCTTGTTTCGTGTTTCAGGGCCCCGCACTTGTGGACCTCTTTGAGACCATCAGCGTAAGAATAAAACTGCAGATTATGATTACCATGCCTTCCGTAAACTTCAAGCATTTTGAGAATACGAGGAATGAAGGAAACTATTGTAGGGCGTGCTGTGAATGGAAGTGCACAGAAGCATGCTATATTTCCTTATATAGACATAACGCTAAATATAAATGTACATTCTACCTCAGTTTGCCAGGCAACGAGTCCTGTTCTGTAAGAGCAGATATTGCGCAGCGCGTTACAAAAGCGTGTGTGGTAAAATAGCAAAATTTATACAGGCCAGCACCTCCTGCACCACGACAGTTTATCTTCGCCGCAATGCAATTTTTTTGCACCCTTTTTCTTACGGAGAACAATCAACTGTTCCTAAAATTAGCCCAACTTTATGTAGAAAGGGCGTACACAATATATTTGTTTTTCAATGACGCAGTATTTCCGTGATTGGCGTTTAAGCAAGTTCCAAAGAACCATACTTCATCTGAATACACATATACTATGAAGAATGCATTCCGAACCTTGTCTACTGGAAAACATTTGAAGGCAAGATAATCCACAGCTGTTTTTATTATTTAACATTCGACAATGGACCAGTGCCTTAGTGGGAAGGCATTCGACGCGACAACGCCAGAGGGTATCACCGACCTTGCCTGCGGCGTGATGACCGGATGGGCCAAGAACGCCAGGATCTTGGAAAGCCTTCAAGTCCTGCTGCCTTTCGTACGTTGCCAGACAATGAACTCATGTATAGTGAAATTTGTTGGCCTTCACATGCCCAAAACTAAGTGGAAGCATTACAAGATAACTAGAAATCCCAATTCTTCCACGTCTACTAGCCATGTTTGCTTTGGCGGAAAGCTTGGGAGTCTATTAGTGTTCTCTATCAATCAGGAAAGGTTCCCTGAACATTTTATTTATAGGTGCTATTTAAACGCCAGTCAACTAAAAGCAAAAGAAAGGCGGGCAGTAATACTAGGATGCTTCCCGATTACAAATACGCCTTTACTGGGGAAAACGGCATGAAGTTTAGTTTGAAAATAATTGGAAGCTCTAATATCGGCTTAATTTTTTGGCAAGGTGATCTTTTTTGAATTCGGTCGTGTGTAGCAGCTGAAGCGAAAAGCTTTCTGGGAAATGCTGCGGTTAGATCCACCCACCAGGCAGGGAAACAACTGCCGTGACATCTTCATGTACAAGGCATCTCAGCAGTAGTTTGGCGAATGGCAGGTAGACAGAATTTTCCATCGACATGGAATGTATTCATTGTGAAAATGCCCGAGGCCAAAGCCTGAATGGTAGCAATAATAATAAGGACACAACCCACCAATCAACATGTATAAATCACACGACATCTCGTGGTTAGAAAGTAATAAAATCTCGTTAGTCTTTAATAATTTCGCCTGAATCTGCTGAACTCGTAAACTCCAAGATATATTCGAAACACGTTTGCAGAATCGTCCGTGATACATTCGGCAAGACAAGTCTGGAGAAGCCGTGTCAACAGCATTGCCTCTGTAGTCTTGCTGGCATTTCATATTTAATGAAGTTTTGTAGCATGCGTTTGACGAGGCTGGCTTGAACCTGACAGGCTGAAATCAATGTCGCAACAACGATGGCGCACGTCCCAGAAGAACGCAATTCGCTGATATTACCAAGCTCGAGGCGTGCGCACACCATCCCTGCTGATGTCACGATGATGATAGTACTTGCTGCTTAACCGCCGAGTAGGGCTCAAAGAAACCTTAAGAATATTGCCAGTGCTAGCTCTATTGTGGGTCAGGCTTTTTAGCCCTAGCTCACCGAAGAAACGCAAGGAAAAAGACGTACATATTTTCTTTTTTTTCTTTTTGCTTCAATTTAGCAATGGCTCTACAAAATCTGAACTATTATACCTCAACTGGCCAAAGTTTGTTCCTTGTTAAAGTGCATTCTAGATTTCGCCACGCGCGGAACAGGCGCGCAATGTTTCGCCACTGTGCGCATATTGTAATGTTTTCTTATCGTCACCACTCTGCCAGTCAATATCAAGTATTAAGCAGGTTTTCCCCTCTCAAGGAAAATGATTAGCAAAACAGTTGCTTGAAAATATAGTCGCACTTTGCTTCGCTAAGGGGCAACGCCACCGACGTTTCCACAGAAACAGTTGTGAAGCAAAACATATCTTGAGAATAGTCTAATGGCGAGTAAATCACAAGCAAGAATTTAGCTAGGACCATGATACTTAGCGAGAAACTACTCATCTCATGAGTGTCGGGAGAAAAATCAATGACTTTTTGGCTAAGCGAGAAAATGGCTAGCTCTGGTTTATCGTCGTTCGCTGATCACATTCGTCTGGGCGCCCAGTCGGGGAAGGTCAACGGTCAAACTGAACTCGAGTTTTTGTCCACAAGAGTCATGTGTCATTTAGACGTTGCTTGTATTTATTAAAACTTGGCTACCGCGATTGGCTGACCCATGGTCTTTACAATTTGCTCAAGTGCATGAAGTGTTGTATGATTGCGGGTCGAGATGATGGAATGTCGGTGAGAGAAATCGAAGCTCTCCCAAGTGGGAAGATCTGTGCTCTAACAAAGCCGCGAATGAAAAAAAAAAAGAACTACAGCAGTCTGAGTTACAGTGAGAGGATGAAGAAAAGCATCGGGTAAGAATTGGAATGATTGCATAGACAGTTACTAACTGTAAGCTATTTTGGCCAGTCTACTGTGAAAACTATTCCTTGATTTCGATACTTGTTTGCTGCTGCATTGGGGTAGGTTTTGCAGCAAGGCTAAATTTTATGGGAGTTTTTGAAAAAGATCAATGAATATGAAATGAGAGTATTTCCTTCAAACTAATCCTAATATTTGCCGCCCGACAGAGGTTTCTAATTAGTGAGAAATATTATTACTAAAGTAAACATTTTCATTCATCTGACCCATAGCGCAGAGCTGCTCTACTCATCTCATGGTAAGCAGGTGAACTATAGGAAATCTTTAAAATATCATACAAACAACAGTAATTTGAGTTTTTGTTATTTTTCTATTTTCTGTTGGGCGGTGTAGCAAAGCATGTTAATTCAAGCGAAAAATTTTGCTCCTAAGCTACAATAATAAATTCACGCTCACTGTATGGCAGTAATAATCTGTCATTGCCACCCCTTATTAGTTTTACTGCTTTACTCATACCAGAGTCCTGCAATACTTTCTATGAAAAGCGTTGAAGGACCCTGGTCATACGAAGTTTCCGCTGCACTTACAACTTCAGGATTCATAATTCAATATGCGTATTCAACACAATCCAGCTAAACATTCTTATGCAAATTATACTGTAAAGATATAAACTATAATGATCTGTTATAATATTTACCATTCAGCATTACCCCTAAAAAGAATACAGGCACTTGATTTTGTACATTGTGCATAAGTATGTCAGCACAGAATAACAGGATGGAAGTAACACAACAATGTTAACCCCTATATGGCGAAAGCAAAACTGTCGTTTGGATTATTTCGAGCTTTCAGATCACGTTAGTAAAGTTAGATGGCATAACTTGACTTTAAGAAGACACTTTTAATGAGAAAATTTGGAGCCGGAGGTGAAAGGAGTGCGAATTGTAAAATTTATTTTTAAGTATAATGCAAAATTTATTTTAGTGTAACAAAAGCTCCCCAAGAAATAAAAGCATCTAAGGTGACCACAGGCTTGACATGCTGCGCGACAATGCGCTTAATGTGTAGGACATGAAAGAACAGCTCTCCTAACCGGGTTGCAGCCGCTAAAAAGACCATCAAAGAGAAGCAGGTATTGGCTTAGAAGTTTACTCCAGCGGTTCTTTTCGCGTGCGCTTGCGGAAGGGACAAACCCGGCTGGTCACGATAGCAGTGGACAGACTTAGAAGCCCAACCTCGTCGCTGCAGTAGTGCAAAGCGAAACTAAAGAGGAAGCTAACTTGAGCTGTCTTAGTAAATAACCATTCTTCAATATCGAGAAGGCCACTCCTGTCGTTGTAAGTGACTCGGTAAGCCAAAAAGACTCCAAAGCAAAAGGCGGGTGCATGGGACCATCCCATTGACGTTCTCCCACCGGCTCATGATCTCGTGTATTATCACACCTTCTGCTCGCGCCTAGTTAATTCATTTGCTCATAAAGATGATCCACTTTGTGTTCTAAAGGACCAAAAGGCTGAACTTTTAACGGCGCCACAGCTGTCCAAATACCAGAATATACATCGACATCCTTGACGACACATTGACGTATCGGCGCAAAGGTGTCGGCGCCCAATTAAAAAAAGGAAATACTACGGTGACCAAGTGTTTACTATATATAGTCAACAATACAGTGAATTTAACAAAAATAGAGATCTGAAAAATGCTTTTTCAGTGCACGCTGATTTGTGTTTGTCATCTATGTCCTTTTAAATTCTGAGTGGGAGTGCAGCAGGTTGAAGGCATTCTGCGTACTTGCTTGGAGTGCCCGACTGCTTTTTTTTCACATTTGGCAGACTTTTCTGTGCCGTGGTGAAATCACAGAATAACACTGGGGAAGATAAAAAGTGCCAAATTGGACGTTTAGTACAGTTTGGCACTGATTTATAATGGGTAGTTTTTGCGTTGAATTTGAGATTTGCGGTGTTTGTACACAATTGTTGGCTAATGACACAGTTAGACAGCAGAACATTATGCGCCTTGCACAACTGAGTGGCAACTAATATGGATTTAGTCGAATTCTCCGGTACTGGGCATATATATTTTTAAATTTTCGCTAGAATAATATGGCAGGCCAAATATATAGCAGAGCAGCAGGTCGATTGTATCATATGGCGGACATGATTTCTCCAAGAAAATCTTTTTGTTATTTTTCAGGCTTTACCAGGGCTCGGGATTGGAAGCAGCTCCAGTTCTAGCTCTACGGCATCTGAAGACAGCGAATCAAAAGGACTTGTTTCAAATGTGTTGGACTTAGTTACAGACCCGTTGTCAATACTGAAGCCCCACGGAGATTCTGACAGCGACAAGCCAAATGGTCTTGTTTCAAGTGTGCTAGACGTTGTTACTAATCCTTTGCAAGGCTTGGGCTCACAACAGGATGATTCTTCAGATGACAAGCCTAAAGGACTGGTATCTTCTGTTCTCGACGCCGTTACTAATCCTCTATCAGTGCTAGACATTCAACATGATGACTCTTCTGGAGATAACGAAAAACCTAAAGGACTGGTATCTTCCGTGCTCGACGTCATTACTAATCCTCTGTCAGTGCTAGACATTCAACGTCGCGAAGACTCTTCTGGAGATAACTAAAAACCGAAGGAACTAATTCGACTGCCCTGCATGCTCTCACACAATCTCATCAACATGATGCTCCCTCCAGAATGTTCGACGCTGTTATTAATCCATTGTCGAGATCAGATTCCCAATGAAACAACAATGCGGTATTTTCATCGCAGGATAAAGAGAAACCTAAAGGCCTAATTTGTGGTATGTTGGATGCTATCACAAGTCTTGTATTGTGGTAGGACACTGACATAGAACACGGTTCTGGATCCTCTTAAAAGATCGACAAGCCCCAACGCCTGCTTTCAACTGTTTTGGGAACTGGCTCAAAGCATGACGACAACTCAGAATCACAAGCTCAGCCAGAGAAAACTTCAAGGGATAAAAGTAATACGGACTTCTTTCAAACGTATTTGGAATTGTGGGTCGCTAGTCTTTACTCTGCTGAGATGCAAATCCATGGTAGCACGTTTTCGTTTTTCAGATATGTGGACAGGCTGACAAATGTAAACGCTAATACTTATGTATTCACACAATGCATTCGCATAATGTAATACTTATGTAAACGCAAATGTATTCGCGTATTACACTTCGCGCGACGTGTGCACTGATATCAATAATGTGCAGATCAATACACTTAACGTTTAGACAGCTTGACGCCTGCGGGTACATATTTTTTTCTTAGGCCGCACTAAATAGATGGTTTGACGCCGTTGATTTCCTCGTGCACAGGAAACACGTAGACTCAGTAAATTTATTGCTAATACGGCGATCTCTAAACAAGACGCACGTGCACAATACATCCTATTCAGAAGAAACGCACAGAACTTTTTATCCATCGTATATTTAATTTTACAAATTATTGTTGAATAGCTCTCTTATGCAGGATTCTCTATTAGTGTTCGCTTCATGAAACCGCCAGAGAAGTTTAGCAGGAAAACGTGATCACCACAATGTTTTCGTGCCTCAGTGGGTATGGAAAAGAGAATGCAATGTGTTCTTGAAGGGGGAAAATGGCTATGCTGAAGGCTTGATTGAACGGCCCGTAATACTTAAATGTTATGGAAGCGGTTTCAGTGTTTTTCAGCGTAGCTGTATACCTCTACCAGCCGAGGAAATTTTCATGTCGTTGGCGTAAGCAAAAAACGCCAGGCTAATTGAATACAAACAGAAAATCTCTTTTGAAATCAGCCATACAGCCTACCGCTCAGCACTCGTTTTCAAAAGAAAATTCACAAAACAAGCGTCAAAACCACACGATGGATGATAAGGCACGTGTGAACAATGGGAACACCCTCCGACGCATTCCGGTAAAGATTAGGTTTGCAGCTGCTTCGAAAGGGGTTGACGTTATTCAAAACCCGCGTGAGACCAGTGTCTCTGGTTTCACTCTTTCTTGAGCCACGTGTGTGAATTCAAGTGACGTCACAATGGGTAATCGTTGTGGGTGTCGTTTACAACGTTCCTTCTCCCGCGTGTGTTTCCCGGTAAAGATTCGGATTGCGTAAGCTACTCCGAGTGGAAAAGTACTCAACAGCATGGAAATCACGCAATGACGTCACCATGGCCTAGCAACTACTTCAGATCATTCCAGGCTACCATGGGTAGACCACGGAAAGTAAAGACGCCAGACGAACAGCGTGAATATAATGTCGTTGTGAAGTAATAAAGGGTGTGTTTAAGTACATTTCACTTGTCCCTGGTTTCACTCTTTGTAGAGCCACACCCGCCGCGGTGGCTCACTCAGCTAAGGCTGAGTGAGCTGCTGAACACGAGATCGCGGGATCGAATCCCGCCCGCGGCAGCCGCAGTTCGATGGAGGCAAAATGCAAAAACGCCCATGTGCCTGCGTTAAAGTGCACGTCAACAAACCCCAGGTGGTCAAAATAAATCCGGAGCCCTCTACTATGGCGTGCCTCATAATCAGAACTGGTTTTGGCCCGTGAAACCCCAGAAAGAAGAACTCTTTGTAGAGCCGCGTGTGTGAATTCAAGTGACGTCACAATGGGTAATCGTTGTGGGTGTCATTTACAGCTTTGCTGTCCAACCAAGTTCACAGCGTGGATCTGGAGTCACAGTTTTTTATATTTGTAGGATAACCCCTTGAAGCTATAGTTATAAAGACAGTTGTTTTCTTTATTCAGCTAAATTGAAGTACATATATTTATTAAATATACTTGGTGTGTCCCAGATTAGTGCTGGTGCTGAGAAAATTTCGGTTGAATTCCAGTCTAACGTCTTGAAGCACGTACCCTCATGCTATTATTAGTATTCTTCCCTCCAAAAATCTCCTAATGTTAACAATCATTCAGTGGCCGAAATTGGAAGGCATTTCTTTGTCATCTGGACATTCGGTACTGCTCCGTGATCTCTCAAACTTTATAAAATGAATAAGTGAAAGTGTTGTGCACTTCGCTACACCGCCCTATTGTGCCAAGTTTGATACATGACAAAGAAAACAGTACAATTACTGGTACTTTATATAGCTTCGCAAGAAACCACTTTCTCAATAGTTTACCAGACTGCTGATCGTCTCAAGATAAATCGTTTAGGAGTAAACACAGTAATATACTAAGCAAATTTCAATAAATTCGGAGAGACTGTATGATAATAGAAGTAACCCTTGCTGCTATTGCGTCATTAGGTGGGTTGTTTTCATCACAATTGTACACTACTCGTGAAAACAAACACTGTGATTCGTCTAGAACTACGATATGTACTTTTTGATATGAAAGCAAGAACCCGAGCGTATATTGCGATGATACATTATGCCAAACGCACAGTGTGATAACGAACGTTTTTCTACTCAAGCCACAAGAGAACCAACCACCTTAGCACTTGGTCATGTCTAAAAATGGTTTAAAGCACCATTTTGTTCTTCAGTGCGATGTCAACCACACATGTGTTAACTTCCACGCCAGCAGTTGATAAATATATCAATCCAAGATAATCACTTAGTTACCTCAGCCGCGGACAGGTCTTGGAAATAATTGCAGAAATTTTATCGTTCACACTGTGTGTTATTATAAAATATTTCAGAATACATAGTTTCTAATCAGAGCATCAGATTGTGGTTAATATGTCACAGGCTATGAGCATAAAAGAATAAATCTATGCATTGAACAGTACTATAAATGCTGAGCAGGTGCAACTGCCGTAACATATTCCGTCCTGTGCGCTAACGGACCAAGCGTCATCAAAACAAAGGAGTTTTTGATACATTACAGTAAAGGATCATGGCTCTTTCCGTTGTTGGAAACAAAGCAATGAGTGTGCCATTGTGGTCGCGGGTTTATTAAGCAAAGCATTTTATTTAAGTCTTGATACGTAAAAATGCACCGACAATTACGATACTCCTCTAATGCGAATTTGACCGCAACTCTATACACGTTTCCATTTCGAGATATCTTGGCTGGCGCGGAAATCTGTTTCGTGCGGCACGTTTCAAACGGAGCAAAGTTTGGTGCGACTGCCTCCCTAATCTGGAGATTGCGAGAGCCAGCGAGTGAGTGACGCGTGGGCGCGATTCACAGCAGCCGCCGCCGACAGACCTCCCAGACGACGCGTGCTACCCTGGCGACATATCGTAGCCATCGTCGCCGCACTACGCTTTTCTTCTCACCCTTTCGCCTTACTCTCCTCCGCTTTCCACCCCATGGTTCCGCTGTACCCTCATATCCACTTTCCTCATCGCGTCTTTCAGCCCCGCTGTGCTCTGCGTTTGCTCAGTTACGCCGAGGCGCAACGCCGACGCTCGCCGCCGGAACGGGCGCCTAGGAGCTGCGCACTAAAAGCGCTAGCGACAGAAAAAAGATGTCCAAAGTGACATCTTCAAGAGTTCGACGAAAGCTCGTCTGGTCAGGTAGCATGTTGGGTTAATGAAACATACGGTCACTGACCAAGTAAAAAAAGTGTTTTGACGTTTCGGAGCCTGTATAGGTTCCTTGTTCACAATGCAGCGGATGTAACATCGTTGTCCAGTTAAATATGCAGTATATGACGTAATGAACGGGCATAAACTTGAGGAATGTTTCCATATGTCCTGTTAACGGTATCTGCCGTCGTCTTTATCAGCAGAGATTCCAGCAGCACTCTCGTTGCCGGATTTTTCTTTTAGCCATGATTGCAGCATTTTCCCAAGCGATAGAGTGCTGACTCTTGTGCACATGCTCCGCCAGTGCGTTGTACACGTGGCGGTAATATTGAACATCGCGCTTGTGATCTTTCAGTCGTCGAATGAAATTTCCTGTTTCGCCAATATAACAGAAGTTGCAGTCTTGGCACGGGATCTTATAGATTACCCCCGGGAACTTTTCGTCTTGTAAGCGGTCCTTCACGTTGACAGCTTTGCTGCGGAGCTTGTTAGATGGCACATGCGCAACGCGTAAGTCATATTTTCAAAATATCCTTGAAAGCGCTTCGCTGATACCAGGTGTGTAGGGAATGCTGGCCCGTTTTGGATAAGCTCGTTTCTCGGGTGGGTGAGGATTCAGCGCCGGTTTTTCGATTCTGCGAACAAAAGCAGCCGAATAGCCGTTGTTTGAGAGTTCTTGGCGTACCGTAAGAAGTTCTCTTTGGAGTTCTTCTTGACTGGAGCATAAGTGGGTGGCCCGATGAATCAAAGACGACACGACAGAAGTCTTGTGCCCACTTGGGTGACAGGACGCAAAGTGGAGGTAGCGACCGGTATGGGTCATTTTCCGATAAACGGAAAAGGATAGGCCGCCGTCGGAACGACGTACGAGTACGTCGAGGAAAGGCAGCTTGCCGTTTTCTTCTAGCTCCAGGGTAAATTGTATGATCGGTTGTATGGAGTTGAGGCTTTGTAGCAACCGGTCAACGTCGTCTTTGTGCAGGATACAAAAGCAGTCGTCCACATAGCTCAGAAAAACTTTCGGTGCAGGTTTGAGCTCTGTCACAACTTCTTTCTCCAGTGTTTCCATTACAAGGTTTGCGGTTGTAACGGATATTGACGCTCCCACAGCAGTCCCCTGTGTCTGCTTGTATATTTTAGAGTTGTAAGTTAATTACGTGTTACTTAAACACAAATGAAGCAGATAACACAGCTTTGAAGGATCCAGGGGTGTCCGGTCAGCAAGGTTGGCGTCCTTGGAAAGGGCTTCTTTGTAGGTCTCGACGGCCAAGTCGATAGGAACACTCGTAAATAGGGAGGTTACGTCACACGACACCATCACATCGTCATCACTGAGATGAAGGTCACGCACAGTTTCCACGAATGGTGAAGCGTTATCAACGTGTGTTGTGGTGCGGCTGGTTAGGGGGCTGAGTACTTGGTGCAGATACCCAGATAGCTTGTAGAGCGGTGAACGAGTGAAGTCGACTATTGGCCGAAGAGGTACGCCTGTTTTGTGCACTTTCGGGAAACCGTAAATCGCAGGGGCTGAACCATTGGTGCACAATCACCGATAGTATAACTTCTTATGCTGGGGGCAGCCTGGCGGGAAAACAGTGGACAGCGTTTCTGCAGTTTGCTTTGAATACTGCTTGCGGGTTCCTGAGTTAATATGGAATACGTTCCTCCGTTTTCAAGCAAGTCAAGCATTTTTTTTTGTTGCATGCACTGCGGTCTAGTAATACCATGGCGTTGCCCTTACCTGCTGGGAGGACGACGACAGTTTTGTTGCTGCGTAGGGTACGGATCGCTTCTTTTTCCGCGGGTGAGAGGCCCATCGGCAGGTTGCGCTTCCGCCACGACGAGAGGATACCTATTGCTCGAGTATATGCTTCATCTTGTACTTCTCGCGGCAGTTCAGAAGCGGCTCGTTCAACAGCCCAGATCACCTTCTTTGGGTCAGAGGCAGCACTCGTGTTGTAGTTCAAGCCACGGTGTAGGACTGATAAATCTGCAGGACTTGGCTGGTAGCAGGATAAGTTAACAACCGCCTCCTTGACGTCATTTGGAACCTTCGGGCGTAGCCCTTCGAGTTTCCTGTCCTGAGAAGTATTGCACTTTCGTTCTCTTAGAGGAGCAGTGAAGTTTGCGTGCTTGATTGAGGAAACTCGCCTCCGAGAAGATGTTCCAACTTGCGCCGGGCAAGAAGATGTTCCAACAATGTTAGTCCCAATCATTTTTTCTTCTTCAAAGAGACTGTGCTCTGGCCATGGACCGGTCGAATTAGCAACCACATTGTCGAGTTTTAGGGAGTCATTTCTCGGCAATACCTTCTTTTAAGCGTTGACGAGACTAGACGTCTGGAGATCTTTATCTGCATCAGATTCTGCTGAAGTGTCTACTTTCATTGAGGTAACTACGTGGGTGTCACCAAGGCCCAATCTAGACAGCGTTGTTACAGGGTCCATTTCACGCTTTCGGGTCTCACTATTATCACATGAGAAGCTATCCAGAAGCATTGGGTCTGATCCAGTGACTTGTGTAACTAACAGAACATTTTGTTCCAAGCAGGGTAGCCCCCTTATAGCTATCGACCCTTTGACATCGTTTTCCTCACCTTCAGTAGCCGTGGACTCAAAACGCAATGCAGCAGCTTCATTGCTAGTATTGATTTGCACGTGCTTCTTCTTACACATCGATACTTCATGCAACTTTAACCGCAGTTGCACCACTACCTGTTCTTTCTCTTTCACCTCTTCTGTAAACAATTTTTCAGCAATTCGTTCTTCCTCGATTGCTATCAGCTCCTTCTGAACCCATCTTTTGAGTACCTCTCCCGTGAGTCCCAACCTGACTCCTATTTGGGTCAACTCAATTGACGTCATTCATACTGACGCAGGTACGAGTACTTGCTTTGCAATTACAATCTTTCATTTACAGCTGGCTTTCTCCTGTCGTAGCGGACGCCATTTTGTGATGAATTGGGTTCGAGTCTTATTTACCCGGCCGAGGTGTTGCCTCGGCGCAGAAAGAAGCAACGCCAGCTGCAAATTACAAACACAAAAACTACACTTTATATAAAGAAAACATCAAACAATACAGAGCAGGGACAGGACATTAATTCACTGAATCTCAACGTGAGTTGGCTGATGCTATGGTAACCAACTTAAAGTACAACCCTGGGCACGCATCAAACAGCGCGAGGTTCAGCACAACGCTCTCAAGCTGAACGCGGTGGACGTGAAGGCTATACAAAGTTCGGGTTCTGCTCACTCAAATCGTGAAAGAAAGTTCACCGGTGTTAAGTTCCTTCTCGAAATGGTCTGGCTGACGAAGGTATAGGAGCGACACTCACAGACGCTCGATGACGGCCGAGCCGTGCAGCTGTCTGGTCGTCGCAACGCCGCCCCTGCTCCGCAAACCAGGAGGCGCCACAGGTCGCCGAGAAAGCACTTTGCGTCTGGGTGGAGGCCTCTGTGAACCCGGGTCCAGGAGCCCGTCAAGCCCGTACCTCCGCCCCCCAGCAGCCTTCCTCGAACGGTCCCTGTTTAAGTCGTTCCCGGTAAACACGAAGCCATCGGGGAAACATCGATGCGGTTGGGTGAAGGCCTTGTACGCTCGGGTCCTTCTGGCCCTACGCACCTACACCTCCGCACCCCAGCAGCCATTCTCGAAGCGCCCCGCTGACGTGTCTTCCGTCCTTCTTCTTCTTCAGATTCCTTTTTTTTTCTTGCGCCGCTGGGCGCGCTTCTTCCAAAGTCACATGGCGCCAAAGTCACATGGCAAGTCGTCGTCGTCGTCTTCATTCCACACACAGGTCGCACGGCGCCGTAAATTCGCCACTCCTTGATTTGTCGATGACAACTAAGCGCACATCATGACAGTAATCTTGCAATATTACGGCGTAGTTGAGGGGATTGTCCTCCACCCTCATCAATTTCTGAAGCCCATGCGGCAGAAAAACGTGGTTGGTATGCGTTTTCTGCAAGGTGATCGTGGCCTGTGGTCCATACAACGTAGATTTCAGGCAGTTCTTGGCGCCTTGTTATTTCTTATAGACTCTTCACTGCTACGGCAGAGATTTGGCCTTTTTGTAGATTTCTACACGCCGTTTGCGAGTCGCTCAAGATGATAGCTGCGTCCTTCCATGTTGCGATGCCGAGGACGATGGCCACTTCCTCCGCCGTTTCTGGATTTCTGGCCGGTATTGTTGCAGCGAATAGCTCATTCTCTTGGTTATTGGCCGCGGTAATTGCGTATGCTCTTCTACGTGGGTACTTTGCCGCATCTGTATATCTCGTGTTGTGGCTTTTTCCGTATTTCTTGCTTAGCGCTCGCAATCTTGCTTGACTTCTGCTTTTGTGGAGTATTGCATGAATGTTGCGAGGTACTTTGAGGGACTGAGACAGAGTCTCGAAGAAGTGGCGGTAATCGGGCTTTCGCGTCTGAGTCTGCTATGAAGTTTTTTATGTAGGTTAGTTTGCTAAGTACCGCTCTGCCTGTCTGCATGAGCTTAAGGCGTTGCAGCTGGCTGCCCCTGTGCGCTTCACTCATTTTAACTAGGTGTCTTGGAGGCCAAGTTTGAGGAGTGTCGTGGTTGAGGTCCTACTGGGAAGTCCTAGTCCGCTCTTAATTGCTTTTCTGATGACGACGTTCAGCTTTTTAATTTCAGTTTTCTTGAGGAGTAGATACGGGTGCCATATGTGATCCGGATTATAAGGAGTGCTTGGTTTACTTGGATAGTTCCTTGTTCTTAAGTCCTCTTCTTTGGGCGGTTATGCGCCTAATGAGATGAGTTACTGGTGATATGGTCTTCTGAAGCATCGGACGTGTAGCGGCGCCAGAACCATCTTTATGTATTGTGAGACCAAGCAGGGAGCCAACTTGAGAGATATCGATTCCGTTGAGTGGGACATTGGGTTCTGGGGTAAAGTGGGCTGCAGGTCTTCCCCGGGTCCTTGCCTTGAATATAAGTACCTCGTTTTTGGAGGCACACTGCAGACGGCATTTTGAGAGTTACTGTTTTATCTGATCGATAGCCTCTTGGAGAACAGTTTATTGTTGGCCGGTTGTGAATGCTTTTGTCGATAACGCTATATCGTCGGCGTACGAGTATAATGCATGGCTTAAGCCTTCGATGTCAAGGAGTTGTTGCGGGAGCTTAATCATGGCGAGATTGAACAGCAAAGGTGAAATGACTGACCCTTTCATGGGTATTTCAAGTTTGTCGCTTCGGATGTTGCCGATACGCACCGTGACCGTGCGTATCGGCTACGGTGCGTATATATTTTATTAATGGTAGGTCCATATTTCTCAATTTGTGTCTTGGAGATTCTGGAGGATTGCTTTATGCTTCACATTATCGAAGGCTCCTTTTACATCTATTGCTAAAATAGACAACTTATTTTGGTGTTCTAGGTAGTCGAAGAGCTCTTCCTTGAGCTGTAGGAGCATATCTTGTGCATAGAGAAGCTATCGGAAGCCAAACATTGTGTCAAGCATGCGTCCTGAGTCTTCGAGGTATGTGGTGACGCGACCGTGAACTATGGATTCGAGGAGCTTTAGACACAGGAAGTAAGGGAGATGGGTCTTATCCTGCTGACTTGTAGTGGCTTCTTGGGTTTTGGTATTGTCACGTAGTAGTGACGGTAAAGAAAACAGTCGTAAAACTGTGTATGACGAACTGGTTGTTTATTGGGCGAACCTGTGCCCACAAAAGCAAGCTACACTCAAAGCACAACGATAGCGGCGAACACAGTCGGCGATCGTCGAAAATCTGATCAGCGGCGCGACGCGTCGGCTTTTATACCTGAGTCGTCGAAGGTTCCATATTAATCCCTGATGCCCGTGTGTCTTCCAGAAAGTTCTAGACAATTCGTGTCGGTAACACAATCAGATAACATAAGCGTTGGTGAAAACAGGCAACGAAAAGAAGCATCGATAACGTTCTAGAAACTTCCGATACAGGCGCGTCCTGTGCCGAGCGATAACGTTTAACATTTGTTAGCCGGTGGAAAGCGGCCACCGGTGAAAGATAAACATGTACAGTCAACCACAAAAGTTTGCGGACCACGCGAGCGCGTGGCCAAGAGCCTCTTCGCGACACTTCCGCTACGTCACCAGCGATCGACAGCAGCGCTACGTTGAAGACGCATCCCTCCTTAAATCTATGGCCTGTCTATTTTCGCACTGTGCGCAAATATTTTCTACCTATCTCTTTCAACGTGACGCGCTCTTTGTTAGCCAGGGCTACTTGCTTATATTTTGAGAGCAGAATATCAGTACAAGTAATCAGACAGCGTATCCTTCGGCTGATATCAGTTCTATTTTCGCGTAGCCACGCTGTTTTTTTGTTTTTTTTCGTGAGTGCGTGAGTGAGCGGTGAGGCAGCCATGGGACACAGATGCTTAGTCAGTAGGCAGAATTTTTCCGTTCCTCCCCCATCGCTAAGTGACAGTAGCGGCCGGGATTTGATCGCCTGCGCCCAGGTTTTGCTGCGCAAAGCCCGAACCACCGCGCTGCTATAGTGGTTACATTTAGAAAAATAAGAAATAATCGGGTGCGATGACTCTTTTTATAACCCTTTGCGACACGGCGTCCTCGTTTGGGGACTCGAACTTCGGAGGCGCGTCCCACGCCACGTGTTTCTTCAAATGACCTAAAACTCAGTGTGCAGATTCGTGTCCGCTTCCTGATGGGACAACTAGCGGTCAGTTAACTTCATTGTCCTGTGTATTGCTGCAGATGATCACTTTGCTGGAGACACTACCATGTTAGACAATCGTTCGACGTGCCGCGTTCCAAGACCAACGTCAAGAGTATTTTTTTTTCTCCGGTCGACACGAATACAACCGAAAAAGCAAGTGTGCATGCGTTTCGGGCCTAATAGTTGATTCTTTTTATGCAAGCATTGAAGCTGAAAGACCCACTGGCAGCTTTGAAAGACCCACTGGCAGCTTTTAATTAGCTTCAGAGTAAGTAGTACTATGAAACAATCGTTAATGTTTTCAACATAATACCACTACAGAAAAATCTCGTAATGTCCAAAAGCTCATTTTACGTGAAACATGTTGTGATGCAGAATTAGCTTCGTGAATTAACTGCCAATACACTGTAAACACACCTGCAGTTTAGTGGACGCCAAACCCGCTTCCGTTGGTCCCAGCACGTGGAAAAAGTTGACTCGTCGCTAAAGATGACATCGCCCCATTTCTCTGTTGTCCAATCTTTCATTGCTGTAGCGAACATGAGTCGTTCTTGTAGCTGGCTGTCTGAGAGGCAGGGCTTCTGTGCTGCTACGAAAGACTGCAGGCCAAGCTCACTCAGCCTTCTTCTTACAGTCTCAGACGATACCGTGAGCGAGAGCGCTTCTCGGATATCCTCTGAACTTTGAAAATTATCAGCCACGATGGCGGCCGTAATCAGGCGGTCCTCTTCCTCAGTCGTGGCCCTTGGACGCCCACTGCGCTCCATATCTGTGAATCTGTCATCGTCGCGGAAAGCTTGAATAATCCTATTCACGGCAGTCCGGCTCCTGTTGGTTCGGCGGCAGATTTCGCGCTGAGGTATTCCCTCTATAAATAAACCCACAATGTGCCTTCTTTCGTCAAGTGGAACACGCAGCGGCATCTTTCCAAATAGGCAATCACCACGTGGCCTGAAGCAAGTCTACTACGTTTTCAGCGACTGATGCGAAGATGCGCCTATGTGTGAAAGAAAATTTTCTATGCATCCACTTTTTCTTTATTTTTGATGACAGTGAAACACCTCCCTACCCTTTCTCTCAAGACGCAGAAGCAGCAACGCTCATTGGACCAAGATGCTGCCAACCAAAGTGCGCCAGTAAACGTCGCGTAAAAAAATCGTCGCAGCGCTTCGTGAAACTTATCTACCCACTGGCACACCATTCGACAAAGGTTGCAGTGATTGCTGCGATACTGCTATCAAGCCAGATATGTGGCGGTCTTATCGCAGACAGCGCTCTGCGTCAACACAACGAACTAACAATGTCATGCACGGGAATAAAAAATTAACAGGCAGGCGAGTACCAAGAGGGCTCATATCCGGGAGAGCGCCCCTGTCGCCGCTAGGTGGCGTACCGCTAGGTGGCGCGAATAGGCAGTCTGGCACGCGCTCGCGTGGTCCGCAAACTTTTGTGGTTGACTGTACACGTGTCAGTATCATAATGACTTCTGCGTGCTTCCATTCTGCCGGAAGCTCGCCTTTTTCTTATTGATGTAGCCGAGGAGTCCATTTAGGGCCTTATCTGGGAGGTTTCGTAGGATCCTGTTGGTCACCTTGTCATTTCCTGGCGATGTGTTACGGGAGTTGAGTTCAGGAAGTGTGAAAGGGCTATCGAGGGATCGGTCACCATGAGGGCATTATCTCCGACAAGCTTTATGCTTCATTTCTTCCAAAACTTATCTCACTTCCTGGAGGATAGGGAATGATTTTCTTGATGTCATGTGTTTGTTGGTTATTGGTTTTGGTGGTAGCTATAAGGGCTCGCAGTATATGCCGGGCAGTTGTGCTGAGTGTACCTTGAAGTTCGTCGCATAGCTTATGCCATTTCTGACTGCTGAGGTGATCTCCGTATTCTTCTGCTTGATTTGCTATGTGGGCGATCCTTTTCTTCAGCTTACGATTATGTTTCACCTTTACCGACCGCCTCAGTAGTCCTCTTCTGGCATCCCAAAGCTGTAGAAGGTGGGAATCTATTTCCCGCGTGTCCCCTGTGAGTTAGATGATTTTAGTGTGTGCTTCTGTGCCGTTTGACCACTTCGGTGAGCCACTCTTTATTATTGTAGATGTTTTCATGTATGTTATGTTCTCGGAAGGCATTCCAGTCCGTCAGCGTTGCCATTCCGGTTCTGCCCGGCTTCTTATGGTGCAAGATTTCAAGCTCAAGGATGTGGTGATCGCTACAGAGATTTTAATGCAATATCGTTAAGAGCCCCGTGTCACAGAAAATCCGGCGTCGGCGTAAGCGCCGGCGTTATTGGTGGAAGTAATCATGCCAAAGCACATAATCCCGAGCCACCCCGACCGGGCAGGCCCTTTGCTTAGTGCAAGGCGTTAGTGAACAACAATTGAATTTATCAAAGTAAACTCCGTCAGAAAAATCGTAAAGTACGATTTAAGCATAACCTGCAGACGATATAGCGTCTGATTGTACTTTTAATAAACAATAAACAGGCTGATAAGCAGCCAGAGATTTTTGAATGCTATCATGCTCCACTCTTAAAGGCGAAGCTTAAGCGTCCTCCAAATTTTTCTTCCAGTCGTGTTCATTCGACCTTGCAGATTCCTGTTGTAAAGGTGAGGTGGGGATTTGTATCCCTGGATACAGTGTTGCCTAATCGAGTTGTTAGTTCAGGTTCAATCCAGAGGGAGAGATCATTCTATTGCGCCGTAACGTGCACTCGTGCTCCTTTCTTGGTCGTGTGCTGGTAACCCATGCTGTGCGGACGGCATTAAAATTCCCCATTATTACAAGTTTATGGCTTTAGAGAGTCTTCTGACTTCCGTGATGAAGTTTCCAAAGTCGGATAACGGATCTCTGTGTGGACTACATGCACTTTGGTGTCTCTTCTTCTCAGGTTGCATTTCGAGTTTAGTGGAAGTGCAACCTAAGAATAAACGATGTTCTGCGGTAGTTCTCAAGATTTTGCGTAATCTTGCGTGGTGATATGTTTATTCGTCACGATGGCTGTTCTCTGAGATCCGGCGGGGGTGTCGTATCTCTGTATGAGGAGATTCGTGTGATAAGTTTCTTCGATAGCGATCATATCTTGTTGTTCCTGTTTGGTCAGTTCCTGGAGGTTTGTTCTTTTGATCCAGATAGAGCGACAGTTCCAATGGCACAGCTTCATCGGGAGTTGTGGGGATCTCTTGGTATTACTCGCCATCTTGTTCGATATCGTTGTTTTTACGACGGGTCATGAATTCCGGTCTGGCTGTGTTGTGGAGGGCTTTACGGGCTTTCTTTCGAGCCGTGTTGGTGTTATTGAGTAGCTTTTCTACTGTGAATTTCGTTACGTTATTGTGCTTTGCATAGGACATGATGTTGCTGAGTTCATGGAGGGTAGTATGTATAAGGGCGAGCTGAGCGGTGATGTGTTGCTAGAGCTGTTGTGTTACGTCCTTTGCAGAACTGGTCATCGCCTCCTGCATCTGATTTCGCACATCCATTGTTACAAATTATTTCATTCGTCGTTCCGTAAGGGCCGATGGACAGTTTGTCATTCCTTGAGGTTTTGAGGGTTGATTGGCGGTGTCTTATTCTTCGCACCTTCGTATGAGCTCGTCAATGAGGGCTTGCTGATTTTGGAGTTGTGCTCGCAGATCTTGTTCGGTTTCCATGGGTTTTTATGCCCGTTTATTTCCTCCTGCAGCATCTGCATACGTTACTCGCTTTTGTGGGTGGGCGGTGCGGGATCCAGACCATAATCTTGACCAGGGTCTGGCGTTTGCTTGACCGTCTCTTGATTTGTAGTCACTTCTGGATCTTCGTGTATCGTGTACTGAGGTAGTGCTTGATTCACAGAGTTCCGGAAAGTCGGAATCTGAATTTGAGTTCCATCTGCTTTGCTGTTCATGGATCTTGTTTTCCCATTGCACTTCGATCTTGTACGGTGGTAGACTTGGTTTGAGTTCATGTCAGCATTCCTGTCCTGCTGTCTCATAGGGTTTGGCAGTCATGGTGTTCTGGTTGATTTTCCATCCCACATATATAGTAGGAGTTGATAAGGGGTTTTGGGCTGATATCTTTCCGATGCCCTAGTACTCCGCAGGTTCTGCATTATTGCACTTATTTCCTGTACGGTTTGCTGCAGTAGTCCCAACATTTATATATGATTGTATGGGACGTGCGGTCCGTCAAAGTAGATGAGTGCTGTTGAAGATCTTCCCAGCATGCGCGCTGCAAAAACCGTGTATCTTACGGATACTCTTAGTCCTTGTAGTAGTTCTTCTTCGCTCGTGCTTGGCGGGATTTTGTAGATTACGCCTTTGCTCATGCCCTCTGGTGTCCTGACATTGCTTTAACTTCGTAACTGAACCCTCCAAGCTGGATGCTGGGGATCTTGAGGGGCACGTCGTACGCTATCTTTGTTTGGTATAGTTGCGATTATTATATTCTCGACATGTTGTACTTGAATCCGGACGTTGTCATAGAAGTCTATTTGGGACAACTTGCTAGCTCGGCTGATGGAATGTGTCACTGTCACCAATGTCCACTTGGAGAGTTGTAATCCCGTCTTTGGTCTGTAGATGATCTTCATGTCGTCCACTGGCAAAAGCGGAAGTCTCGTTTTTTTATAATCTGGCATGTTTCCCACGGTAGGTTTTGTTGCTCCGGCTTGCTACGTGCGTTGTTGGTCTGCTTCCTGGGCTGTAGCTTTATATGTGCCTGAGTCTTATTTCCTCTCTTCTCCCATGTATGCCATTTTGCCTGGATTTTTATCGCCTTTCCCTGCTCTCGTCATACGCCCACTCCACTTTCAGTTATTGCTGCTCTCGTACCGTCCACGTACATCTCACTGCCATTGCTTTCCTGGCTCAGTTCTGGTGCAGTTCTTCCTGTGTCGGATGCGTCAATAATTGTTGCTCAGCGACAGCGCCAAGTCGTTCTCGAAGACAGCGAGCATTGGCTCATGAGCCACGGGTCACGCATGGCGGCTCGCGAGTCAAGCGCGTTCAGCCGGCCGCTAACTCTTGTAGGGTTACATCCGTCAGCGTGGCGTGAAACCTTAAAATGGCGAAAAATGAGGGTGATTCCACGTACCTCTCATAGACTTGGCATCCTCCAGTTCCACTTCCCTTGCCGATTCCGTAGATGCCAGTTGCGATGAATAGAAGCAGGTACCAAAAAAAAATGCCGAAGCCCATGCTAAGTGTGTCAGCACTGCGTAGCCCACTAGTGGGCAGTTTCAGCGCCAGAGACATACCACGATAGCGAAGAGAGCGCGTGGAGGAAAGCGCAGGAGGAGACTGCAGCGGAACCATGAGGGGGAAAACGAAAATGGGAAAGCGTGATTTAAGAAAAGCGTAGTGCCACGCAGGACCAGCTTTGCGGTGACGATGGCTACGAGATGGCGCCGGAGTAGCGTGCGTCGTCTGTATGCAAACAAAGCGCTGCCTGAGTAGAGGTCTGTCTGCGGCGGCTGCTGTGAATCACGTCCACGCGTCTCGCAGGCGCCACCTCTCGCAATCTCCCGATTAGCGAGGCATTCGCAGCGACATGGCTCCGTTTGCAACGTGCCGCACCAGATAGATTGTACGCGCCAGCTAATATATCGCGAAATGATAACACGTAATTAGGTGCGCTCAAGTTTCGCATTACTGAGTTCCGTAATCAGCGGTGAATTTTGTCTTCTTTTTTCGCTTGCTGCGTAGTTTGGTACGCAGTATTCATAAATGAAAGAAATTTCCTGCCCTTTAATTGTCGCCGGCTTCGTTAAAGAATTGGGCGCCATGCCACCTTCCCTATCAAACAAAATGTTAGCAAACAAGAAAATTAGGACTTTATTCTGACTGAGAATACATTTTCTTGCCCTGAGGCGCCTCGTTTTTATGAAAGCTTGGTCCAATAAGGGAGAAAACTTTTGTGAAGCTGCGAAATGGCCCCGAGTTCTCCAGCGGTCACCCTCGCTGCAATAGTAGAACTGCGCTGTCACATATGTCAAAGGGAGCAAAATCACAGAGTGCGATAACCCACATCACGTGTAGCTGCAAGAACATAGGGGATAATTACTGTGCTTTCTTTCTAGATACAGTTTCTGTTTTGAACATTTGAACCAGTGGAACTTATTTGCCGTAAGAGCCGTACGTTGAATATTTTTCGCATCCGTGTGAATTGGTGCTCGTAGTTTTGTATGTTTCTTCGCTCATAGCTTACATACCTTTGCTACTGCGTGTCCTTGCCATTTATGTGTCAAAGTTGTGACTATGCAATACTTTTCAGAAGAGGGTGGTAATCTAGTGATATGAATTAGTACTGAGGGGTAGTGCGACTACAGTGTTGGCGAACTTGTGCAGCACGTGACGGGATTTTATTAACGTGTTGTTCAGCTCGGTGTCTCGCGGTTCGTGCTCTATGGTACTGCACATTTCCATGGAGCTGGTGTACATCTGGAATCTATCCAGGTCCAAACCAAATCCTCATGTTACGGCCGAACGTGAGGAGCCGCTCACCAAGAGTACTCGGAAAGAGCCAACCACGACACTTCTATAAGAAAGTTAGTATCCCCGTAAAACCTGTATATACCCGGTAAATAAATATATGTAATTTTGTCATTAGACCTTTCCACCTACATTTCGTTTTCATTGTCAGCATTCTCGACGCCACCATTCGACCGCGGTGGACCAAGAAGCATCGATTTCAAGAGGGGCCGGCGCTCTTAGTATCATCTAGATGCTACGGTGTTTTCATGCGGCTTTGCGTCTACAAGGGCAGCGGCAGTTTTCTGCCAGATAAATTTGCACGGCGTTCGTTTTAGAGAAATAGTAGAAATGCACAGTGCCGCACCTTGACCCTAAATTCATTCAGTTTGTGCCAAACCACTGTCGTGTGCAGTAGTGGCGTTTCCTTGCCTTCTTACGTCGCCGTTTTCCCTTTCCCGCCCGCCCCCAACGTAGGCCAGCTGCAAGCGAAAAGTGACAATGCTGTCATGCGCTCGGTTCGTGACTGCGTCGGTTCTTCACATTCTCTGCCTCCTCTCTCTAGCCCTCACTACAAGTTTATGTACCGGTCCTGAATAATGTTTCACGTGAGTGCAAAGGTAAGCGCTGCAGTATCTGCGATGCTCTTGCGGGGCATCACGGATAATTAGGGCCGTCAAGAGCGCATCGTCGCGACACTCAGGGAGCTCCAGTGGGCATAGCTAAGACGCAGTAGAAAGTACCAAAAGAGTTTCTAACCTCACTTTTCGATCTGCCACGATCCCGCCATGTACATGCACGCCCTGAACAGCCTGCCGAGGCTGCATGCAAGACAGCAGCAGCAGTGAAAAACTGAAGGAAGAGGCAAAGAAAGTTTTGCTTTAACACGCCCACTAGAAAGGGCTGGAGCGCGTGACGCGCTATGGCGTTCGTATTCTTCGCTACAATTTCTTTGTCTCACTAACACGACACCTACAAAATCTTAGCCATCCCAAAACCAACTATTCCCCTGACCCACTGCTGCACTATCCATCTGCCCTTCTCTTTATCTTCTTTCACTTGCAGCGTTCTTCGTTACCGTGACACTCGCCGCCCCCTTTACCCCCTCGAGTTCGCAGAGCAGCAAGGCAGCGGTTCAGTGCAGGTGTCATGAAGGACGTAAAGCTTCATCTGGCTGGCATCGGCAGGAAAAGTTCACTTGCGAAGGTTGCCATCAAGTTCTTGAATCGGGTCTAAACGAAATGTCAGAGGACCCACAGCTTCCACACGCGGAAAGGCCGAGAAAATCGGGGTAAGAATTTTTCGCAGTGGCGGAGTAAACGTAGTGCCCGTCGAACCATGACTAAGTCACACATTTGGAAAGAGCGAGCAGGAGTTTCCTGAGAAGACGTATTGAAATGCGCTTCGTGGTGCAGTTATTTCTAGCCAAGCTCGAGGGCGAGCCTCGCGCAGAATCTCGCTGGCGTTCAATTTTGCGGGGCGTTCTTGCAGAGACGTTGTGGAAGCCAAGAAGGTGTTCTTCTGGTAACCTTGGCGTCCTCCCGTAGAACAGCTGAAACGGCGTGGCACGATCGACTGCCTGTTCGGACGTGTTTAGAGCGATAACTGCAGCAGCGACGTAGTCATCCTACTCGTCGTGTGTGGGACAGACGTAGGAAGAAATTATGTCTTTTATGATGCGATTGGTGCGTTCGACTTGTACATTTGTTTGTGCATGTTGAGGGGCCACTGCATCGGGTCTTATTCCGTGTTTAGACGAGAAAGCTTTGAAGGCACGTGACATAATTGATGTACCATGGTCTGAAATCAGCAGCTACGGCGTGCTATCTCGGAATATGAGACACTGTTTAATAAAGGTCATAATATAATTGGCTGCTGAATCAGGGACGGCTCGAACTTCTACCCACTTAGTCAGGTAGTCTATGACCACAACGAGAAATTTGTTGCCATGATTGCTACGAGGAAACGGGCCTATGTGTTCAATGCCCACGATATCGAACGGTTCGTTAGGAGGGGCGATTAGTTATAAGGATACTGGTTGTGGGTTTGTGACGACCTTACGTGTTCGACAAATGGTTCACGATGACACATACAGGTAGACAACGGCTCGCATGCAAGACCACCAAAACATTTCCTTAACGCGAGCCAGAGTCTTCTGCTGACCCAGGTGGCCATTAGTAGGGGCGTCGTGACACACGAAAAGTAGGAATGGTCGCATAGCCACAGGCACCACAGGTAGTTACGTATCACTTCCTGAACTTCACTGAAAAAGGATGTCTTCTCGGACTATATAAGCCGATGAAAGTTTTTTGAGGCGACGCTTAGTTGGTTTGGTATCGCCAGACAAGTGCCGGACTATGTCGCAGATTTCGGTATCAATTGGTTGTAGAGATCGGAAATCCAGTACTGCAAAAGCCGGTGCAGAGTAGTTAGTAACGACAGGGTGGCGTGAAAGGTAGCCGGCGTCTTGGTGACAAGAATCACGGCGATAAAGGACCGTGAAGCTGTAGTCTTAAAGTTTGTGGGCCCATCATGCAGGTTGGGCATTTAGGTCTTTTTTATCCAGCACAGTGCAACGTTGTCAGTAACAACAGTATAATGCTTGCCTTAGACGTCGTGCAGAAACTTCTCATGGCCCATACTACCGCGAGGCACTCAAGTTTTGAAGCATGGTACCGACGCTCTGGTTTACTGTGGCAGTGACTGGCATAAGCAACGGGTTTCCCGTTGCCTTCAGACTGGGATTGTATTAGAACCGCCCAAAGCCAAGACCACTAGTATCAGTGTAGATGATAGTAGGGGCATCCTCTTGATAGTGTGCGAGTGTTGATGAAGTCGTCAGGGCCGCCCTAATGTTCTGGAAGCCTGATTCCTGGTCGGGGCCCCAATGCCACTCATGATTTTTCTTCAGAAGTTCATTAATGGGTGCAGACCAAGCGGCGAAGCCAGGGACGAAAAGTCAGAAGTAGGGGGCAAAGCCCAAAACCCTTTACCTTTTTTGACTGTTGTAGGAGGTAGAATGCTTGCTAAAGCTTGTAGATTCGAAGGGTCAGGGCTGATGCCGTGGGCGCTCACAACATGACCACATTATATATAACTTCATAATAGCCGAATAAACACTTTGCAGAGTTTACTGGAGCCCCCAATCATCCAGAGCGCGCAAGACGAACTCCAATCACCGTTGGTGTTCGGAAAACGTGGGAGCATAAAGGTGATGTAATCCAAATACACCATCATCCATCACTTCAAGTGTCCAAGAACCCGATCCATTAGTCGTTGGAATGTGCCAGGTGCATTAGAGAGCCCAAACGAAAGGCGATAAAAATGGCACAGGCCGTCTGCTGTGATAAAGCAGTCTTATCTGCGTCGTTCTCGTCGAGCCCAGCCGCCAGTAGTCGCAGAGGCCGACTGTAGTGAAAAATCGGGTGCCATGAAGGCGATCTAAAACGTCGCCGAGGCGGGGAAGAGGGCATACATCCAGCTTGGTATTGCTGTACAGGCGGCGATAGTGTACGCAATATTGCGTGGTACCGTCCTTCTTTATCACGAGAACTACTGGGGACGACGAAAGACTGAACGAGCGAGATATGATGACATGGTGTAACGTATCTTCCGCTTGAGTTGAAATTTCAGCGCGTTCGGAAGCAGAAACACAACGAGGGTTGTGTGGTACGGGTGCATGGGAGCCAGTGTTGACGTCGTGGCAAACACCGAGCAAAGTTCGCTCGGTGATAACGCCAAGCACCTTCGAAACTTCAACGGCAATGCTTGAATATCGGACTTCTCTGATAACGATGGGTTTGGGCCGAAATGAAACACATTCTGGCCGACGGAGTCAGCGCCACTCTCCGGGAAAGTACAGTGTTGCACTGTTGCGAGGACGGAGCCGGGTGGCACCGGACGCCAACACAGTTCCTGAGTGTAGGCGCAGTGGGCTGTCTGACAGATAATGTAACAGAATAGCGCAGTAAAGAGCGTGGGACATTTCATTCATTGTCCGATCGCGAGGAAATAGTGCAGTCCACAAAGACATCCGTATGCGTTCATGTGGCTATGAACGGGTACCCACGCAGCAGAAGACAAGGGTATAGTTACCATAAATGTTGCCAGCACAGACAGTGGTGGTGGGCGAAGATGTTCAGGTTTGCGGGGTTTCGGTAAAAGCACGGTTGTTAGCGCACATATCCATGTTGAGAGGGCGCGTACTCTCTTACGAAAACAGGATAAATGATTGTGCAACAACGACGTGCCGTTGCTCAGAGAGGAGCGAGCGCCTGCGGCCGCGTGGCCGGCCCACTTAAAAATAGAGTGCACACACGAGGACAGCACTGTATTTACGACTGTGTTGGCTGCCAGGAGTCATGGAGTCATGAGTCAAGTTTGCAGGCACAATTTGGAATAAGCTAGCGCAAGACAGGGGTAATTGGAGATAGCAGGGAGAGGCCTTCGTGCTGCAGTGGACATAAATATACGCTGATGGGGATGATGGCTGCCAGATCAGGTGCCGGATCGTGAGGAAGTAATCCTAATATTCACCTGGCGTGGTTAAAGTCAATGCGTACGATCCGCGTTGAGCACCAGCGCGGAGCAGCCCAAAATTAAGGGCTCACAACGGTTTTGCACCAGAATGAATGGGGCACTTGCACCTTTTCCGGAAGCACTCACAGTCATCGAGATCTGTCTAGCGGATAGTAGACAAGTTGCGTCAGCTAGGAGGAGGGCGGCTGGTGCGACTGTAGCCGTCTTCAGGTGGCACTGAATGGAGAGCCAATCTGGTGTCATGAAATTAAAAGCTGCACTGGTGTCCACTAGCGCTTCAACGTTTTGCGGTAGCTTAACTAGCTGGACTGGCAACGTGGGCATACTTGTAAACAGGGCCAGTGTCAGGAGAGGCCCTTGCCGGTTTACGTGAGGTCCTGCCCTCGGTGGCCAGCGGTGAAGTTTTTAGATGAAGGGGTACGACGCACGCAGTTTCGCCTGGAATAGTCGATCTCGTTGCATTGACAGCAACGCATTCGCAGCGACTGGGTAGGCCTGCGGACGGTCCTTGACTGAGAAAAGGGTGGGAGTGGGACACTGCACTACAACAGTTTACTATGTGAGACTCCAAGGCTCACAAAGTGGCTAAGGCAGCCTGAACTGTAGGCGGGGGGGGGGGGGGGGCGAGGCGGACGAAGATTTGCACGTTGAGATCGGTGATGACGTCGATGAAGGCTTCGGTAGCAATGAAGTCGGCGGTGGAGTTCGGAAAACCAGCCAGGGCCTTCCACGACCGGTGTTCGACATGAGCAGCGAGCTCTTGCAGGTGTGGGTTTGCACGTGCTGTAATTCTGTAAGATGTAAGTGCAGAAGATGGGCATCACCATAGCGGGACTCGCGTGCCGAGAAGAGACTTGCGTAGTTGGAACGGTCGGAAGCTGGCAGGAACACCAAAAATTCCGCGGCGGCAGAACTAAGCTGAGTCACGAGGATTTTAGCTTTGTGGTGGGGTGACCTGTAGTGGAGAGCAGCCACACACTTAAACTGTGTACGAAAAGCAGACCATGACGTGGTACGGTAAGAGGTAGGTGGACTTGGGAGGGATTCCTGGCATTGCTGCGTGACGGAATTGGGAAAGGGAGATTGAGGTTCCGAGACAGGCGGAGCTTGAGCCGTGGAAGCATGTGACATCAGGCTTGAAACACGTGTGGTGAGGTCAGTGATGCAACCCTCCGCGCAAGACATACGCTTGACTAAACAGTCCTCAACGGAGAGCAGTTGGTGGTCAAGGCGTGCTTCAAGAGAGACCGGGAGAGCCGCTAAGTCCGAATCCGAATCAGCCGTGTGAATGTTTGAAGATATCATACCATAATCTGAAGCCTGAGATGGCGGCAACGGCTGCGTTGTGGTGGCGTCGCTAGAGGAAAGGCTGCGGTCCAGTGTAGTGTCCAATGACTGCGCCGGCATAGATTGCGGCACCAATGCGGCCTCGAAGAAACCAACTACAAGCCTGTTATGACGCATTAAAACAGGGAAAGAACGAGGGTCCGCTAATTATTTGCAACGCTTCTAACAGGACCGGGAACGTAAACATTTTGTCAGACATGGAGCTTAACATGACCAACCGTGGGTTCTACGTAATATAAACGTGTTACAAACTACAACTACGTCGGGACAATGGTAAGCATAACTGACAGTGTTTATATCACACGTTCTAAAACTTCAGAAGACATTTTTTTGAAAAAACTGTATTTTATCGAACTCATTTAGCTTCTAACAGAGATTTTCATAGCGTTCCACCTATTTTCGCTAAATTTGATCTTGGTGGCATTTGTAGCTCTGCCAGGGCCACAGGTTAAATTCTTTCCAGTCCATTAGACAGGCTCATATTGATCCGGAGAACAAACATGTGTAATTTATTACCACAGCCTCATATACCCACTCACTTTGAACTTTGCCTAAACATAAATTATTCCCATCGTCCTTTCTTTCCCCAGATATAAAGAAGTTGCCTCAGTAAGTTCACTGAGCACACCAGCCGAACCCAATACACCAGAAAATATTTCACCCACCTCCTAAAAAATAAAAGCCAAATATTAAAAGAAAACGCCCCTACAGTAATTATTTCTAACGTGTTTATTGGCCAGAAATATTAAGAATTCGCCAAACATACCACTTATGCTGCGCGCCCTTCTTTTTAAATGAGTAGATTGCGGAATGCAGAGTTCTTTCAAAATTTGGGTGACGTAGCTGGTGAGGGCAGCGGGACACTTTATAACGCTTGCTTAAACTTTTTTTAGATATTGCCTACTTTCCTCCCAGAAGCTGTATTTGATCAACACGCATTTAACATCGCACAGAAACATGGCGTAGCGTTACCAATATGTTCGCAAAGTTTGTAATTCCAATTGTAAAGTTGTAATTGTAATTACTCCATGGCTGCGGTATTTTTTACGCCACTCGTAAAACACAATAATTATTCACCGATCAGCTTGCATACGCAATCTATTGTAAAAACGCGAATTTAATCCACCTACTTCGAACATTGCCTACACATATACCCATAACGTGCCCCGTATGTTTCCCAAATATGAACAAGGTGGCTTGCTTAGGTCGCCGAATACATTGGAGAAACAAACTGCGAGCCTGGTTTGACGAACAGAAATACGGGGAAAAAACGGCAAAGCTTGCACTAGAAACATGGTACGCGCGAGCGGCGCATGGCGGCGCCAGCGGTCGAGCACTGGGTTTGGGCGCAAAAGCCTACCGGGAAGCGCAAAACACGCTTCCCGGTAGGCTGCATCGTTACGTAGAGCTCGCAAACGCGCTACATTCCACTCACGATGATCGGCAGTATCTTCTCGTCGTCTCTTGTTCTCCCTTTCCCTCCTGACCGCATATTTTGGGGCGCTCTAACGTAAAGCTAATACAAAATTTCCCATTCGAATTCTGCAATCAGCCCACTACGATTGGTCAAAACATTATCGGGCCTCTCCCAACTTCGCCTGTCTGTCACGCGACGTCTGGAAAACCGCGATAACTCCCCATCTGATATAACGTGTACACACTGATTATGCATGATTAAACCGCAGAAAAGAAAAATAAGTATTCCTGATTCGACGCCTTTTCACAATTAGCCATCTGCTATTGGTCCAATGTTCTTGGGCTGCGCCCACTTCACGTGTCTGTCACGCGACCTCACAAAACCGCGGATACTCACCGCGTCAAAGTGACGTGTACGCGAAAAAAATGCCTTAATACGCCGAACAAAGCTGAAAAACAATTCTGAATAGCCAGACTGCCTCGTTCCGAAAGGAATAGAAGATGCCTGCCCGCCAATCGCTCAGGCCCTCGCTACTCGCACCTGCCGGTGAGCATGTATTTACGCATGATAAACCTTTTTGCGTGGCTGTAAAACGTTATCGAGCCCTTTCGGCACGTGTACGACATTGCTCTGCCAACTCTTCCTTGCTCAGAATCCGTTTTAGCGGCATTCTTATCATTCCGTTGCACGCCGCCGCGATTTTCGATCAGCCACTGCAAGCTAAGTAAGGCGAAGCGGACCAATCGGAGAAGCCGGCACTAGAGCACTGCACGGGCCTGATTTTTCGGCCCGAGCCCGGCCCGGGCCCGCTTTACGAGGCCCGAGCCCAGCCCGGGCCCGTAATACAAAGCCCGAGCCCGGCCCGGGCCCGAGCGTACATGACCGAGATCAGCCCGGGCCCGGCCCGGGCCCGTGGTTCCAAGCCCGGGCCCGACCCGGGCCCGTGTTACTGAGCCCGGGCCCGGCCCGGGCCCGGGCGTTCATTACTAAGCTTAGCTAGGGCCCGCGTGTGCATGACCAGGCCCGGCCTGTAAGAAAAAAACTTACAGATTGTACCGTATCTGTCAGCCTCACCTTCTCGAGGTTTAATTAGCTGCAGTATATAAGCAATAAAAGGCCGAAATCTTTGTTTCTCCCACGGGAACATCAGTAATCCGGCCCATTGCCTGTGCTACTATTTTTCTGGTGGTGCGCATGTACTAACCTTGATTTGTACGATATGGTTCTATGATGTCGTTTAGCATGCAAATATACAGGGCGTTTCATTTTAGCTGAACCAAATTTTTAAAGATTGCCTGTGGCAGATAGCACAGTTATACAATCCTTGATCTAAACTACTCGATGAGGCGGCCGTTACTTCCCCGAGAAATCAAAACGCCTAATTGAAGAATTAACATAATTACGCTAATTAACGTTTTAATTAATTATTTGCATGGCACATCTTTCAATCCACTAATTATATCCGCCGAGTTCAGAAGGCGTATCCACTTGGAACGAATTCTCAGGACTAAACCAGTTTCGAGATAATAATTTTCAAAGTGTCCGACGAAATCAATCAAATCAAATCAATTTATCGTCCAGTTTACATGCTGGACGGTCATTTTGGACTAAAAGCTACATATGTAGCTTGACATGACCCGAAAGACCACACATGCAAAATACTTCACATATATTTCCAGCTATCGCTGGAATTCCTCATAGACGAAATAGCTATGAATGGAAAGGCAAAGAATATTTGCGTAACGGCGAGTTAACAGAATTGGAAAAGTTTTAACAGAATGCATCTTAAACAACACTACAATAACAATACTAGCTATACAGAACAACGCAGCACCAGCTATACAACATAGCATGAGACTGAATTTTACAAGATCAACATTTGCTAAGAAAACGAAACAGGATTTACATTATATACTCAGAACCATACAGAAAGGCAGAATAATAATCACATAAGATACATTACAAGTGACCAAAGTGTCAGCTGAGTTCCTTCTTACTGAAATTACCGCCATTTTTGTATCTATTGAAAGTGAATGGTAGGTCATGTATTAACGACTGATGCTTATAGAGTGTTCTGAAGTATGGAATTGAGCATATCTCAGGATTTCTTGTGTTCGCATTAATGCGACGACGCTCTAAGGAGGCTAATTGTTTTTTGTAGTTACAAGCTAATTCTGACATGGATGGCCTAATGGATGGTAAAAATGCCTACTTGAATATTTAACATAATTACGCGAATTAACTTTTTAATTATTTTACGGCACATCTTTCAATCTACGAATTATAGCCGCTGAGTTCGCAAGGCGTATCCACTTGGAACGAATTCTCAGGACTGAACCAGTTTCGAGATATTAATTTTCAATATGCCCGACAAAATTCATGGGCGTTCCAATTAACTTTTTGAGGAAAACGCTGTTTCATGCATTGAAGCAAAAAGTAACTGGCCTTAGCGCTAAAATAATGCCATATTATCGACACTGGTAATAGTGCGATCGCAAAAGCGGTAACATGGAAATGGTTTGAGGAGTGGTTCTTTGTATAATTTATTTTTCCTTACGCGGAAACAATGTTCGTTTTTGCGGAAAAGGAACAAACAAATTAGCGCAGCTTGCACTGGCTGCGCAATGCTAAAGAGACAGTGGAGATGATGGGCACCTAGCTAGTCCTGGCTTTTGGACTAGACTAAGCACTACCAAGTCATCCCCAGCATTTCCCGGAATTTATTTACTATTGATTGATTATCGATTAGCTATTGATTGGCTATTGATTGTCTATTGCAAGATATTGGCCACGTATTTGGGATAGGCTAAGCACTACCAAGTTATCGGAATTTATTGATTATTGATCCATTATCGATTACCTATTGATTGGCTGCCGATTGGCTATCGTAAGGTATTGGCCACGTATTTGGGCTAGGCTAAGCACTACCAAGTCATCCCCAGCATTTTCGGGAATTTATTGATTATTGATCGATTATCGACTAGCTATTGATTGGCTATCAATTGCCTATCGATAGGCAATTAGTCCCCACTATTCTTAGCTAGACTTATCCAGGCTCAGCTTCGCTAGTTCACAGGTGTATGTGCCATTGCGCTTGGACCCTTTCTGCACTGCTGCCAGGATCGGCCCGCATTTTTGGATTCAGCGGACACATTAGGCCCGGCTGAAACAGCTCCGCTATTAAAAATGAGCACTTCATCTGTTTTACTATTTTATTTGATAAGATATAGTCATCTGATAAGATATGCAGTCAAGAGAGCGGTGTGGATCTGAGAACAAACGGGGATAACCGATATTCTAATTGACATTGAGCGGAAAAAATGGAGCTGGGCAGGCCATGTAATGCGTAGGATGGATAACCGATGGACCATTAGAGCTACAGAATGGATACCAAGAGAAGGGAAGCGCAGTCCAGGACGGCAGAAAACTAGGGGCGTGGTGATAAAGTTAGGAAATTCGCAGGCGCAAATTGGAATCAGCTAGCGCAAGACAGGGTTCATTGGAGATCGCAGGGAGAGGCCTTCGTCCTGCAGTGGACATAAATATAGACTGATGATGATGATGACAGTCATCTTGCACGTGTCACTTCAGCTTGGCACAGAATGCATTGAACCATGCCATGCATAACGGTCGCGTGTGCTCGAAGGCCTACTTAGGCCCTTCAATGAGCGGGCCCGAGTCTGGCCCGGGCCCGTGGCTTCAAGCCCGAGCCCGGCCCGGGCCCGTGGCCTCAAGCCCGAGCCCGGCCCGAGCCCGCCGACAAAACGATTCGGACGGCCCGGCCCGGCCCGCGGGCCGGGCCGGGCCCGGGCTTTCGGGCCGGCCCGGGCCCGTGCAGTGCTCTAGCCGGCACCACCCTCTCCACTAGGGCGTGCTCCTCGCCTCTTGTTAGTCAATTAGATAACAAACATCTCGCAGTGCAGGCAATGCTATTCGTTTTGAACGCGAAGAAAGGCGACGTCCTATAAACGAGGAGAGTGTTTGATTGGGTTGTTCCGACAACGCTGACGGGTCACCGCCCCATGCTTGCGTAGGTGGTTACGTAAATTTGACGACAGCAGATTGGAATAAAACCAGTGGGGGGGGGGGGGGGGGGGGATAGCTTTGCATTACAGTGCCCCTGGGCCGCGATTTTGTAGCGATGCCTTATGACTTATTTTGGAATAGTCTTATCATCCACCGCTCACGGCCGGCTGATCCCATTGATAAAGCGAGCGGACCATCGCTCTGACCACTGACAAAGCACGATAAGCGCGAAAAGGCATTATTACTTTAAAGGCATCGCTACAAAATACCGGCCCTGGATCTGCTCGTCGCTGTCTTTGTCGCTCTCGTACAGCGACAAGCCTCGCTTCACGATGTGCTTATTCCTTTCGGGAGTACGTACTTTCTTTCGGCGTCCCATGGCTGCATCTAATTTAGCGTCGCAGTGCAACGGCTTACATAGCCGTTGCCCGCTGTCAGCGCATACGCAGTACTCAGTGTCTCCGATGGTAGACGTGGCTTATCGCCAGCTGCGGCACGGCAGAACTCGGCTACTGCAAGCAGTCGGTTGCGCGAGATGTCTCCGTCGCTGGGCGTAGCTTAACGATAGCGGCTGCGTGGTTGTCGCTACTCCGATACGCGGCTTGGCATGACGTCACGAAGTTAAGCCAGGTGTTCTAGCATATGCGGCGTCGCTGCTCGCCATGGCTACGGCGCGGTTGGCTTTTCGTGAAACGCGCACTTGTTAGGCAAGCTTAAAAACAGCTTCACTGTTAAAAGGATGGTTCAGTAATTATTTAAAACGTAACATTCAAAGCAAGTGCGTGAAAGTTTCACAGAGCCATTACACGTCATATTATCCATATTTTCAAAGAATTTGAAGTTCGTGCCTCACGCTGTTTTTTAGTAGTCTGGAAACATTTGGAATAATTACAATATCGACATTTTGTAGCGCGTAAATAAGTAACTTTCCACAAGGGCTGCAATGAATCCAAAAAACAATAAACATTTATCACTCGTCACTCAAAACAGGATTCCTACTTCAAGAAAATATAAACACCGTGCCTCGCATAGTTTACCGAGGAAACCAAGAAAAGCAACTCAATTACTTGTATTACGCATAAAAGATGGGAGAAAGATGGCATTTAGGAAATATTTTCAAAGCACATAAGTAACCTACATAGTTCTATCTTTCACTATATATATCAGCAATAATGTGGCCCCTTTCATCAAAACATGAAATCCTTTTTTTTTATCTCTCTTCGGGAATGAGTGTTAGTGTAAGTCTTATGTTGGAAGAGCCTAAAAACTGTATGGACACACAGCGTCAGAAGTGTCACAAGCCAATAGAAAAAATGCAAGGCAGTCTTGTAATGATAATGTGATGGCTTTGCACACGCGACAGTGTGTTTTTTTTTCTTAATGCATGAAACACAAAAGAAAAATGTCACATAAAAAAGCAGACAGAGCGCACAGGACAACCACTGCCACAATGATTGGTCACCAACTCGCCCAAATGTCGACATTCCTGAAAGTGGTTTTCACCAACATTTATAGGATAAGTGGTGAATACACGAAGAAATTCGACAGCCTCTGGACATATACCGTGTGTGCCAGCCAATGCTAGCCAAGCTGTTCAAGGCATAAAAGAAATGTGGTTGATCCCTCTTATATAGGAATCGGTATAGAACACGAAAGTGAAACGTGTCTTCACAGAAGTAGTGTAATGTTTATTGCACATTGATATATAATGTCTATTGGTGTTTTGTGGCTAAAGCGCCCTTAGGCGTTGATGCACCCTCGCTGACGCCTGGTGGCACGTCTCCTCCATCACGACTACCAACGTCGATGACCATGAGCAACCGTCGTGCATATGGAAGCTGCACTACGCTGCACACGCTAGCACAACGCGAAAGACGAAGCACGTAACTGACACACTAATACAACGCGCAAGACAAAGCACGTAACTGAATCGTCACCGAGTGAAATCAGCGCGTACAGCGCGTCGTAATTGCAGCCTCCGCGATCAACTTCAGAAACATTTTCAGAGCTAATTGCGGAGGCCACGCTCCGCTGTGCTGAGTACGGTGAACGCCACCTAGGTGGCGTTGGTAGTGCTTCTTGATGCCAGCGTCCCTTCGAATGCTGGCATCGAGGCGTCGTAGTGCTGAGACCACCGAAGTGTTCACTGTCGGTGCGCGTTAGTGTCATAATGCAGTACTTCTCTTTTCTGCTCGTAGGCGGCGGCACCGCCCCGAGCAAGAGCGCGGGTACACGGAGGAGTGTTAGATATATAAGGCGCGTCTGTGTAGCTCTCTGCAAATGCGTTTGTGGCGCAATGGGTTAAACGCTCGGCGATCTATCGTCGCGGACCGAGAGGTCGTGGGTTCGATTTCCAAATTTTGCATGTTTGTGGAACTTTTTCTTCTGGTTTCTTTCTTTGTATTATGTTCTATGACGTATTTCCGTGACGGAAATACGTCAGTGAAGTCTTGGTGGACCCCGGCATAAAACACTTTCGTGTTAAAAAGTTTATAAAACATGGTGCAAGATAAAGGACATAACCTGCAGTTCTCGCTCGTCAGAGTTCCGAAGACCGAACATCGTAGGTCTTAAGGTCTTATCCTGCACGAGGTTTTTATCAGCGAAGCTGTTCTAACTAACCGTAAAAAATGGCGCCTGCTCTCGCAAAATCTCGCCGAGCTATGACGTCACTGCGTTGCGCATAGTTGGAAGTTAGCGCTTATCCCCGTCTGTCTCTTTGTCTATGTTTTAGTTCGGACTGCTATGACCTTGATGCAAAACCAACTGGCCTAATCTTTCGCCTTACTAAGATATTCGCAGAGCCCAGTGTGTCACACACAAGTACTTACCATTGCGCCACAAACGCATTTGCAGAGAGCTACACAGACACAAGGCAATGCCACAAGAGCTCTCGCTTAGCCTTGAGTGGCCGCCGCTACAGTTTCTTACCAGCACAGGTGAATCCAGTCTTTGCCTATGCGTCTGCTCTGAAAGCGGACCACGAGCTCGTGGTTTCTGACTAAATTGTTGCCTTGGAAGTGCCCCTTCCCCGTCACGCCAAAAGTGTAATTCTTTGTATCGGCACAAAAATGCGTAATTCGAAAAGTTAAGGCATTGAATCGTTAAAATATTATAAATGGAGATAATTGGTAGTTTTATAAGCGATAAGGGACAACTTCAACTAAAAAAGAAATAAAAAAGAAAAATAATGCCTATATAAATACATAGGGCTCCTTAGAAAATGCATGAGGAAGCTTATAGTAGGGGCGGGCCAACTGCAAATTTGCAAGTGGGCCAACCTGAAATGTGGAGGGACCAAATGAAATTTGCGGATGAGCCAATTTAGGCGGTGGTCCAACCGTAATTTGTACGGGGTTCAACTTAAATTTAGGTGTAGGCCAACATTAAATGCGAAGGTGGCCCAAAAGAAGTTTGGAGGTTCGCCAACGTAGGTTGGGAGTAGCCCAAATTAAATATGGGGGTATGCTTGCGCATATCTAGACAACTGCAGGGGGAGTTTCGGCATCTTTTTTTATGTAGGCCTATCCATTCCTAGTGTAAAGGTGTCATGCTTTTTGCGTTACAGCCATAATTTTGCTACCAAAATTGCTGGGTTACTTGTTAAAGAATCGTACGGAATAAAATAGACAGTTTCCTTCCGTGAGCGCTGCTCAAGGGACCCGTTGGACTGCAACGATGCGATGATCTGCTTCTCATTGAAAACGTGAAGGACCCCGGTTGGCACCAGCTCATTCATTGCAAATAATGACGTCATCCGGTTACGATGGTCGGTGCATCTTCTACTGTTGCTTCTTGCCGTGCCGCATCTCGTTCCTGTGCACGGCCAACTGATTGCCTAAAAAAAGACAGCGTTTCTTTCCATCAGCGACATTAAAGGGCCCCGGTGAACTGTTATGCATGTTGTGCACAACTACATGCTTCATTCGTCTTTGAATAAATAAAATGTCGCAGTTTCACCAGAAAGGCGAAGCATTCACTGCGATAGCGAATAAGTAGACAGCTATAACAACTGAGAATAATAGTTTTATGGGCCGTATGAACTAGTAAACATTCACTTACTAATTAAATCAACTAGCACGGTGTCACGCGCGCGCGGATAAACATGAACAAATTTCGCTCGATGACCGCGGGAGCGAGCGAATGACCGCGGGAGCGAGCAGCAGCGAGCGAATTAACCTCCGTGCTGTCTCTCGCTTCAGTGCGAACTAAACGTCGAAAGCACAGCACACGCGAAGCTACCGGCACTAGTTGCACTTTGTCCGTATCGCAGATCGCTTTGAACATGAGGCCCGCGCGGACGCGCACTTTGTGTACGTCGCAGGTTGCTTTCAAGATTACGGCTCCCGGGTGGCCGCGCGTAAGCAGCAGCCGCTGGAGCAGAACGCCAGATCTGATTTCATTTGTGATAGCTCATTTTCCAGATCAGATTGCTCAGCCCAGTGAGGACCTCACTGTCAGACTGCACAGTCTTCAAACGAAGTGTTGCTGTCTACATCCGGCTTCACCAGCTGGTTGTTGTTCCTTCCACTGAAGTATTTGCTGATCAGAAATTATTTTACCTGAAGTATTTTTGCATACAATGCATAGGAAAACCGCCGGGGATATTGTAAAACCTCACTATTCTGAAATATTTGTTAAACCGACATTCGTACAACTGAGAGTTTGCTGTAATAGGTATCGCAACAATACACCACTGAATCTACGTGTGCCTGGTGTGGTCTCGAAATAAGATTAGCAGTATAACATATAAATAGACACAGAAATAAATGCTGATATTGCAAAAAACGGTGGTTACATACCTATTAGGAGACATACCTTGACCACATTGCTGAACGGCGAAGGAAGAGAAAACCCAAGCATAAAAAACTGTACACACTTACAGTACCATTACCGACATGACTTCCCCTTGTCACGCCTTACTTGTCTAACAAGTTCGCCGTTCACATACGAGCCTATCTCTATGAATGCCTACTCAACGGCATGGATATGCAACAAAAACTCATTGCCAGGCTCATACTATTTGAAAGCTGACTTTCAAGTAAAATACCAGAAGAAGCATGATGAATGTGGGCACATTTTATTTTTCTTACCGGCGAGCCTCATAATCATAACTTGTTTTTGGCACGTAAGGAGGAGGAATAAACTTTATTTAAAAAAATGAGCAGACGCCAAAATCGTCCGAGGTGGGCGGCGTCCCTAGTCCAGGATGCCGTGGGCCTGAGCCGATAGCTTGGCTCTGCTCACCAGGCGATGCTGGTCTTCAGGGCTCGGGCTTGTCAGCTGGGCCTCCCACTGCTCGACGGTTGGTCCGGTGATGGGTGTTGTCGATAGGTTTTGTTGACATTCCCATATCATGTGGTAGAGGGTATTGGGCGCAGAGCAGAAGGCGCATTTGTGAGTATAGCTCGTAGGATACATGGCGTGTAGCAGGGTGCCGTGTGGGAATGTGCCTGCCTGAAGTTTGCGGAAGATCACTGCCTCTTCTCTTGTTAGCTTGGGGTGCGGGGGTGGGTAGATCCTCCTGCCCAGTGTGTAATGAGTCAGGATATCGGCGTATCTTTTCGGGACGCTATCATGTTGGTCTGCCGGTGCTCGTGAACCCGGTGGGACAGCCCGGAGAATGTGATCTCGGGCAGCAGCGTTAGCCGCTACATTACCCGCCAGGGACTCGTGTCCCGGGGCCCAGACAATGTACAGTTCTTGAAGATTGTCTAGTTTTTCGAGGATGCTCAGGGCTTGTTTAGAAATGCGGCCTTTTTGGAAATTTCTGCAGGCTGTTTGTGAGTCCGTGATGACTGTGATGTGATCTTCCTCTCGCTTGCCCGTAGTGGCTGCCAGGGCTATCGCCGTTTCTTCCGCACAGTCGATGTCTGGAGTACTTACCGAGGCCGCTGCTACCTCTTGTCCTTGGCCGTTGATCACGCTGATAGCGTGGGCCGCTCTGTTCTTGTACTTTGCCGCGTCGGTGTATCTGACTTCTCCTTGTTTTCGTCCTTCGTAGGCCTTACGTAGAGCTTGCACTCTCGCTCGCCGCCTTTCTCTGTTGTATTCAGGGTGCATGTTCCTCGGCATGCTGGCCACCGTGATCTTCTCCCTCAGGGGTAGAGGAACCCGGTGCTTTCTGGACTCATAATCGACTGAGTAGCCCAGTCTTATTAGGGTGTCCCTGCCCGTGCTGGTGAGCTTGAGTCGCTCTATCTGGCTCGTCTTTGGGCCTCTGCTAGTTTTACGTGCTAGTGGCACGTAAAACCCCAGATTTGTGAATCGTCAAAGTTATTCTGGTCAAATACAAGACACATGTAGACCCAAACAATGTCCTGAAAAGGATTCGTCTTACTTATTCATGAGCCACGATCCTTTCTTATGTGTACCCTAATTTCTGCATTCGCGTGGTTTAGTCCTGTTCAAATAGAACGCACCGTCTACGATTTTTACCGTAAACACTAACCGTTGTTCTCTCTCCAAAGAGTAGGCTGGGCTACAACATATTCAACGTTACGATTATTGGATCCCCTTGTCACCAAAAACACTTCACGGAAGATGAAAATACAAAAAAAATGCTTGCTCGTTTCCCCCTTTTCTTAGTGCAGTAATCTTTATTGCCTTGGTGATTCATAAATAGTGCATAATGGTCTTTCATACTTATAGGCGTTATAAGCTGGCATATGGCACAATGCCATTAGTAAAAAGTTGCATTGCTTCAGAGGATTGCGAAGCGCGGACTGTCGCACCCATAACATGCAGCCGGTTCGACCTGAAAACAGGGTAATATAGATGTAATCAACATCGAAGCAGCAACTAGTGGTAACATGGAAAGCAACAGGTGACATTAACCTCTCCAAGTTGAAACCAAAACATATAGGCAGATTTTGTAATAAATTTCTTGGTTGTGTTCAAGTGCGTGGGAATGTTTTTTTTTATGTAAACATGTTACCGCCCATATTTTATCATGGTGATATTGTTCTCATTCCGAAAACTGACTGTCGACGATAAATGGCAAGTAAGCGGCTAACGAGCAATATCATTATGTAACATAGACTATGGGGCTTTTATGTTGCCCAGGGGGCGCTGCGAAAATGGTGCTAAAAAGCGGCCTCTATCCGAAACTGGGTAGTACCAAGCTCTGTCGTCTGCTTCGGAAAGCACCTTTACAATATGGACCCGCCACTTTCGGTTGTGTTGTACCACGGCTTGCAGCAAATATCGGGCGCCGAAGATTTTTTTCAAGGGTGGCACGCTGCGTAAAGGCAAGAAGTTATGCAACGCCAAGTACGTATACGCCGTTCAAGAAATAGGCGGCGAAGTTTTAGCGTGGTGTCATTGGCAAGTGAAGTGAGTCACGTACGAAGTTGAACTTCAGGTAAGGTTTGCAACGCTGCTAGATTCAGGCGCACAAGCGCGAGAAAATGCTTGCTATAAATGAATTCACAGCAGCGATGAGCACATATTATGTGTACGGAACTGCTCGAACGCACGACGGTACGCACCGCGACTGCAGCGGTCTTTAAGCATGCCTCGATGTACGTACGAACTGCTCGAGCACACGATCGCACGCGCCGCGATGGCAGCGGTCTTTCAGCATGCCGCGAAACGGCGGGCCTCCTGCAATCTCTGACTGCATGCCGCTATACAAGTAGTTATGCCTGCGCTGTAGTAGCGACCATCTGTCCCTTTATCAACTGATAAATAACTCCTGCAATGCATATAAGCACGCAGTAACGTACTGCGTGCGACTCGCGCTGCAGTGCAAGCTCGTGCGCGGCTCACTTGATGCAGCTTTTAATGACAGCGCTCGAACATCGATGTGCTGTAATCAATACTGCAGCCTTGCTGGCTGCCTCAACGTGCTGGCTTGAGGTCAAGGATGAGCACATTTAACTCTCAAGCCTGTGCTGATCGTAGTGGGGTAGACTCGAGCTCAAAACGTGTTTATTACTACCTAAGCTGGTACCACCCAGATGACGCTTTTCGCCACCACCAGGGGCCGTTGCGATACCTCAAACTCCAGCGCAAGACGCCCATAAGAATTTTGCTGAAATACTAGCGAATATACAAGTTGTCATTCGTGATCAAGTCGGGGAATACCAGACATGCGGCATTAGTGGTCGTAGCATATAGACAATTATACATGTTGCCCATTCTATTCTTGAGTGTGTGTCAGATAGCTTTCACCAGTTCGCTCGCATACAAGTTGATTTGGCTAAAGTATTCGATTAGGTGAGCCATGATTTTCCTTTTCAGCTGCTCAGTAATATCAATATTGGGAAAAATTCGCTTAACGTATTGGGGTTGTGCTACAGTTGTGGAATAACTCTATTATATTTAAATGACACGCTCTGTCCTCCTATCTTTACTCCTTCCACTGTTGATATGAGGTTGGTCACTTTCGCCCCTACTTTTCCCTATCTAGAGCTTCTATGTCTCATTGCCATTTCGCAGAATACAGGGATGGGCTTTGAATACGGTGCGTCATCAGTGAAGGGCCTAGCTTACGCGCACAATACCGCGTTTATATGCTGAGATAAGAAAAGTGTCGAAGAAATAATGTGCCTAACGCAATTGTTCTTTATAATAAGTACCGAGGATGCCGGCTAGGTCAGTGGGAAGAGAAACCATCGCAGTTTGCCTGTATTTACTAGGATACGGGTGCTGTGCGTTGATGTGCGGTGGGAAACAAAATTCCCCATCCTAGCAAGGGCAAGAGTCTTCAATAGGTTTCTAGCTGCAAAATTAGTTTATGTGATTCAAGACCTCCACTCTGCGCGAAATAATATTCACCTATTGCTCATGATCTTCGCCCGCTTTGTCTGGCTATGTGGGCGGCAGCCAATGCAACGTGATAACCGGTTTATCTTGCTTAAAAACGGTGGTTTTGGGCTCCCACATTTGTTTGTTAGTCTCGTATTTGCTATAATTTCTCGATGTTTCACGTCTGTTTCTACGCAAGATACTTCAGCGCCGTATCTCACTTTATTTACCTTTCCTTGTACCCTCTTTTGTTAAAGAATGTCATCTCTATGACTTGATACAATGGAAGAAGAAGTCGACTAGTGCGGGCGCAATGACATCGGCTCCGGCTTTCATCAATGTTCTCGAGTGGTTCTCCTGCGGAACCGGATGATTTATGCTTTAGTCGACGCGGTAAGTCAAGAAGACTCTGCCGATACCGGATGTTCATCGGTTGAAGGACTTTTCGCCGTTATGTGAGTGCTTGAACCACGGCAAGGAGATGCGGGAAGGCTTCTGCCTACCCCACTCCCGCACATGGAACCCAGGATGGATGTGGAAGAAGAAGGGATTTCTCGAGAAGAGGCATGCGACCCGGGATGGAAAGTGGCGTACGCTCGCCGGCCCGGCAGGCGCAGGGAAGAATACTCTTCGGTTCAGGACGGTGGAAACACACGTGGCAGACGAAGGTGTGGTGTCCGACTCAGGCGGTACGCATGACACTGGACCACGCAAGCGCAGCATGTACCAGTGGCGTAGCCAGAAATATTGTTCGGGGAGGGGGGGCTCAAGTTGCATGCGGAATCCACCTTATAGAAGTTGTCGAGGCATCAAATACATGCATAATAACTGCATTGCCATTGCCAATGTCATTGTAAATAAGATGCTGCAAATGAATTATCAACGCTACGCACTGTTAAGACAAGTAAAACATGTATTTTTTTCATAAAAGAGTCTATTCGTATGTCCCGAAATTTGTGGCAGAAATAACTGATATCAATGCTTCCGCGTTTTTTCCCCTATTTAATAAGTAAATAAATATCACGCGAACTTTAGAACTATATCAGTTCAAAACCAGCAAAGCAGTACATGCAGCTGATATGAAAAACGTAAAGGCCATAAAATGAACAAGTTGAGGACAAATATTTTGATGAATCTTTGTCATTCAACAACCTTATTTACATTTTTGTACATATGCAATGGCCAGGCAAAAATCTCGATGACACTGTCATTCGTTGCAATGGACTGCGCAGGAGCAGATGTTACCGATCGTGTATTGTGAGTAATTGCACCGAAATTATAGTCGCAACAGTGAGTACATATAAAAAGCAGAAGTTCTGCAAAATATACATTAGAAATGCGAGGAGAGAATGCAATATACAAATGCGAAGATAAACTCAAGAAAGTAGGGCTGGAAACCAAGTTCAGTGCTTGTATACACAAAACCTCGCAACAAGATATTTAAATATACGTATAAGTCTGCAATAAATCCACGTATCTAAGGAAGCGTCACTGTATATAATGCGTCAAACAAGACAAATAAACATGTTGCGCAGTCACAGATAGTATACTTCACGCATACGAGTATAAAGACAGACGATCCTGGCAAGAACAAAACTATGAACGCAAAAATCGTGATATGCATTTGGGCCATGCTGCGGCCGCGACAGCACCATGTGGCTAGAATAATAAAAAAAGAATGCAGAAATCAATACGAAAATGCGTATTTTAACTGCCTGCACAGCGGCAACAATTATTCTGCACCCAAAATTAAAGAAGGGTATTGCTTCGTTTCAAAAAAGAAGCAAAAGCATGTAGCTAAAAAGGAAAGAAAAGGACAAATGAAAGCCACAGATGATGCAGCAAGTTGATTTACCCAACATCCGAGTGCGTTTTTGGGAAACGCCGAGTGGGCGGGGCTTTCAATGAGCAAGGTCGGTCAAAATTGGTTAATGAAGTCCACGTAATTTTTGTATTCGCATGATAATTTTCACCATGATGCCAACTGTTACAATAAACGGTGAAAATTTCTCTGCTTTGAAAAGCTAATGAACAGTCATACGTTTTCATAATTACGGGCTTATACAGGAACGCGAAGGAACAGATATTTTACATGCATTGATCTTGCTGCTATCTAAATGATAAACTTCACTCGGCGTGGAAGTTTAGCGAAGGGTTCAATAACTTCGGACACGTTGATGGCGACGTCTCTGTGGGCGTATAGAAGCGCCAGCATAACCGTGCGTTCCTCAGACATTGTAGAGCGCAACTAGTTTTTCAGTAATCTCATGTTTAAAAATCTCTCTGCGCTGGCAGTGGCACTGGAAGGGGGACTAGAATCTGGAGCAGTTTGTACACATATACATATAACCTGCAGTCTCAATGAGAGAGGGCATATATTCCTGTGCTAAAACAGGAAGACACTTCTTCAATATCGTTGACATCCTTGTTTAGGTACCTTGCATGAACAGTAAGTTGTTCTATTCCAGCAATATACGTTGTTTCGTCAGCAAGTACGGAGAAGCAGCCTCCAGCGTTTACTTTGGCATCTAGGCTTTCTTTGATAATTTCACCACAAATTTCCATAATTTGGTTTTGTACATCTGGTTTAAATACGAGGTATTACTGGGACAACTTTCCAAATGATTCTTCAGATATGTATCTCTACAATCAGCTCGCATGCGAAGAAGCGCTCTGGAAATACCAGTATTTTCAGCGGGGGCTTTGCTTAAATCCATAAGACCAGTGTCCCTTTGCCACGGAGAGTCAGACTTTGTCGCCCGCAAAAAAAAAAAAAAAACTGTCTTAATAATAGGCCGCTAACTTTCTTCTGTTTTCTCTTATTTTACTTTGCCTGCCTTGGTCTAGCTAATCGATCACATTGGGCCCGCTTCCTGAATATGTTTGGAGAAATTTATCAGCTGACATTCACGGTGATATTTATTATTTTCGTCTCTGTGGAAGATTGCGAGCGCGTGCTTCCATTTCTAGAACGGCTTGGACACGCGCGTTCGAGTGCGCGCATCTTGGCTTTTATAAGTGCGCGCATCTTGGCAGTTTATAAGAACATTATTTATTTATTTATTTATTTATTTATTTATTTATTTATTTATTTATTTATTTATTTATTTGGTGCATACTGCCGGCTTGAGTGTCAGACCTTGGGCAGGAGTGGGTATGAAACAATTCAAGAATAGGTGAAACAATACAAGGATACAGCAATTCCGTATCAACAGCAGGCTAACGATGCGCGTAACAGCACTCGGCACTGTGCATAACAAAGTTGGTATATGATATCGCAGCTCATTTATGTCAAACAAGAAACAATACAAGAATAGGTGAAATACGAGGCTACAAAATTTCCGTACCAACGGCATTCTAACGTTGCGCGTGACGTGCGACAGCACTCGGCACTACGCATAACAAAGTGCGTACAAGGTCGATTCACATAGGTCGCGAAGCTTCGGGCGAAAAGCGGTTCGGAGCAAATTGTCACCGACATCAGCAAGGGTGGTAATGGGAGCAGCGATTGAAGCGCGACTATGTCTGGAGGGAACAACGTTAGGAACGATAAAAGCGTTTTATAAATAAAGAGAGACACAGTTAGATTCATTCAACGAAAATAAAGTTCCTAATCAATTTTATATGCGCATGGCGAGAAAAGAGACAATTTTGTTTTAATTGATCATTAGCAATAAATGCCCATTTTTTAGCGCCGACCGTAAGAGCGCCTCTTGAAGCCGCTATCACTTACAATGCAATGCAGCTCTTGAAGTGTGCAGAAAGGCGTGCTCGTAAAGTTCACCGGTTACAATACACCCCCCTCACCATGTGTTGTTTTGCCTGCCGACGCTTGTCTACATTTGGTGACGCGGGTAGTTTCATTGTTTCTTAAGCCATTCAGTCAAAAGCAGAAAGTTGCGACAGCCAGATAATTGTGTAATTTAGATGTGTTAGAGCCGACGGGTTTGGCGTCCAACGAAAGGACGAGCACTCTACGCCCAAAGCGTTCGTCGGCCTCCAAAGAAAGTATGTTCTGTGCACTGGAGCGATTTAGACACCCGTACGGCTGACCTTTTCCTGCGCCGCTTTCCGCGCTGAAAGCTCGGAACGCCCATCAAGTCGAATGGCGGGGCATTTGAATATACAGCTCTAATGGCAGGCCTCCGAAAACAGATTTCGCGCCTATGAGAACAAAATGACGTCACTTGTGTTTTTAATGGATATGACGTCACATTATTTTTCTTCCCCCGGAAGTGTTCCCTCCTCACACAGATGGCGCTAAGCCCCATGAACCGCAGATGAACCGCCATGTTTTAAACGTATGGGCTTCTATGGAAGCTTCGCAACAAGTTATATCTACCTTGGTGCGTATTCGATATCGTAGCTCTTCAAAAAAAAAAAAAGGAACAAACGTACATGAATGAAAACGCATGACAAATACACATGACACATAGAAGGCAAGTACTTATCGCAAACGATCAAGCGCGCACATGAAAGACGATATAGTGGGGCTTTCGACCACCTCAGCGGACAGGTCGTTCCAGTTACGGATTGTACGCGTGAAGAACGAGTTTTTAAAAGCATTCGTTTTGGCCAAATATTCACTACTTTCCTGGAGTGGAAGGATCGAGTTTGCCGTCGCTCTACTGGTTGAAAGTATAAATTCTTATCTATTCCTAATTTGTCATGATACACTAAATAGAAAAGTTTTAGTCTATCACGATACCACCTTGTCTCCAAGCTCTCCAAGTTGGCTGTCTGTAAAAGGGCGGTAGGGGAAGTTTTCCAACTATAAGAGTTATAAATAAATCTAACCGATTTCCTTTGTACTTTCTCGAGCTTTTGGATGTTAGCTTTACTACGGGGGTCCAAAATTACTGCGGCGTATTCGAGGATCGGTCTTACATAAGTTTTATAGGCCAAGAGCTTACTTTCTTTCGTTGATTTACCTAAGGATCTACGTAAATATCCTAAAAATTGCATTAAAGCGATAAAGTTCCAGAATTAAAAATCGGAAGCACGTCTTTGGAAATGTCAGTGCACCTTTTGCGTGAAAAGTTTATGAGAACTTTATACCCATCAAGTTTCGGAATTGAAATCCATGCGCTCCGTAGATTCCGGGGCCACTGCGAGATGCCGCGACGCGCCCGATCGCTATCGAAAAGCACTTGAAACTTTGCCCTAGACTGGGCTCCTTACGTTACGTGACTACAGGTGCATGGTCGTGCCACAAAATCCAGCCTGAGTTCGCAATTTTCGCGCCGAAATATCTTTTTGAGCGTCAAAGGACATCGTCGACAAATCCAGAATGATTCCCGGCGCCGGTGGTTGTTTTGATAGCTCTAAAAAAATTTCGTGGGGGGGGTGTTTGAAGCCCCATCACCCCCCCCCCCCCCCGGCTACGCGCCTGATGCCACGCCAGCAGTACCGAAGCTAATTCGTGAATACGTCTTCAGGAAACCTGCATGCCACATTGGGTAGTCGTGGAAAGTGGAGCTGGATTTCGAAGCGCAGGTGACGGGGAATGACGAGGAGCCACTTACGCCGCCGGGGGTGTAATTCCGGCGGTACAGCACGTCTTCCCGAGTGGTGAAGTGCTCAGCCTGCCGTCGCAACGTCCGAGAAGTGGGAGCAGAAGTCCGGCCAGACTGAAAGTCTCGAATGCAAGCTACCCACGGGTCCTTGCGCTGCTCAGGTGGCATGTCAGAGATGGCAAGAGCGGTGGTATCGCAGGTAGTATTTTGAAGCAGCAGAGTCGGGATGCAAGGACGAACGGGAGAGGGCGTCTGCATCCGAATGTTTCCGACCAGAGCGATACACGACGCGGATGTCGTATTCCTGGAGGCGCAATGCCCATCGAGCGACGCGACCACTTGGATCTTTCAGTGACGACAACCAGCACAGGGCGTGGTGGTCGGCCACTACGTCAATGGGTGCCCGTACACGAAAGGACAAAGTTATCTATGGCCCAAATTATGGCAAGACATTCTTTTTCAGTGACAGAATAGTTGCGTTCGGCTTTGTTGAGAGTCGGCTTGCATAGGCACCGACGTACTCTTCAAACCCATCTTTCCGTTGAGCAAGAATAGCGCCTAACCCGACACCGCTGGCGTCCGTGTGGATCTCAGTGGGTGCAGAGGGGTCGAAGTGTCGCAGTATTGGAGGCGACGTAAGAGACGGCGCAATTCGTTGAAAGCGTCGTCGCAAGCAGGACACCATGCCGACACGTTATTACTGCAGCGAGGAGCTAGGTCAAAGCGTTGATGATCATAGCGAAATTTAGGATAAAAGCGTCGGAAATTAGAACCTAGGCCGATAAAGCTGCGGAGATCTTTCATGGTACTTGGTTCGGGAAACGCCGAAACGGATGTAAGTTTGGCAGGTGGGGGAGAATACCGTCCTTCGAAAGAACATGACCTAGAATCGTAAGCTTTGGAGTGGTGAAGTGGCATTTCTTCAAGTTCAGATTGCAGTCCTGCAGCTGAGAGGCAAGCTGAGCACTTGTTCGAGGCGAGTTAGATGGGACGCAAAATCGGAGGAAAATACCACGATGTCGTCTAAATAACAAGGCAAATATTCCAGTTGAGGCCTCGAAGAATCGTGTCCATCATGCGCTCGAAAGTAGCAGGCGCGTTGCAGAGGCCGAAGGGCAGACTGTGAACTCATACAGGCCATAGGCGCCACAAAGCGTTTTTTCGCGATCGGCCTCCGCCATAGGTACCTGCCAGTATCCCGAGCGCAGATCTAAGGACGAAAGAGTTCTGCTCCCTGTAGGCAGTCCAGGGCATCGTCGATGCATGGTAGAGGGTACACATCCTTGCGCGTTATTCGATTAAGACGTCGGTAATCGACGCAGAACCTGATGGATCCGTCCGTTCTCTTCACCAGCATACTGGAGAGGCCCAGGGACTGCTGGAGGGCTGTATTATTCCACGTTTCAGCATATCGTCTACCTGTTCATCGATGACCAGCGTTCTGCAGTCGACACACAGTATGGGCGCTGGCACAATGGTGCTTGTTTACAGGTATCGATCCGATGAACACTGCTGATGTTCGACCTAAGGAAGACTTGTTTGTTGTCGAGGAGGCTCGAAAACGCTACAGGAGTTGCACGATCTATTTGTGCTGCGCAGGTGTGAGGGCGGAATCGACGGCATTTAAAATATGTCGACATGATCATCGGTTCCAGCGGCAGGAGCGACGGCACAAATCGGTAGGGAAGCCTTGTCTCCGAGCATGGCGTCCTCGAAAAGACAGTCAAAAGTCTCGAAGCTCCCCAGACAATCGCCGCGTAGTAGAAGTGACGGGCATGCAGAAACATTGCACAGTAGATAGCCGCAGAACTATTGCAGAATTTGATGACAGCCGACGGGAGGAGCAAGTTTCGGCGACGAGCGGAGCTGCAGATGGCGAAAACAAAACAGGCGAGCCGGCGGCGGCAGGCGAAAACACAGGCACCAGAACGACGGACAAAGGGCGATGTTGGACGTCAGCCGCGACACACTTTAGGGGGAGTGTGGCCGTCGAGGTCAGACACGGAGTCGACAATGTGAGTTCGGCACGAGCGCAGACCACGAGGGCTTGATGAGTAGACAGAAAATCCCCCCTAGGATTACGTCGTAGGATGATTGGGGCAGGACGACAAACTTAACGGCATACATAACATTTGAATAATTACACGGGCTGTGCACTGAGCGGTAGGCTTGACGTGATGCGAGGTCCCCGTACGGGGAAAACATCGGTAAGCGTGTAGTCACTTTTTCTAGATCGCGGCACAATGTTTCGCTAATGACAGAAACACAGCTGCCGTGTCGACAAGTGCACGTACGGCGATACCTTCTACCAATAAATCAATTTCGTTAGCGGGTAAAAATGAGTCTTGGAGAGTTCGATGACGGCACAGTTCCTGCCTCGGGAACTGCGGCTGTTAGTTTTCCTCTCGTGCGGAGCTAGGTCGGCGAAGCACCGGGGAGATGGATCGGCGACGGAAGGCGACGACAGGCGTGAGTCATACGGGTGGCGTGTAGAAAACTGGTCGGCAACAGAAGAAACTCGTGGTGAATGCTGAGCACCTTGATAGTTTGGTGAAGCCACACCGTTTTGAGAGCGGAAGCTGCGACGGTGACAGTGGCGGGCTATATGGCCCGCAGACCACATGCGAAGCATATGGGCCGGTTATCAATGGTACGCCACGGGTTCACAATAGATGATCCGGAGGGCGAAGAGGATGAGGCACCGTGCGTGAGGGTGGCGGCGACGTGTAGAAGGACCCCGTGTGCCCGTAAGCGCCAGAGAGAGATGGGGCCTGTTTTCTGCATGAACGGCAGCGTAAGTTAGTGGCGTAGTGACAGGCAACGCCGGAGGGGGCAGCTGGTAGTGCCTGGGCAACTTGCGTCTCAATGAATGACGAAGAGCTGGGTCTAAAGATGACCGGTGCGGGCTCAGGTGAGTCGGCGACAAGGGAAAGTTGACGTGCAACTTCTCGCGGATGAACTGCTTTATGGTGGTAGCAAACGGTGTGATCAGCAGTCGCGTTGTTGACAAGGGTGGAAATGTCTGCTGTATCTTGAGCAGCACGGCGTGTCGACGCACGCTGCTTTCGCAGCACGTCATAACTCTGGCAGAGTTGTATCACGTCGGCTACCG
>NC_051158.1:107188402-107381933 GCF_013339745.2 Dermacentor silvarum | reverse complement strand
AATTAATTCAACACCTGAGTCAGGTCATTCAGAGGTCCTCGTATGTGCGTTTTCCAAGGTGCAACAAATCGGCTCCAGGTTTCATCGCGAACGAAGAAGAGACGCGCAGCTCGTCTCACCTGGGACGCAATTACCTAAGAAGCCAATTGAATAGCCGGTTGCCATATCAGGATTTGACCTCGGACAGGAACATATTTGTTAGACAACTTGGTTATCAACTATGAGTGCTTTATTTGAAGTAGTTTTTGTGAGGGTCATCCTTTATACGCCCCGTAAACATTGTATTTAACTTGTAAGGGCTTTCGCTGGTTGTGTGCATTCTTGAGTGTTGTGCTTCAATGCCCCGTGAACTTTAAGACTAGAATATGTGTGGTGGACCCACAGTGATTGAAGTGTGAAATGTGTCGCGCACTGACCGGCAGTTTTTCCTGTGGAAAAACTTGTCCCAAAAACGGGCTTATGTGATGTGTAGTGCGCGACACGGCGCGGCGGTAGGAGACAGTGATATGTGTGGTGCGCGACGCGGTGCGGTGGTTGGACACAAGGAGCAGACGACAAGGAGAGCGCGCGCCGCTCTACCGTGGCGCGCCGAAAACGACGACGCCGAAGAGCGGCCAGCGCGTGAACACGCGGCACAAGAAAAGAAATCAAAAGAAAAAGCCAATCCAATCACAAAAGAACACGGAGCCTCGAGCAGCCAATCAGAAATCGACGAATCGACCAGAGCAGCAGAAAAAGGAGCCGCGCTGGCAGTAGGGGGAGGAGTTCCAGAAGCGACACCAGGACAAGGTCGGCCACCGGATCGGGAGCTGAAGACGGCCGTCGGGTTCCGGACCCGAGCCACCTGGACTTCACCCGGCCGGGGCCTCCTGCCAACCCGTTCCTGGGAGTCGCCACTCTTCCGTTCGAGAACTGCTGCCCGAGGCCGGCGAGCGTCTGCGCCCGTGGGCAGAACGAGAGCAGTCGGGCTACGGGCCCGAGCTCCACGACCAGCTGCCCGGCCAGGACGCCGCCGCCGTCAACCCCTGCTGCCAAGCCGCCTGCCTTCCCGGGCATCGCCACCCTGCGCGATAATCGACTGCTGCTGCCCGAGGCCGGTGAGCGTCTGCGTCCGTGGGCAGAACCTGAGCTGTCGGGCTACGAGCCCGAGTGCCACAATCAGCTGCCCGAGAACGCCACCACCGTCGGCCCGTGCTGCCGAGCCGCCTGTCTTCGTCCTCTGAGCCAGAGCTGCCACGCTCTGGTAGCCGGTTCGATACAGCGACCTTTGGTGAGACCAACAACGCTTCTCTCGTCGTCTCCGCTTCGCCGCGTCGAGACTGTAGTGCATACGCACACCCGCAGCCTGCCCGAACTTGCCTCATATCATTAGCGTTCTAGCTACATGTTTTCGTGGTATCTTTGTGTGTTTGTTTTTGTGGGTTAATTTTCGTTTCTAGTTTCATTAAAAGTTTGTGTGTGTGTTTCCCAACAAACGGCTTTGTCCTCGATTGGGTTCTGGGAGGCTCCGCCTCAGAGAACTGCCAGAAAACATTAACACAAAAGAACCTGCTCATCACAGTCTGCTTGCTCTTGCCATGTTTGCCGGTTATTGCAATGTTGCTCGTCAAATGAATTTGATTTCAACTACACCATACAGAACATTCTGATTGGCTTTAGTGTAATTTTAATAGTGACAATCAACCAACAAGCCCTAATTCTACAGCTGTCAAGAAGTATTTCTAATACCTTGGGGTCCCTTTCCATATTTTCTGTTTCATCGTGTGTATTTGGTCAGCACAGTGGCATTCGGTCTATTCATTCTGCTTGGCGCTGCTTAGGTCAGAATATGTTCAACCTGCAAGTCCAAATCATGATATGTGTACAACTTCATTTACTGGCTGGATGAATTGAAAAAGCATATTTAATTCTAAGAGTATTTTTGTCAAAAATACCAGTGTCTAGAACAAGCATCATATGCACTCATGTGCATATACTTTCTACATATTGGCTAGTGTTCTAGCTGCACGAAACAGCCTATGTTGTCACTACTCCCAAGTCAAATTTATGGTTGATGCGCCGCTTGTTTTTGTTGTGCACTTACACTTCTGTGGTGTCTTAAGCAGTGTAGATGCCTGACAGCTGAAGTATTGCAGCAGTAGACAGTTTTAGTTTAGCGTACGCTATGTCATTGCGTACGCTATAAAATAGCGGGTCATCACTGCGCATGTGCAGAACGCTATCCGACCGATAGCCTATAGCGTATGCATGCTATTTCTCAGATTTAGCATTACCGTCTGTGCGTGGTTTGCGTAGTTTACGTTAAACATGGCGGTGGTCCCCGCTGCCCACTTCGATTTGAATTTGGCGTGGCTTTTGCAGAATTCGCTTCGTTCGTAGCAAACGACTGTGTAAACAGCTTTCGCTTACCGTCAGGCTGCTTTGACAACAGTGTAATATGGTTAACCTTGTGGAGTTTTCGAGATCGCTTCTCGTTTCGAACGACACGAAGCCTAACGAGGGAAACCGACATATATCAGCGCCACCTGTCAGTGAAGTCGAGAGATAGGTGCAAAGAATGGCATATGGCCTCTGAGATCGGAAGATCTGGGAGGCCAACTAAAACTAATAAATATGTGCTGTTTAGCGTACGCTGTACTATAGCGTATAGTCGTACGCTATTAGTTGCATATGCTATACTAAAACTGTCTAGTGTCGAAGCTAACTGGCACTTACTATTGCTACAGTATGCCAACAGATACCTATCACCGTATTTGTGCATTTTCTAACCAGCCGTGTTTGCTAGGTGAAAGTTGTAGTGTACGTATGAGTTTGCCGGTCAGTTCATGTAACTTTTCAGGATAGAACTTACATGGGGAGGAAAAGGGTACCATAAAACATGACTGCTATTAATTGACCATTTATTTTGATGCAAGGATTAAAAATAACAACACTGGTTGTCTGCTTATGTTGTGCACAATTTCGTTCAGAGGGAAGGCGTAAGTTGTAATATAAAGTCATAAAATCACAATAATTGGTATTTGTGTAAAAAGGAAAGTAAATATGGCACAGACTAACTTCAATCACTTGTCATCCAGAAAGGACGCCTTTTATTTCATGAATTGATCATGGGCTCTGGCTCAGATATCTTGTTTATGTGGTATGCCTGACTGATCTCTTGTGTCAATTTTTCATCGTAGGTGAAAACAGATGATCTTAATCCAGCCTGAAGTCCTATCGCGGCAATGCACGGTCAAACTGGACGAGCAAGCTGGTCTTTTGAGTGAAATATGGGAATTTATTTGGCACATTTAGTTACCGGCCAGTCTGCTCTGTGTACATTTGACCAGGTGTGAAAGAAATACAGTCAGCTGCCTCTCATACACACTAGACAAATTTGGTGGTATCTTTAACCAAGCAAACCTCCCTTGCCTGCTCGCCTTTCTGAATTCACTTGTGAACTGTCGTGCATATCCTGCCTACTTTATTTTTCGCTGGAAATGTGCGTGCATAGCAGTCCACATGAGAATTTAGGCTTGCTGAGTTAAAGATGCAACCCAATTTGTCTTGTGTTCCTCAGGGGTAGCATAGTCTGTTCCTTTGATCATGTATAGGTTCAGTCAAATGTACATGGGGCAGACTGGCTGGTGCCTCAACATGTGCCCAGGAGAGCACCATAATTCACTCAAGGGAGAAATATGTTCGTGCCACTTGACGATGCACTGACACGACTGGTGCTGCGCGCCAAATTTCGATTGTTCATCTATGGCAACCAATTGACCATCAAAATCAGTGACGAATACCACATTAAGGAAATGGGACATGTGTCAGTTGTAGAGATACAAGCTCTACTTTGGCTATCACTAATTGCTGAGAGGGTGATTAGAGACAGTTACTAGGAGAGCTCTTCATCTGGTTGGCTGGCACAAACTGTACCTGTTTCTGCACTGCAAAAAGCTGGAAGACTCTACTTGGGCTCCCTGAAACTGCTCTTTAAAATAAATTTGAAACAGGGTAAGCTATATAATTTTGTGTGCAGCCCCCACACTAATGCCACTGGACGTACCTGCCATTTCCGGTTACATTTATCGCACGGTTAGACATATTTCTTTTTGCTACCAGCACTTATTGACATAAAACCGATGGCCTATTGCACAAGCAATTAAAGCACATCAAAACGCTTGGAGTAATGTCAAATTTAGGTAGGTTCATGTAAACAAAGCAAATTATTTGCTTTAATAAGAAAGTTGTGCAGACTGGGTAGGAATAGAACCTGGGGTGTGAAAGGAGCACGCTTCCCTTACGCCATGGCAGCTCTTTGGTTCTGGCTGACTTAAGGTGTGCCTATTGCGTGTCACACTGTGCACGTCACATTGCAGCCATTTGGTTGACTAAAGTGCTTTCACGTTCCCACACGTAAGCAGTGTTAATGTGTCTCTGCCATCTTTTATTGCAGGTACACCTAGGAAATGTTGTATACATTGGCAACGATAACTGGGGCCTGCTCCAGTGCCATCGCCGGGATTCCCTGTTCTGCAAAGAACTGGCATAACTGATGTGGGGAGCCCTGGCGCTCAGTGTAGGAGCGTCACAGGGGCTCCTTGTCGGTGCTTGAAGGACGGCAATGCTGTTGAGAAGCCGACATTGAGCCCCGATAAATTGGAAGCTGTGGGTAGTAAGTATCATTCACATTTTTTCAAGTTTTTGTAGTGTTTGTAACAATACATGTATTGCACCGAAATGATTAACTTTTCAGATTGATGAATATCTTTCGAAATGTGGTGCCCCTGAGGAGAAAAAAAATCATCTTCTCATGCTTGGTTTCGGCCGAGCGGTTGAATCGAGTGACAAAGTTTTTCGCGTTTAGGTAGCCCAAGAAACACTATCGTCGTTAATAAAAAAAGAAACAAAAGCAGAATTAGCAAACCAGCTTATTTGTGGCTACTCATGAGTTGCATTTATTTGTTTAAAAGTGCCTGCGAAGTGGCGCTAACCTACTTATCAGGTCCAGAATTTTCGCTTAACACCGCTTCCAAAAGCTCGCGTTCTAATTTGGTTTTTCCACGGCCAGAACTTCCGTATTCGTCATCGCGGATAGCAACGACAACTTTTGCAGTGTAGAGCAATATTCAACCCTTCTCCCGATATGCAACACCTGTAGCGTAGTCGTAGCCGGTCGTTCAGGCACTGAATTGCAGTGCAGATGTAGGCAACAACAGAAGAGTCAAGACGAGAGACATGCGGCAACTCTTTAACAAAAATCTTTATTTTTGCTGGCCCATGTTTATAGCCGTCAGTCACTGCATTGCACATGCGCAATTCGCACCCTTAGGAAGAAAGTAAACTCTGTCTGACATGTGTACAGAAGGTGTGCTGATACACACAGAGCCAAGTCGCGAAATCTTTTTAGCCTCAATTAGTTTACGTGTTAGTTGATCACCGCTTCTGCTGGAAACAGTACACTGAGCAAACGACGGTTCAGTCACACGAACTGCAATGACATTCAAGCCTACTGTCACGCACATTTTTCTTGACATTGTATGAGTGTTCTCTCAGCCGGTGATTGATGCAGTATCCCATTTGACCTATATACTGTTTACCACAAGGTGGATACAATAAACCACGTTGCTAACACAGGTGACAAACGGAATTTGGTGTTTTGTTGCATATGTGTGGCGTGCTGTGACATTGCCTTTGATTACACAACTTTAGAATGATATGCAATTTTCTTGATATTGTGAGAGCTTATGAATGTGGGGTATGACGGCCAGTTTTATGTCTGTCAGATGCAGTGACCACATGACCTCTACTCTGAAAAGCGCATGCACCGAGTGGTTGCCATGTGATCACTCCATTTGACAGACTTAAAGTGACTGTCATACCATACATTCATAAGCTGTCTCACAGTATCGTGAAAACTGCAGATCGTTCCAAAGTTAAAGTTGTGTTCTTTGCACCTCAGAAGCTTATAAAGTTGTGTATTCAAAGGAAATGTTTGAGCGCAGCACACAAGTGTAACAAAAAGCACAAAAATCTGTTCGTCACCTATGTTAGCAACATGAATTACTGTACCCCTCTTTCTAGTGGTAAACAGTACATAGGCCAAACAGGACGCTGTATCAATGACCAGCTGAGAGAACACTCTACAATGTCAAGAAAAACGTGCATGACAGTGGGCTTGCATGTTGTTGCAGTTCGTGTGCCTGTGAACCATTGTTTGCTCGGTGTACTGTTGTCAGCAGTAGCGGTGATCAACTAGCACATGAAATTATTGAAGCTGAAAAGATTGCGCGACTTGGCTCTCTGTGTGTCAGCATCTGTACACTTATCAGAGTTGACCTTCCTAAGGGTGTGAATTGCACGTGTGCAATGTGATGAGTTTTTGTTGGAAGTCAGCACACGTCTATTGTCTCGTCTTTTCTGTCGTCAATATCTGTGCTGCAATTCACCAATATGTTGTACCAACAAGTCAATTTTATCACTCACTCATTGGAACTTTCTTTCATCACGAATGAAATGTGGTTTTGGTACCGTGGTAGAGCATTCACATCATTTGTTAATTTTTGTTTTCTTCCAAGACTGAACTGGATGTAACAAGCAGCCGTGGCATTGCAAGGAAGCTTTATGTTAAAGGAATATATTGATACAAACGTCTTAACTGCTTAGCACAATAAAGGAAGTTGTGGGTATTGTTTATTGTGCTTTCCTTGCTCTTGTGTCCAAACTTAAAGCTATAATGGTTAGGTTTTACTGAAATCTGCTTTTGATGTTTTGCATTATTCTCCTGTGTAAAGTCACTATTGTTTGTTTCACAGTTATGCGAAGCTTAAGTTGTTTGTAGCATTTTTATAGCCTGTTTTCACAGTAAACATGGCTTACTTCAGTGTTTCAGATGGCACTTTATAGTTTGATGTAATTGATGTCTCTGCAGGTTACCGCATTATTGACTTAGAAACCAGTGAGGTCTGGATGCAAGTGAAGCTACCGAGGGAGGCATGTGTGCATCACTTGTGCTGCTGGCCATCCTCTGCAAAAGTGATGGCTGGCTGTCAGTGCTTGAATGACTTTCTGTTACTCTACGCCTTGGGCTGTGTTGACTACTTCACACTTGCTGCCATGTCTGCAAGCTTAGGCAAGAAGACCGGCTGGATGCTTGGCGAGAGATAGTATCCAACCGCAGTGTTACTGTGTTGTGTTGCACATTACAAAGTGAAGGAGGACAGTATTTGTGCTGTTATTAAGAAGTATAAATTGTGTCCTGCCATTGAAATAAGGGAACTCGACAAAAAGCAAAAAATTTCGAAGTCTGACCTACATGGGAAAGCAAAATATATTGTGTTGTAGTTGCAGCTGTTAGTAGTCCTAATATGCGATATAAGACCTTGATGTTTAATATAAAATATATTTAAGTGTGTTATCAGTTTTTAAGTTACTGTTATATAAGTGTCATTTGTTTGCCAGGATGATGTAAGCAGACAATAAATAAATGCATGGTTTGACATTATAACCAGGTTTGTCTATGGCATTCACTATTATTTAAGGTGGACCAATGCATATTCATGGGTGCATATTCAACCACCACCTATTCCTCCTGCACAAACAATTCCTACATACTAGCGTTTGTTCTTAGCAGCTGATGTAGGCTATTATGCAATTTCTTGAAAGCACATGCAACTACCGACACACGATTTTTAGAGCAGTAAGTCGGAAGCAAAAACTTATTTTTTTCTGTGGTGTAAGCTTAAATGATATGTTTAAGGAAATGAACATTTGTGGAATATATTTACTTTCCTGCTGCGAGAAGTTTTATACGAGAACCTCTGCACATTGGACGTGCATGCTGCTTCTCTTGCTGTTATAGCCAAAATGAAAAATTGTTCTTATGAACCACTTCGCAGCTTTGCATTGTGCACTTTTACTTGCAGTTAGCATTTATATGCTGTGCTATGGACAACAGCAAGACAAGTCAGGCAAACCACCATGTGAAACACTTTAAAGATTCTGGCTTAGGGTACTATATATAGTGCAAGACAGATGAGCTGCCCGTACAGCAGTGCTGTCAGCATTACACGGCTGGACAGCACCGCAAACCCTTAAGTTTATATTTGTTTGACAGATAATGCATTCTAGTAGTTTTCATGTCGTATATGCATGAAAATGTAAACAAGAACTGGTGAAAACAGCATTATTTTACGTATATAGTGTATCTTACCACAACGTAAGGTACACAGATATCTTGGTAAGCTACACAAGATATATACGTAATAAACGCTGTTTTTCACTAATTCTTGTTTCACATTTTCATGCATATGCAACATGAAAACTACTAGAGTAAATTATCCGTCAAGCAAATATAAATTTCAGGGTTTGCGGTGCTGTCAGCCGTGTCATGCTGGCAGCACTGCTGTTATGCATGCCTACAAATATTCTGCAATGTCAGTTGAGTGTTGCTTGAACATCACATACGTACGTTGCCTGAAAACTCAAGTGACAAAAGGCAACATCCACATTACGTTGCCAGGAAGTTCTGTTAACGTTATGTTAACGTCGTGAATGTGCTGCTCAACGCTGCCACAACGTTAGGAACCAACGTTGTCTGGCGATCAAAAAAGAGGACATTAGCAGCATGTAGGCAACGTTATACACCGACATTTGCGCACATTCAGAGAACGTTACGGCAACATTTTGCGTTACTTGGGTGAGGTCTAGTAGCGGCGCCTGGTGGTGGCGAGAGAGGTTATATCTGGGTACCAGCTTGGGTAGTATTGAGCCCAGCTTGGGTAGTACCAGCTTGGGTAGTATTGAGCCCTGGCTGTGGCAAAGCACGTTTCTAGCCCGAGTTTTACGTCGATTCGCACTTTTTTCGGCCCTATTGCGAGTGCGAAAACGCTCGTCACTTCTCAGAGACTACGCTGCGAGCTCGCCGCAGCCTAGTTTAACGAAAACGGACTCTCCGTGTGCCGTGGGACGTAATGCTGGAAGCAGAAGGAATCGGCGACGCCTATCCGGAGAGCCCTAGCTCAGCCTCGAAAAAGTGTCAACGTCGTTACTGCTGCGTCGTGGGCTGCCACGAGCAAGAAGGCCTGAATCTCAACATCGGATTCTTCTGTTGTACTTCAAGGCCTCACGCAGCGGAGCGTTGGGCGCGCTGGATAACTTCACTAGGTACCCACTGCGAGCAGCACAGGTTCGAGTGTTGAATGTGCTCATCCTTGATCTCAACCCAACACGTTAACGCAGCGCAGCAAGGAAGTATTGATTACAGCACATCGATGTTCGAGCGCTGTCATTAAAAGCTACATCAAGTGAGCAGCGCACGAGCTCGCGCTGCAGCGCGATTCGCACGTAGTACGTTACTGCAAGCTCATATGCAGTGCATCAGTTATTTATCCGTTGCTAAAGGCACAGATGGCCGTTACTACCGCTCAGGCCTGACTACTTGTTTAGCGGCATGCAGTGAACAAATATGCAGGAAGCCCGCCGATTCGCGGCATGCTGAAGGAGCGCTGCCATAGCGGCGCGTACGATCGTGCGCTCGAACAGTTCCGTACACATGATGTCTGCTTATCGTTGCTGTGAATTCATTTATAGCAAGCATTTCCTCGCGTTTGTGTGCCTGAATTTAGCAGCGTGCAAGCCTTACCTGAAGTTCAACTTCGTACGTGACTCGCTTCATTAGCGATTGACACTGCGCTAAAACTTCGCCGCTCATTTCTTGAACGGCGTACACGTATTCGGTGTTGCATAATTTCTTGTCTTTACGCAGCGTGCCACCCCTGAAAAAATCTTCGGCGCCCGATATTCACTGCAAGCCGTGGTACAACACAAACGAAAGTGGCGGGTCCCTATTGTAAACGTGCTTTCCGAAGCAGACGACCGAGCTTGGTACTAGCCAGTTTCGGATTGAGGGCGCTTTTTAGCACCAATTTTGCAGCGCCCCCTGGGCAACGCAGAAGCCCCATAGGCCCTCGAGACTGAGCAGCAAACTTATGCAGCACTTAACGACCATAACGAAGATACAAAACATAATTTACCTATAATGAGCCGCTTCGCTATCACAATAGGCGACTTTAAACACGGGGGTCACGACATCGACAAAAAAGACTTTATTTACTCCAAACAAATTTCCGTTCACCGCGTGAAAGGAAGTACATGTAGTCATATCTCATGGTAAACTTTGAAATTCTACATGTCTTCGAGATCAATTTGCACGCACCACACTAAATAGCTAATAAAAGATTTAAAATATTGATATCAATAGCAAAGACGGAAAGCATTATGCAACCAGCTAACCTCAATTATTATCCTTTGTAAAACCTAAAGCAAGTCACTTTAACACAAACCTTCTTCCGAAGAATTGGTTCTCTAGGTCGCGCTTTCTCTGTTTTCACGCAAATTTCACCACGCAAGTGTTTTCGCAAAGATGTAAAGCTTTTTGTTTTATTTATTTTTCATCCTAAATTGGCCAAATTTCAGGCCCAGAGGAAGTGATCGATTACAAAGTGTTCTAACTCTTCGTCCATATAACTGCTTCCTTTATACAAGGGAAGATTATCGTGCATTTCTCGTGTAATTTTTTAAAGTCATAACTGGACGTTCCTTGCTCAGAAAAATGAATACTTTAGTCTCAACATGGAAAGCTTGTTTTTATGTTTTAGTTCATTTCCTACAATATAGCAGACGGCTAAAATAGAAGTACGGCCATTTGTTAAAAGACATAAATATATCTAGAAAACCGCCCGCTGCATATAAACACCAATGGATTTTGCAACTTACAGAGCGCTTTAGTTTGAATATTATTCATCCCCATTGACACCTTGGGAAATTGAATTTATTCAACTAACGCAGCCATAAAGAAGGTTGTTATGCGGGAGTTTAACCCTTTGTTCCAAATTTGCTTACGCCGGAATTGCACCCGACGTTCCCCTTTTTACAGCGATATCTTCTATGGTGTCAATACCATAGTCGACTTGATATCCAGCACTTGCATCCGTATCCACTCCAAGAATATCAAACTGGTTTGCCTGAGTCTCATGAAGCAATGACCAAAATTCAAAACCAGAGCAAGGTACCAGAGCAGGCCGGAGCAAGTCACAGCTCTGGCCAACCTCTCCGCCTTTCTGTAAATAACTTTCTCTCTCTCTAGTCCTACAGACTATCCCTCAGAAGCACCAAGTCTAAGCCCACTCCACCTCTTTCTTTTATATTTATTTCTTGTACACCGTCCACGCCGCCGATATTTCACCAGAGAAGAATAATATGCCTTCACGCTGTGCCGCTACTTGCTAATGCGATAAACTGATGTTAAGCTCCATAGCTTATTTATAAAGCAGCACCATGTTAAATAATTAAAACGAAGCCGGTGGTAAAACTTGTAAGGCAGAAAAGAAAAGTCGAGTAAGACATTGTCGCATCTTCCCACTTTATGACCAGGGTGCACTGCATTCACAATGAATGATTGATGTGATCTCATCGGCAGGATGTATGTCCACGTGCATCTGTGAATAATTACTCCAACCAATAGTGCATGCAGCGGTGGAATACTTACTGCGCAAAATATTGCTTCCGTTCCATCAGTAACAACATTCCTTTCCAAACCGTCCGTATATGCTCAAATCAATCAGCATGTTTACCGTAGAATTCTCTTGAAGTTTACGCGGAATTTATACGGAATCCGTATAGTTTCTCTAGGAATTATATGAAAAGCTAATGGAAACATTCGAGTGACGTACGGAACGTTGCGGTAGGCATATGCACATGAAGCCATGATGGGCTGACGAATAGCACCTGAAGCATATACAATCACCAAGCTGTAAAATGTAAAGAACCAATGCGAGGAGATTGAAAGAATATACAGTAATAAACGGAATGAAACACTAATGTCACTGCCGGGGATGCCATACACATGAAGAAGCAGAATCGCTCCTGCAGCATACTGTGGCTATATAGCGGACCTAAACAATGACTCGGAATAAACCGTAGTGACAGAAAAATTTAAAACTTTTTAGTTCTTCTGAAACGCCAAGTGGCAAAGCACCTTTGAAATTTATAACGTGTATCATTCGAACACAACACGTTGTTAGTACCCAAAATATTATAACGGCGCTGTAGGGCCCACTAAATGTGTGGTGGTAGAAGTACACCCATTAAGCAAATTTGGATAAAAAAAGATTATGGTGCAGGAAAGTGCTTCGCTAGCGGGCACATTCAAAGAAGGCAGTTTTTTTGGCGCCTCAATTCATTATGTGTACAACCTTTTCTTTTCGAAATGTTTGGGGCGAAAGTTAGGATTTAACAGATTATTACGGCTTCTGAGAAGACCTTAAATATAGTCCACATAGAAAAACTAACGCACATGTATGAATTGTAAAAAGTACCTCGGGGAGAATTTTCAGAAGATGCTGTAAAATAATCAAAACGGAATATAACACTTGGGTCATGGAATCTTGAATATTTGCATAAATCTTCACTTCTGATTTATTTAAATTGATTGTCGTTGCATGTTTTTACCAGCTATTTTCTTTCTGTGATCTCGAGTTACCAACAATGGCATGGCGCTCTTTGGCCATACTTGGCCCTTGCGCCATTAAAACACCATACATCATCATCATCATCTCGAGTTACCACAGACCGTTTTTTATGGCGATTGCAAACATTTCCGAGGTAAGTCGCCAATCTGAATAGCTGTGTCGGTGCGTTGAATTGCTGTGCCGGTGAATTGCTGTGTCGGTGCGCTTCTAACGTCATGCAAGGCTTAGGACGCAACGAAATTCCTAAATTCTCTCATAGATCATTTTTATGGTGTCAAAAAAGCATTAGAAAAATACAATAACGCATGAGAACTCAAATTTCAAATTCATTCATATGTGAAATGAATGAAGTGAACTTCCAATGTCAGTTTTCTTGTAAGTGAGAAGCACTGTATGAAAATTTGTCGCAGTTTCACCTGAAATATGAAGCATCAATTGCGATAGCAAATTTGTAGAGAGCCAGACGGAGTAATGATAGTAGCTTTATCAGCTGTATGAACTTGGACATGCAGCAGGACCGGCAACACGCAGAACTGTTGTCGACGCCCTCGGCGTTTTTCCCGCGTTTGCACAAAATGCGTGCGGCGTTGGTGACTGTTGCCGGAGCCTCTGATATAAATAGGCACTTGGTGCCGCAGCTAAACGTCGCCTCCCTCCCCCCCCCCCCTCCACTGCCTTTCGCGCGTCGCAAGAAGGCGCGTTTGCTCTACATATAAGGTGATTGTAAAGGAGGAAAGAGACGCCTACTTCTGCAGCCCTTAAAGGGAGCACGGCACAGAACGCGCGTTTGTTCTCCGCCGTGCGTTCACTCCCCGTGAAAGCGCGCGTCCCTCGCGCCCTTTCACTCGCACATACAGCGTTCGGCGGCGCGCGGCGACGATTTCATCTTCATTGACGTCATACGGAACCTCACAGCGACGGCGACGGCAGAAATCCGCTTTGGAGGGTCCATATAATTGCTATCGCAATAAACAAAGTCGGGTCGACAAAATTGAATGCACAGTAGCCTAGGTATGTAGGTTCCTTAACGTAAGTGTCAAAACCAGTGATGGTTGACCATTACATCACAGTCCACCAACCAATCCACCAATTAAGGTGCCTCCTCCATTGACGTCATACGGAACCTCACGGCGACGGTGACGGCGACGACGACGCCGACGGCAGAAATCTGCTTTGGAGTGTCCATATAATTGCTATCGCAATAATATCTTCTTTTTCGAATTTAAGCAATGTCATACAAAAACCTATAGTAACACACATATTTAGCTTTCCATCGAGCATGAGGAACGATACATTTCTTTTATAGGAACTCTATCTCAGTGCTTCGCATGCTAAGACATTTTACAAGTGACTGTAATGCGAGTTTGGTGAGCTGAAAGTCGTGATCTGTGTTTTCGAGCTCTGAAATGGTACAAGATGGAATCAAATGTTGCGCTGTTATCCGGTATAATTTGCTGCTGCGCAAAGCGTTTCCTAGCGGCCAAACGAGAGCGTGTAAGACAAGCAGCTGGTATGTGCTACGACAAAAGTGAGAAAACGACTAAAGTGACGACGATCGCATGGCGTCATGTTCCTATGGTGGTATCATGCCATTATCAGGCATTCACCACAATATGATTGTTAATCTGGCCACTCGATGCATGTTTACGACGCCTAAGTAAACTATTTTTGTCCGCAATGAGCAGCGAAGAGAATGCCCGAGCAAAAGTTATTCACTGTCATGAGGTAAAAGTACTGCATTGATGTTCTCACCAAAGGGCATTAATATTTTTCCACAGTTGGAATCAGCTAGTGCAAGACAGGGGTCATCGGATATTACAGGAGGAGGCCTTCGTCCTGCAGTGGACATAAATAGGCTGATGATGATGATGGTATTTCCACATGTCTGCTCAGTAATTTGCCCACCTTAAATAGAGCCAAATAGAGACAACTCCGCGCACCGCTGGCTGAGAGATGCAGCTATGGCGAAAGCAGCAAACCTCGATTTGTTTCGTTTGCGTGAAGCCGAAGGCGCTCTAAGATGTGCACAACAGACCGCTTCGTGAAGTGGTATAAAGGGCTATATGATGAGGGTGAATAGGAATGATTAAATGAGATTGGTGGATCCAACAAAGTTCAGGAGATATCCATAATGCAGAAAAACCGGTCCCTGCGTCCAAGCAGTGTAATCGAAACTCTCCGGCAAAAGTCGTGTTGGCAATGAACATGAAGTGCAGCTGTTGATGTCGCTATAGCGCACATGCTAAAGTGCCGGGCCCCGTCACTGTAGTCAGTCCCATTCCGTAAAACCACGTAGCTTCTCTAGCAGTATGAATAAAAACTCCTTAATCCTTTCAATGGAGTGGTAGTAGCTAGATTAGTGTGCCAAATATAGTGTTCAAATGACGATTGAGAAAGCCACTTGTTACATAATAGCCAGTTTCGAGTCCAAAGTTGCCATGTAATCATTTCTTATAAATAATTTGGTATTTTCTCCACATCGCTGAAGACGATACATATGTCTATGTTTTGGGATCTATGTAAAAACAATAATAGCTTATGCACTTCAGCGAAAAAAAAACTGTAAACCCAATTTGACAAGGAATAATCATGAATTAGGTGTAATGTCCACAGCTTCAACGTAGTGGTAGCCGCCACGAGAGACGAACTTACAACCCGAGCTGATCCCTGAGGTTGGGCATTCATAAAGTGCTTCTCACCTAAAGTAAAGGTTTACATTTGAAGATCACTTCAGGTATTTGACATTTCAATGAATTTGACATTTCTTGAAATGTCAAATACCTTAAATGAACTTCAAATGTCAACCTTACTTTAGGTGAGAAGTACTTTATGAATGCCCAACCTCAGGGATCAGCCCGGGTTCTAAGTTCGTGTCTCCTACCGATCACCACATCTAACGAGAAGTTCGAAGCGTTAGGACTGCACAACACGCTATAGACGAGCTCATTGAGACCCATACAATCGCACAATACAAAAGACTGGCGCAAAGCAACACGGGAAGACACATCCTGCACAAGCTCGGTATCACGTACGCTGGACAAAGCGGGGATGAATACGACATACCGAGAGAAACCAGACAGTGCATCATCATACCCCCATTACCCAGAAACATGGACCCCGAACATCACCGAGCGCGGAGGAATGCAAGAGCGAAAGCACTGCATAAGAAGTTTCAAAACGATGCGAACGTGGTCTATGTAGAAGCGTCGGCACATGGCAGTGGTGGCCTCAAATCAAGCGGGCCACTCGCTTGCCAGCGGCACCATTAAAACAGGAAAATCGGAAATCGCGGAAGAAGCGGCCATAGCGCTGTCGCTCGCCGCCAACACGGCCAGCGTCATAATCAGGGATTCTAAAAGTGCGCTTCATAACTTCGCCATAGGAAGGGTCTCCAAAGAGGCGCTAAGGATCATAAGTAACTTTCGCGGGGAGCGTGACGTTCATGTCATATACACGCTCGCCCACTCCTACCTCCCGGGCAACGAAACCGCCCACATCCTAGCTCGAGAGTTAGCGAGCCGAGCAGCAACAACACGGGGCCCGAGTGAGGAGAGAGACCGCATGGTCAATTATAATGAAATCACCAAACACTACTGATTATGGAGGCAGCATTACCCTCCACCACACTCCTCATTAAATGAATAGCAGGCGACCGCATGGCACTTACTACAAACAAACACTTTCCCAAACCCTTTCGCTTTTAATCATTGTTATCCAGAGCTCTACTCAGATAAATGCAAAGGCTGCAATCAGCGGGCAGACCTCAGACATAATCTGGGCTTGCCCCAACATAGTAGAGGAGCCAAACAGCACATATACGAACGCGGAGCAGGGGGAGACCGCGCTGCTCAGTTCAGACAGCGAGCACCAACTACAAGTCATCAGGCAAGCCGAAGATGCTGCTAGGACCCAAGGGCTCCTGGCCGCCATCTAAGGGAGGGGAGATAAACTCCTCTTACACTTGCCGTTTTCAATAAAGGTTGTTTCTCTCTCTTGACATTTCTGTTCTCATACCTTAATGTTTAAAAAAATGTCTCTTTTGACACTTAAAATGACATACAGCGACCTTAAGGAATTTACCGCGTACTATGCCTTGCAAGAGGTTTAGTACGCGGTAAATTATACGCGGTTTACAACGCGGAGGTTTAGTACGAGGTTTAGAGCCTCGCACGAGGCACAAAAAGAAAGGAATGAGATTTCACCTAATCAATAATGTCAATGTCAACAGTGACGTCGAGCAGGATCTCACGGTGTCCGCAAGCGCCAAGAGCTCTGACTAATAGTAGAGCAGTTGTATATGGAAAAAACCTCTTTTCGAAGTCTCGCAGGTGCCACTCCGTCATTTTACTCGTGACATCAGCTGCAGTAGTTATGGCCTCGGATTCTTTTTGAACATCGTTAGGTGGTACCATGAAAACCAGTTCTCGAGGTTTAAGCTTAGGAATTCTTAACACAGTAGTTTCTTTCAATGTGGCCTAAATTTCGATATACACCAAAATTAGATTTAAACATGGTATGAGGAGACTTCACATTTCAAGGTCGTTTCAAATGCTAGGGTGCATTTACCCTGGGCAGGTAGGGGCTTTAACGTTGTATTTTTGTGTTTATATACAGTTATATATCAACCTCTCTAGATGGTTTTCATAGATTATGAAAAGGCATTTGATACAGTAGAGATACCAGCAGTCATAGAGGCATTGCGTAATCAAGGAGTACAGGAGGCATACGTGAATATCTTAGCAAACATCTACAAGGATTCCACAGCTACCTTGGTCTCCACAAGAAAAGTAGAAAGTTACCTATCAAGACAGGGGCCAGGCAAGGAGACACAATCTCTCCAATGCTATTCACTGCATGCTTAGAAGTATTCAAGCTCTTAGATTGGGAAGGCTTAGGAGTGAGGATCAACGGCGAATATCTCAGCAACCTTTGGTTTGCAGATGACATTGTCCTATTCAGCAACAATGGAGACGAATTACAACAAATGATTGAGGACCTTAATCGAGAAAGTGTAAGAATTGGGTTGAAGATGAATATGCAGAAGACAAAGATAATGTTCAATAGCCTGGCAAGAGAACAAGAATTCAGGATCGCCAGTCAGCCTCTAGAGTCTGTAAAGGAGTACGTTTATTTAGGTCAATTAGTCACAGGGGTCCCTTGATCACGAGAAAGAAATTTACAGAAGAATAAAATTGGGTTGGAGTGCATACGGCAGGCATTACCAAATCCTAACTGGGAGCTTACCACTGTCTTTGAAGAGAAAAGTGTACAATCATTGCATTCTACCGGTGCTAACATATGGGGCAGAAACTTGGAGGTTAACAAAAAAGCTCGAGAACAAGTTAAGGACCGCACAAAGAGCGATGGAACGAAAAATCTTAGGACTAACGTTAAGAGACAGGAAGAGAGCGGTGTGGATCAGAGAACAAACGGGGGTAGACGATATTCTAGTTGACATTAAGCGGAAGAAATGGAGCTGGGCAGGCCATGTAATGCGTAGGATGGATAACCGGTGGACCATTACGGTTACAGAATGGATACCAAGAGAAGGGAAGTGCAGTCAAGGTCGGCAGAAAACCAGATGGGATGATGAAGTTAGGAAATTTGCAGGCGCAAGTTGGAATACGCTAGCGCAAGACAGGGGTAATTGGAGATCGCAGGGAGAGGCCTTCGTCCTGCAGTGGACATAAAATATAGGCTGATGATGATGATGATGACAGTATAAGGCCAATCTTTCTGGCTTTCGGCATCGTCTATTTATGTCTGAGGATGTGATATACAAGGTTGAACGGCAGCGAACAGAAAGCAGACTCAACGTATTGCGTTGGGTTTGAACTCATTTACAGCGACAGCATGAATGGCGCATGCGCGGGAAGAGTGCCGAGGCTGACATGGCCTTCAGATGAATTTTCGCTGCAAGAACAATGAAGAAAAGTGGACGCAAAGCACACGCTGCGCTCAATCGCGATTACGATTTCTTCGATGAACAGACATTACCATTTCTACAAGGCAAAAAGAACACGTGAGCGTGGCATACTTGCTGTCCAAAATTCGAAGTCTCTTACTCCTAACTCATATTTTCTACTTCATCCCGCCAACTGTTGTACCGCACCGGAAGTTTACCAGCCAGAGCAGATTAAAGTGTGGAATTGAATTTTCCTGCAGATATAAGAACACTGAGATATGAGAACACTGCAGTTATAATAACACTACAGTCCTGAATGCCGTGTTCGCATATTGCTGCCAATCATTGTGTAAGCCGGGCGAAATATGGGTGACCGCGTCTTCTTTTTCTAAGTATTGTGGCTTAAGAGGAAAAGGTTGTATTAAGAATAGCGCCAACACGCTAAAGGGTCTCTTTTTCACATAAATCACGATTTATACCCGTATTTATAGTTGAATAATAAGACGTAAATATGGCACACTAGTTCAAACTCTCTAAAGCACAATTCTTGTCACAATGGAAAGCAGTATTTTGTTGCCAAACCTAAACCAATGCTTTCTGACTGCTACCAAGTACGAGCCATATAAATGTTTTACAGTTCGATGTCAAAAACTGCATTGCCAAGACGGTTCAAACCATGTCTTCCTAGCGCATCGTCACACTCTACTCACGTATTGGGAAAAAAGGAAACAGTGGTACCTGCTTACGTGGTTCTCTCTAGATTTGCCGCTCCCGGTTATGTATAAATTAGGATTCGACGATTGAAATTTGCTATGCTTCCTGATGTGACTCATCTCGAAGCTCCTTCCCTTAGCCTCTACTTTAATAAACTATCTATGATCGCTGGCGTAATCACCCACTAGAGTCCTCGTTAGAAATATTTACGTAGTGTTACTCAGTTTATGCACGAGCACGACTTCGGCACCTCAGAATTGGAACTCCATTTGACTTTTATTATACAGGCAATCGATTGGTGCTGCTTCTGTTGTTTTCCTCGTGACACCACTATCTATTGCGCTGTCAGCTCACGTTATTCCTTGGTCTCGCTAAAATTGTTCATCCTACTACCCATCAGAGCAAACATTTAGATTGTCCAGGTCGCCCAACCTGGAATTGATCGTTTTTACATAGCTTATCGACAAATTATCGCATGCTGAGGACAAATTGATAAAAGGTATGTTAAAAAAAATGTCACAGTTTCGCCCTAAGGGCGAAGCAATGAATGCGATAGCAACACAGCAAAGTGACACGAAGTAAGGTGAGCGGCTTTGGTAGCAATATGAATTGCAGTAAACATGAGCTGATTAAGTAAGCAGGTGTGCTGCGGCGTAAGTAGACCGACATGAAGAGAGACTCGATGACCACGAGAAGGCGCGTGTGAAACGGTGGTGTTGATGAGAAGCGCTTCCTGTGGGCAGCGCGTGCGAAGGGACACACCTGTAGCGCTGCACTGCCGATCCGGGCAGCATTGCATGTGTGGCGTGCGTTGGAAGATGTGGCCCGACTATTACTAACTGAATGAACAAGCGTGGTGTGAGCGCGCACAAGCAAACATAAATAGATCACACTGAATGACCGCAGACAACGACTGTCAAAACGCTGGCAGCAAGTGCATATACGTCGCAGCGGGCGAAGGTACGTGCGGTCTATCGCTTCAACGGAAACTGAGCGGCGAATGCACAGCGTATAGAAAAAGTCAGAGCCGTGTGGAGATAAGAGACAGTGCGGCCGGCGAGCGACGAGCGCGGTTGCTGGCGGAGAAGAAGTGCGCCCCCCCCCCCCCCCCCCCCCCCCCCCCCCCCCGCTCCCTCCGGCGCTGCCATCCCGCTTCCTCGCTTGCGCGTGGGAAATTGAGTGGGAAGTTCCCCTTGCGCCCGGTTGCAAGATAGGCCTTTGGTGCCGGAGCGCAGCGTCGCCCCGCCTCCCTCCCTCCCTCCCTCCCATACCCCCACGCGCGACAGTCGCGTTTGCTTTCCGCCGTGCTTTCGCTCTCCGTGATAGCGCGCGTCCCCCGCACGCTACCGCTCGGGCATACGGCGCGCGGCGATGATGTTATCTATACGGAACCTCACGGCGACGGCGACGCCGACAGCAGAAATCCAGTTTAAGTGTCCATATAATTGCTATCGCAATAAAAAAATAAAATCCCTCATCTCCGTGCCGTGCCGTGCAGATGATGCCTTGACATGGGACGTTAAGGAGAGGGGAAAGAGAGTATGCGCGTGGCGCGCAATGCTCGGGTAGGGACAGAGAAAATGAGAGCGAGATAGAGAGAGAGACAAATTGTAGGAGAACCAACGAGGCAACGCGCACAGCTGCTGCCGAAAACCGCCCGCGTTGCCTAGCCGCCCGGGCACCGAAGCAGTATCGATGACGTCACCTCGGGTTGCCTAGTAACCGCCGGCGCAGGTGCGCGCTCGCTTCCCCGACACAGACACTACTCCTGCCTGCCTGCCTGCGTTTGTGGCATGCCAGGAACGCTGTCGCTTGTAGGCGCCGACGCGTCCAGCGCTAGTCACGCGAAATGTCGCGAAAGGGGGGTACCTGCGAAAATAATCGCTCGAGAATATCTTCCCTACATGCGTAGTTAAGTTAAACCAAGTTAAGGCCTAGCAGCAACCAAGTTATTACCTAGCAGTAGCAGTCTGTAGCACTTGAGGATTGACACTTTCGCTGTGCCTAAGTTTTGCACGACCGAGTGCAAACTTGCCCGCATAGAGTTTCTCACTATAACACCTAGAGGGTAAACTGGCACCACCGTCTATGCGAGTTTCTTAAAGGGCTGCTGTGCCCTCATGGGAATGACGTGATATGTGTCTGCGAGGCTTGTGTTGGCTGGTGTTGTACGAGGCTTCGTCTAAAACGTGGATATGGCTACACAAATAACGTGTTCTCAAAGTAGAATCTACATAAAAGGCTTTCATTCACCCATATTACATCTCTAAATAAAGTTTATACTCACCTACAATGCAGCATCAAGTGATGGAAAGCAAGAACAGACGACAAGTTGTTCCAAAGCGAGCGAGAATCTTGTCGTCTGCCCTCCAACTTTAACGGCCAGCTGATACTTTTTACGTTTCATAGAATTGTGCATCCAATAGTATGTCCTCAAAATTAAACAAAACATGTTTTTGTGTAATAATAAAGCTAAACCAGTTTTTTACGTGCTGTTTTAGCAGGAAATGAATCATTGTGACAGACGGAACGGTGCTAGCCACGCGCATCTTCAAGGCGTTCGGGCTGTCCGAGAACGATGCCAATCCGAATCCACAATATACCGGCATTCCTTGCATACCACGGTGCAGCAGCGCCACATTTCCCTCTAGGTTTTATAGTGTGAAACTCTATGCTTGCCCGCTTTTAACAGCGAAGCTGTTCCAGCTTAGGGAGTCTACATGCAAGCGCTGTTTTAGGGTGGTGACAACTCCAAAATTTTGAGCGCTATTTACCGCCAAATTGGACGAGTAGCCATTTTAATTCCCAATTTCGCTAGAAGTCGTGGCGCATCCCTGCATTCTTTTAAATGCGAAGCATTTCTTGCCGGCGGCTCTGTCCGTCGCTCCCGCGTCCCACACCCCCACATCGCATGCACGTCCCCTCCCCCTCCTCTCCTATGCTCCCCCCTCCTTTCTCTCCTCTAGGAATACTCTACGGAGCGGCGCCCACGTGCTAAAGTATGCTGGTAGAGGTCATAGTCTTGAGCATGACTCAGCAAAAATTACAATGACTCAGCGAAAAATATATACACTCAAAAACCAATTAAATGGGTTCGGACGTGGGTACTAAATGAAGGAAACACTAAGGATGGTGGTAGGAGTTATAGTCACGAGCATGACGGAGCAAAATGACACATACTCAGTGAAAAAAGATTAACACTCAAAGACCACTGAAATAGGTTCTAACGTGGGTACTTAGTGAAGGAAACACTAAAGGATGATGGTAGAAGTCATAATCATGGGCAAGACTCAGCGAAAACATCAAAGACTCATCGAAAGAAGTTTAATACTCAAAAACGACTGAAACGAGTTCGGACTTGAGTGCTCAGTAAAGGAAACACTACAGGATACTGGTAGAAGTCATTGTCATGAGAATAATTAAGCAAACAAGACAATGACTCAGCAACAAAGATTGACATTAAAAAACCACTGCAATGGGTTTGAAGGTTGGCACTAAATGAACTAATTACTAAAGTATGCTGGTAGAAGTCATAGTCATGAGCATGACTCAGCAAAAATGACAATGATTCAGCGAAAAAGAATAACACTCACAAACCAATGAAGTAGGTTCGGACGTGGCCACTAAGTGAAGGAAAAGGCTAAAGTTTGATGGTCTAAGTCATAGTCATGAGCATGAATAAGGCTTTCGCCTTAAGTTTTCTTGGATGTAGCTAAAGGGACTCCTGAGGACTCATGACATGGATGCGCGTCATGTAGGTAATGCGCGTCATGTAGGTAATGAAACCGCCGCGTACGTCTTGGTGCTCTAATTGTCATTTCGTTAACATGGTAGGCTCACTGCACACTGCTTCGCATAACATTGATTTCCACAGGGCGTGGGATCTGCCGGCTTTTCATTTAAGCAGGTACGACCAAATAAACCTGTATGTAACAGTCCTGAGACAGTTGTCAGATATGGTTTCAGTGATAAACAAAAAACACATGGACGCCAATTGCAAACTTATGTAGGTGAGGTAGCAGCGATTAATTTAATTCATGTCTTTATGTTCCTTTATTGGTATAAGCAATACAAATAAAAAAGCATATTCCTTGCCCTGCTCGCCTTTATTTAGGAAAGGTCACGCTGCGGCCGAGGAAGGCGGGCACGCATTCGTTTGTGCAGTGCTTGTTTCTGAGTACCTAGCGTCATTTACCTGAAAAAAAAGTAAATAAACTTCACTATGCATATCCAACAAACCCGTCATCGCTCAATATAATAATTATTCATTGATTCATTTATTTTGACAGATCACTAAGTAAACCTCATAAGCATTGGTAATTTCTGCTGATGGCATCACGTGGCGCACACGAACAACATACAATCACGATAAAAGAAGCATGTAATACAAAAGAAAGCAGCGGCCACTGTGAAGAAGGTTCCAACAATGAAGCGGCAACCAACAAATGAAAAATGTGAAATCAGTAAGGTAGCCCCACTTATTATTACTTTCATTAAAGGGCTCATTTATCGAATGCCGAATTGTGCGGTCACATACTCCACTAATACACGGCGCGGGCGGCCTGCAAGGTACACGCAAGGCGCCCTTCACAAAAGAAGGCGATGTTCAACGCATGCACATTTTCCCCTGTATTCCAGTGCAGCACACAGTGGAAACGGTAACCTTCAAAGATGGTACACGCATGGGGCAGGCGTAGTATCAGGAGATCACACAAATGTAATCATAAATCTAGGTCACAGTAGCATGTCCAACATGCAAGCGGAAACTATGTCGATATCGCCGTAATTCTCCTACGAGGCTTTATTGTCGCTCCCCTTACTAACTAACCACAAAAGCTTTCTTTCATGGCAATTTACATTAGAAGCACGCACACAATATTCCCTAGCTGCGTTAACGGTCTGGCAATGAAATAAACCAATAGCTAGAAAGAATACACAGAAGCCCTGTTGGCTTATTTTTCGCTCACGATACATAAAATGATTCACTGCCTAAAGTTTTTTTTTCAAAAATCTTCATGTTCACTGGAATCTGTTATGAGTAATGTCACTGTTATGCACAAAAGTATTGCAGAAATTTTATACGATGACTGCCAATGTAAATGAATAGACTGAACAAACAAACGAGTGAGCGAGGCGATAGTCCACCCTCCTTGCCGCCCATTCCCGCTACTTCATTGCCCGACAGCAAGCGTCCTTTCCCTCGGCGCCTTCCCTTTCCTTCCCCGAGTTCTTTTGTGGCAAGCGTGGAGAGCGCCCGCATAGACTTCTTGCTTTTCCTCGTCCGTCAGTGTCATCGTCGTCAGGGTGACACGGAACTAGAGTGTACTAGAAAATGGTCTTCTAGTACACTCTAACGGAACGCTCAGCTGAGTCCGAGAATCACGTCCACCGCATCGCCCATGATGGGCTGGCCACAACCGGGCGGCCAGCGAAACGTGTGACGAACGAGCAAGCGACAGCTTCTCCTCCCTCCGGCCCTTCTACACAACTCGCTTGCCCGAGAGCTCACGCCCTCTCCCTGGCGTTGCCGCTGGGAACGAACGAGCGAGCGACCTCAGAAAGCGACAGTGCGCCTCTCCCCCTTTTCCCCGCGCCTCCTCCCCACTCGATTGCCCGAGAGTTGACGTGTTCAACCCCCCCCCCCCCCTCTTGGCGCTGAGCCGTGCTCCCTCAAGGGCTGCAGAAGATAGCGCCAACCATTCCCTTTCCCTCAAGAACCACTTATCATCATCATCATCAACCCCCTCCCTCCATCCTCCCGCCGCCTGTCTTCTCAACTCGGGTGCCCGAGCATGCGCCCTTTCTGTCCATGCGTTTCACCGATTTCACTCGCCTAAATTCGACCACCGTCGTACCACCTACCTACCACAAAAACGGCCGAAAGTGCCAAAGAAATTTATTCGCTGCAATAAATCTACTCACAATAATGAGCGCTCAATGAATCCAGCAAGACATCACAATCAGTATCATTATTACAGCAGAATTGCTTCCTGTGATCGCCCCGAAAAAGTATTAGAATTCAGTGTTTAATTCAGTGCGCATTAAAAAAATACAGTGCATTACCACTTCTTTACATCCAATTTTGCAAATTAATCTGCACTAAATATAGTAGAATCGAGCTTTTGTAGCAGCCGCGAAGAAAGAGTCGCTACGCTCACGTTTTATTACCAAAGGCCAGTCATGACACTAATGGTCTCTAGGAGCGCTAGTCAGATGCTTGCGCTCAGGCCGGGAGTGCTAGCGTGTTCTATTTCGCGTCTAAGCGTCGCGCGTAAACACGCGACGCTCTTTTTTCTTGGTGGACCTGTGACCAATTCTCGATCCGCCGCAGGCGTACAGAAGTAAAACATTAGTTTTGTTCGCAGTCTTGCATGTCGTACGCGTGCCTCTTGGTCAAACGCCCCCTATCCACGAAAAAGTAGTTCGATTTATCCAATATTACTAGACTTTGAGTTTATCCACCTGTTAGTGTCCCTTTCTTACTGACAATTCCGGGTGGTTCTGCGTAAATTTGTCTCAGCTTATGTGCGTGTACTTCTACCTGGGAAGGGGGATCAGCTTTCGCAAACTATCAAGACATTTTTGACACGAACGCAGTGACCGAAAAGCCGGCGACGGCTGTAGCAGCGAAATGACACCTGAGTCAGGGGGTGGACAGTGGGGTTAGTTTCGGTATTGGCAATAGATCGTCGCCGTCACACTGGTCGCCAGAGGAAAATTAAGAAACGTTTGCATATGTGGCTCCATCTTTTCAACCTACGTAGTAATAAAGTAAAGTGATGCAATTATCGGTAGAAATAACATGTGTTTTGGGCTATTTTTTCTTTTAGTATATCTTTACATAGTCACTTCACTTGTTGCGCCAGCCGGCAGCGCTTTCGCTCTTATCGCTTCGGCTGCCATTACGTTCGTCTGCTCCTGGCGTTCTCTGCACCTGTGCACACGTGAACGCCTTTGCCTTCTACTGTGCCCTGCAACATTTTGTTTCTGTATGGGCCAGTGCTCCAGTGATGTATGAAAAATAGAAGAAAGGCCACAATACGTTCTGGGCGGTTATGTGGTATGCCAACACGGGAAGGGAAAGCAGGGGCCCTTTTTCCGCTTCGATGAGAATGAGAGGTGAGCACGCTTTTTATGTAATTCGATCTGTAGCGAATAGCCGCTAACCTTATCGAAAGGGCTATAAGACGAAAGGAAGGGCATTCCGTACGCGGTAGATTTCTCTGTGGTGTGTAAATACATTGAAGCTGCCTATCGACAGCAGCTACCGAGAAGAGTGAGTGCTAGCTGACCCGCTGATGGAAATTGCGTTTCGCTTTAACCCTGCGACTGCTGTTCGCTTTATGGAATAACAAAAACTTGCAGTTTCGCCCGAAAGGCGAAGCATCCATTGCGATAGCAAATTAGTAGACAAGCTATGTGAAGTAAGGATAGTAGTTTCATCGGCCATATAAACATGTAAATGTTTGCTTACTACACTCTTAGCAAATACCGGCTTAAAACAACGCATATATGGCGGATAGTAGATCAAAATTGCGACGCTTATAAATGGCTCACTGTAAGCGGCCTACTGCGTATACGGCCCAGTAATAAGCGGCCTACGGCGTATGCGGCCCAGTAGCAAGTGGCCTATTTTATGCGGCTCCTGTATATGCGGCCCACTAATAAGCGGCCTATTTTATGCGGCTCTTGTACATGCGGCCCATTCGTATGCGGCCTGTATTTATGCGGCCCACGCGTATGCGGCTTGTTGTCAATGGCCCTCTTCGTTGCCTTGTAAAGGCCGCTTAATAATTGGCCGCATACCGATAATTCCGTTAAGCGGAATTCTAGATCAAATCTGTCCGGCTTACTAAGCGGCTCAAACATATGCGGCCCATATATATGCGGCCGTACGGGCAAATTTTGGGGAAAAATAAAAAAGAACACTTCCGTTACTCGACGTTTCAGAGGGACGTTACTAGCATTTTCGCAGTTATTTTACACATTCCCATCATAGGTAACAACACTGCACACACAACCATCACATCAATGCAAACACACACAACTATTGACAACGAGGATTCGAACCCAGGCCATCCGCGTGACAAGCAAACACTGTAACCACTATACCACAACACTACGCCTGCGTCGTGGCTTCGCATGGCAATATATACGCACTTATCACAAGGTTTTTTTTTAAACCTTTTGTTTTAAGTTGATCGCCGGCTGTAACCTATCGCCATAATTATGTATGTATGATATATACGTGTGCAGAACATTTAGCGAATATTCGCGGGCTACAGTCAGAACCAATTCGTGTGTGGCCATAATTGCTCAAATGCTGCTGTAATTGTGTACAATAACGTTAAATCGCTGCTGTTTCGGCAGGAAGCAAATATGTATCGCCAGCTGCTCGCACCCGTGGCTGATCTTATATACAAATATATAGAAAGGATCGCGTTTTCAGCTGCCGCATTCGTGGGGGATTTATAAGAAAAGCAGTCCCAAGTACGTGAGTTTTAGATTTTGCGTACACCGACAGGCAACTAAAGCGCCACGCCCTTGGGAGTCCGTTTCTATTTCTTTGGCGTGCTTTCATACGGCGGTTTGCGTCGCCTGGTGCGCAACACGCGTGCAAGTGAACGACACGTCCCCGAGTGCATTTCCAAGTGCCGGCATTACATAGCAATAACCAATCGCGCGCTGATAAGCAACCAGCCGGCAACGAACTGTTTTCGATAATGGTTGGCGAAATACACGTAGATCCCGGTGATCGGTAAAGCTGGCAAATCCTAGCACTTCCACTCTGCGAAGTTCTTACGTCTTCCACAGACTCGCAAACATCGATCACGTCGATTCAGGTACGCTGGCAACATTCCAATGTTTGTAATGCGCCCTTGCTGTGCCTAAAGCCCCTATATTTATAAAAGTAGCGCCATCCACTTCCCTCCTCCTCCGTTCCACTATCGCGCTCGGCGCGACCAGCGCGATCGAGGCGCGATATCGACAGTGGCGCCGCCTGCGTCGGGCCTGCCGTGGCAGACGACAGCTAACGCGCTACTAGAGGAAATCCGAGGAAAACTTCGATCGCGCCCTGCGGAGACGTTTTTGAGGCGCGATTTTGCTTCGTCAGTCAGTAACTGGTCTTAATAATGCCGTTTTGGAAGTAGCGACGCGACGATGCGAGACGGCGCAAATATCAAGTGTGCAGCAAGCGTTTGCGCACGCCGGATGGTAAACAAAAAAAGCCTTTTGCCCTCGCCTTGTCGGTTGCGGCAACTTAAGGCGCAGCAGCATGCCATCACAACGAAGTTCTTGTCCCTAACACGTTTGATCCGTTTGTGCGTACAGCACTTTCGTCGCACAGGCCCGAGAATGGCAGTCGGAGCGCGCTGGAAAGAAAAAAAATATACAAAAGCGCGACGCGAACTTCCACGTGACACGGATTGGCCAATGGGGGAGCGGAGGAGGCTGGGGCGACAGTAGGCGGCTAAGAGAGGGCGAGGAGGAAGCGCCGGGGTGAGCGCGGTGGCGGCAAGATCTAAGAATGGCGCTACTTTTATCAATATAGGGGCTTTAGCTGTGCCCTGTCAGTGCCTCCTTTACTAGTAAAGGATGCATTGGCCCTGTTATGATGAATGTCTTCCAATGCCTGTCCTCTCAAGGAATCTCATGCAAACAATGCAATGTGGCGCATATCGTTTGATTGCTTGCAACGTAAATACTTTCGCGCCGCTCAGCTTACGCGTTTGACGTACTGAACGTGCGTGTAATATAGCTGAGCGCTGCCATGGTGCAGAGTTTATGAAGAATCTAGTTCGCAACTGACTCGGGAATTTGACTCGTGAAAAACGCCGAGAAACAGTAACCAATTTTATTCCTTCGATATCACTCGCCGCGCAGAGTGGCCGTACAGAGCCAACAGGGCGACGCGCCAGGTTTCACTCGGGCGGGTGTTGACCCCAAGAGGTAGAAGACATTATTGAGGCGAAAAAACGCAGGTCAAAGGCGAAAAAACGGAGCATTCGCGGAAGGAGTACTTCCCGGGGCTCGAGGCTGGCGCGCAGACGGGCGAGGCCGCGGAGTCCCCAGCTGTAGATCGAGGACAGCGGGTCGAAGTTCGTTCTTGTGTCGGACTGGTTCGCTACGACCGTTGTTTATTTGTGCAAGCGAAGTTCTCCTTGGTTCTGACAAATGGCGAAGTGTGACAGGTGTGGAAAGTGCGCATATGAATTCGCTCACATTCGGCCGAGAACATTTTCTGCTTAGCGACACTTTGTGACCATAGAAAGGTGGGAAGTAGCAAAAGCTGAAATGGAATGAACTACGATTGTGATCCACATACATAAGGCTCCGTAACAAAATGTGAGCTTTGATTTGGGGCCCTGATGGAAACTACGCTTTTCTTTCCTTCCTTCAGAATCTCTCTAACCTGCGCCCAGTCATTCTGAGGCTCCAATTTTCATCACAGCGACGGTATACTGCACAGCTGTGTACAATATATGTACGGTATTTTGTTCTACACCTGTCCATGTTTAGTCACTGCATAGATGAGTCTGCCTGATAACATGAGGTTAATTGGTTTGCAACTTTTCACAATAAATGCCAAACTCTTATGCAACTTGCAGTAAAGCTGGATGTGCGATGACAAGTTTTTTGTACATGGTTGAGTGGGCTATGACAAATTAGCAAACTTAAAATAAGAAAGGAACAAATCAATTTGTTGATCTCAGTCAATACACCAATTTATGAAGTGCTCACTCATCTTTGCTTGGCCACATCAGTGTTATTTTGCACTTGCAAAGAAGGCTTACAAGGATAAAATCATACTTGGCATGTCATACTTGGTATGCTGGGACGTAACCCCACGGTCGTCAGTCCCGACGTTGTGAAGCTGCCTAACGACGTAAGATCCAAGATTTCTATACACTGGATATCACGCAATATGCATCCGGCCTACAACGAAGGACGAAGACGAGCCAGGGGTAAAGCTCCGCTCGCCAGTGCCCGCTTGGATTAGGAGTGAACATGCTTCGTAGACGCTGCTTTGTACGCTCAAGAAGAAGCCTTCTCCTTAGTGGTCATCTACTGTGATTCTAAAATCATCAGCTGCGCTACCATCCGCACTTATAGTTCCAGCGTTGCAGAACAGGTTGCCATTGCCCTTGCATTGACGGACGGTGTACATGACACAATTTATTCAGACTCCAAAACCGCCATCAGGGCCTTTCAGATGGAAATGGTGGCTCCCCAGGCCCTACATATCCAAAACGCTAAAGACCTCAAACATCACTCATTGGCCTGGTTCCCTGCGCAGCTTGGAAACATTGAGGGTGCCTCGCTCTACCCCAACGAGGAGGCACACTCGGCTGCACAAGTTTTGACTTACCGTGCGCGGGTAATGCGTCCTCTCCTGGGCAACCCGAGCCTCTCTACTAGTACAACAAGATCTGCAAACATAATTATCTATCAAAAAGACTCCTGCCTCTGCCGTACTCCTCGCAGTACAGGGCCCAGGCAGTCACTCTCAGACTTCTACAAACAACCACTTACTCGAGCCCTACGGCACTGCACACAATGTACCCCGAACGGTTCCCAAGGCCGGACTGCCCCCGGTGTGATGGTTATGCGAACTTTGCGCATGTCCTGTGGGGCTGCGCCTCTGGCGGTCCCCTTTTCACCCAAGAGGAAATGATGAAGCTTATTAAGGCCCAGGATCAGACCTCTCAAATCCTGGCAGTCCAGAGGGCCCGCAAGAGGGCCGTCAGGTTTGACCTGATGGTCCCTGAGTGGGCCTAGCCAAGTGACGTCGAGTTTACTCGCATCTATTGTGGACCGAATAAAGTTGTTTCACTCACTCACTCACTTAGAATACATGTTCATGAAGTTTTAACTATACAATGTGTCACAACAGACACCACTTAGATTCCAATATACATAGCTTTATACTGTGTGTACCAGCTAACGTTAGCCAAGCTGTTTAATGACAGTAAAACATTTAATAACATGGTGCAAGATACAATTATAAAACCTAAGGCATGTGGTCATCAGAGGTCTGACAACCGAACACCAAAGATCTTAAAATCGTATTTTGTATCTTAGTTTTTTAATCATTTTTAAATAGCTTGGCTAATGTTAGCTGGGACAGCCTATATATGTGACTACTGGTGAAGTACCAGCTGCATTGCAGCGTCCTTAGCATTACAGGTATTGCAGGTGATTGGTGCTCTTTTGGAGAAAGAACCCTTGCCAGTTCTAACACTGCCTAATACCTGTAAAATAATGTTCATTTCTGAGATGGATGTACCCAGGCACCTTTATATGTCTTCTGCATCAATTGACTTCTTAGCAGCTTGCAATTAATGGCACTAGCCATTCTATATATGTCTCATTCGTTGCTCTTTGCTTGGGCTTGCTTGTCAATAAATAGTGCTCCTGTACAAAAAAACCTTATCTTCATTGTCTCCTTTGGTTGCTAGCTCATTGCTCCATGGTAATTTTAAAGTGAATCTCTCTTTGCCTGCCCTTCTCAATAGGCATGGGTGCTGGCTGCTGCTTGGTCAGGCATTATCTCGACTCGCCCAATGATCATGATCACTCTCATTATATAGTATTTCTGCATATGTCTAAAGGAGTTAAATATGCGTCGAATGCAAGTACCAGTGAACAGGGTTGTATAAACATATGCCTAGTATTGGCTACTAAAGGAGTGCCAGGTCTAAAGCATCTTGTTGACCTAGTTGGTACACATTCATTTTCGTGAAAATGGCATGAAACAGGACAACACATAGTCAGGACAGGACAGGTGCCACTAACAAATTTTTATTATGTAGAGTCAGTGCAAGACAAGTATACAACATTCTCTTCCCCCGCCAGTGCAAGTGCAAGCTCAAGACATTCATCACATAAAAGCATTCCCTGAGGTACTGAATATCGCACACATTCACATGTTTGTCACCTTCTTGCTATAACTCATAAAAAACCATTTCTACTGCCTCATGGGCAACCTCCCTCACATTGATGTGAAGGCACATGTAGGCGCCGAGTTCACCGTTGACACCGTGCCGACTTGCTATCTTTTTCAGATTGTAGGTTACCCTAATTATGTACATGAGGGACCACTTTAGGCCTCATGTTGTTTCTTTGATCTTCTTCTGCTATTTGTTTTGTGCCATTCACTTGACTACCAATGGTAGAAGACTGACACTTAGCCGTTTCATTTTCTACCGCTATTACTCGTCTCGTTTTGTGCCATTTCCTGGAATACCCATGCCAGTATTTAGTGCAAGTTTTTTAAAGTGACTAAATAGCATAGGAACCTGTTATGCTGCTTACCACAGATTCAGCAAAATAATGATACAGCATTTATAATCACTGCAATGCAATGTGCTTATGCGTTAAGTTCTCTGAAAGAGAAGGAATTAGGAGAGAACATGTAACTAGGCACATTGTAAGAACTAGAGCACTGCACTTACGAGGAAACTGCACTTGCATTGACATGTTCTCTGCAAAATACATGCCAGAGAAGTACTTGGACGTACCCATGTACTTTCATGATCATGCCCTCAGAATCTTTGTATTCCCTGAATGCAGCACTTTTAATAGCCATTTTCCCCCCAAAACACTGCCTTAAATACATTTGCAAGAACACTCAAACCTCGAAAACATTCCGATTCATCTTCATCACAAAGAGACAGGTCAGCTATCAACATTAACCTCATTCATAACTAAGCATGAAGAGTTTTGTAGTTTTTCGTTTGCAAGGATTTGTATTTTCAGCTTTTGTTAAGCTTTGCCACTCAAGAAAAGGTCATTCAATGTGCTGGTACTTTAGGGTAAACCCACATACGTGGTCCAGCAAACAAATTCACCAACTCATCTAAAATATATTTACTTATTTATTTATTTACAGTACCTTACAGGCCTTCAAGAAGGCATTGGATAAGGGGGGATGTACATAGCCATATAAGCATAAAAAAGGCATTAGTAAAACAAGAGAAATATCCGAACAGCGTAAATATATCAGAAATATTATAACACAAAAATAAACAGCAACAGCCACAAAAACACAGGCAGCAAAAATAAACAGAAATAGCCGAAAAAACAAAGGAAGCAAAATGTGATATTACGGTGATCACATCACATGGCATTAGTGCCACTAAGATCACGTCTACATAATCCAAATGATCACTTGAAATGTTTAATAAGCACGCAGAAGAATTCAGGCGAAACAAGAAAGCAAAAATGTGCTATACGGCTGAAGCGTCAAAAAAAAAATGCTCGAATTTAAGTTCACGAAATACAGTGTGTTTTGAGTGGGAGGCAATGTCATCTGGGAGAGCATTCCATAAACGTATCGCAGGAGGCAAAGCTGAAAAACTGAATGCGTATGTATTGTCATAAATTCGGGTGTAACTAAAGGTATTATGTAGCTGTTGTACGTTGAGGAAGCTTTTTCCAGGTTTGGTAATGACAGACCAGCCGCGTGAATGAATGTATGAAACAATAATAGCAAAGCGATGTCACGGCGAGTAGAGAGTGGTTGCAAAGAGAGCTCGAGCTTTATTGTGGTTACACTTGACAGATTGCTGTAGTTGCTTGTAATAAAACAGCTCGATCTATTCTGGATGCCTTCCAGGAGGTCGACGAGATATTTTTTATGTGTATTCCATAAGGAAGAGGCATACTCAATTTGCGGTCGGACTAGAGTTAAATAAGCTAGTTTTCGTAGTGGGGAAGGCGCAGCTCTTAAGTTTCGACCTAGAAATCCTAATGACCTGGAAGCGTTAGTTGATATCGAAGTGATGTGACTAGTGCACGAGAGATTATGCGTGAGAAAGACACCCAAGTACTTGTATTCTTTGGTGTAGTCAATTATGTTACTATCAAAATGATATGTCACATATCTTATTGCTCAATACCACAATGGTCAACATCAAGACATTCTATTTAAGCAGCTATGTACCTAATGTACCTCTCAGAGCTTCTCGGCAATAGTTTTTTCTGGAGTGACTTTCAGAGCTGCTGTTTTATGAGATCTACTGAATTTCATGGACTTCTATCAAAACTTCTTTGATATTCAGGTAAAGGAATGAGTGATTGGCATTATAGCCTAGTGAGGAAGTCACTGATCTGACATTTTTCAATAGTCTAAAATTTCTGTATAAACAGTGTCATGTGCATCAGTGCCTCATCGTAATGCATTTACCATTTTGACACAGCGCTTACATACCAAAGTATTCGGTTAAATTTTTAGTTTACCTATCAATGATCACTAAATGTGCTATGAATTTCAGTCTCACCAACCTGCATGCACAATTTCATGAATTTGAAAACGTTTTTAACCATTCGGCTTATTACTAGTCCTACAACCTCCTGATAAGTCACCTGTTTACTTCCCTAAGCAAACAGTTTAATCCATTTGCATAGAGCTATTTGCATGGATTAGTATAATGAAAGAACGCCAACATTATACTAATCCATGAGTAGGGAGATGTTAAAGAATTGAAGAATTATAGACCCAACAGCTTGCTTTCAGTACTGTATAAAATATTCACCAAGGTGATTTCCAATAGAATCAGGGCAACACCTGACTTCAGCCAAACAAGAGAACAGGCTGGCTTCAGGAAGGGATATTTTACGCTGGGTCATATTTATGTCATCAATAAGATAATCGAGAAATGTGTGAAGTACAATCAACCTCTCTATACGGGCTTCATAGATTATAAAAAGGCAGTTGATTCAGTAGAGGTACCAGCAGTCATAGAGGCATTGCATAATCAAGGAGTACAGGAGGCATACATCAATATCTTCGCAAACATCTACAAGGATTCCAGAGCTACCTTGGTTCTCCACAAGAAAAGTAGAAAGTTACCTATCATGAAAGGCAAGGAGACACAATCCCTCCATTGCTATTCATTACATGCTTAGAAGTATCCAAGCTCTTACACTGGGAAGTGAGGAGTGGGGTTGAATATTAATAATGTTCAATAGCCTGGCAAGGGAACAAGAATTCATGATCACCAGTCAGCCTCTAGAGTCTGCAAAAGAGTAGGTTTATCTAGGTCAATTACTCACAGGGGACCCTGATCATGAGCAAGAAATTTATAGAATAAAATTGGGCTGGAGTGCATAGCGCAGGCATTACCAAATCCTGACTGGGAGATTACCACTGTCGTTGAAAAGAAAAGTATAGAATCATTGCATTCTACCGATGCTAACATATGGGGCAGAAACTTGGAGGTTAACAAAGAAGAAGCTCGAGAACAAGTTATGGACCACACAAAGAGTAATGGAACGAAAAATGTTAGGCCTAATGTTAAGAGACAGGAAGAGAGCGGTGTAGATCAGAGAACAAACAGGGATAGCCGATATTTTAGTTGATATTAAGCGGAAAAAGTGGAGCTGGGCAGGCCATGTAATGCGTAGGATGGATAACCGGTGGACCATTAGAGTTACAGAATGGATACCAAGAGAGGGGAAGTGCAGTCGAGGATGGCAAAAAACTAGGTGGGCTGGTGAAGTTAGGAAATTTGCAGGCGCAAGTTGGAATCAGCTAGCGCAAGACAGGGGTAATTGGAGATCGCAAGGAGAGGCCTTCGTCCTGCAGTGGACATAAATATAGGCGGATGTAATGATTTTCTTCATGATATAATCTAACACTCTATAGTTCCCTCCCATTATTGTCCGGTATGACAAAAAATTTTATGCGCTAGTTCATGTCATCCATTTTCACCAAAACACACACTGTATGCCTTTTAGCACTGCATTACAATGCATCAATGTGGAAACAGCAGTTGATATTATGAAAAGGTATTCAAATATTAGGGCCAGTTGTCTAGTGGTTCTAGAGTCACAGTGACAAGCACACTTTGATTAGTTAGTCGCTGTAAGTAGTAAAGCAATATAATGTTGCCCCTTTCCTGCAACAGTCTCAAATGTGAGGCTAGCAGTATGTTCAAATAAAATAAATAAATATACTTAATGTGCTATTTAAATTAGGATAAGGCTAGGTAAACAGCGTGTCCTGAAGAAAATATTACAAACCAATTGCTCAGTCCAATATTAGGCAATGCGTAGATATACACAAGTGCAGGTAATTCCTTCAATATTTTCATTGCTGACATATTTTCATTGGTACCTCAAGATCCCTCTCTCTTCAATTTAACTCCTGCAACCATTCACAATGTCTGTGTACCAACCATATCAGGTATGTCCCACAATTCAGCGAACCAGACTGTATCTCAGGTGTAAGGGACCCATGGAAACATTAGTTCAACAATTATATTGAAATAGATAATTTAACAAAATTCTTAAACAATGTACAATTGGGAAACACTTTATTAAAAGGCACTTGAATTAAGACAACATTAAACAAATAATTAGCAAGAACAGCCCGTTATATACAATACATTTTAAGGGTAGCATCAAAAAGGCACAGGGGAAGGGGGCTAATCAAATCGAGAATGGAAGGAGGGCTTATTGCATGCTCAATTTTATCAGTGCAGAAGTGTGGACATTTTTCGGAGATGCCTCTAAAGTTGCCAGCGCATCTTGAGTTCTCATAAGCCATGTATACATGCGTACGTGACCGCTATCCGTTGTAAGAGCTATAAACGTTTTGCCTAATTGAACTGGACATTTCCCAGACTGTGCGACTTACCTCTGTTTGTGTAGTGAGCCTGCACACTAACACACACAGCACTTACTTTTAACATTAAATGCAGTTTATTTTCAATCATACATGAAAACACACATTGTACACACCTTTAAAGTACACACACAGCACCTTTAGAATTAAAAGTAGTTTATTTTCTATCAAGCATGAAAACACCCAGCGTTCACACCTTTAAAAAATTTATTAATGCGTAGGTGAGTCCTATAACAAAGTTAAAAAACAAAAACAATTAAGCAAGTAATACAAAAACTGAAAACAGATTGCTGCTTTGCTATGCCTTAGGAATTTGAAGCCTTCTCAGGTGACTAGAATGAATCAATAATGAACTAGCATGTGCTTCAGTAGGCGTACACATTGAGGAGACCACTTTTTTTGTGGAGTGTGCGACAAATTTGCATGAAGATGCATCAGCTAAGCATAAAGGACTAAAGCTAGCTATATGTCAACTTTAATCGTAGCACTTTCCTTAAGCGCAGCGTGACAAATATAACAACATGGCACTGACTAGAATAATAATGAGAGTAAAGTGAGCAAGTTGGTTTTCATTGATGTGAAAAATTTTGCGCTAAAGGAAGACAAGAACGAACAGCTCGCAATGTTTTTTGTACCTTTGTCTGTTTTGGTGCCTAATTACACGACAAGAATACACAGTGAAATAAATTGTTAGTTTGATATCACAGACTACATGGCTCGCCTACTATATTTTATCACTAATAGGTGACTCCTTTAAATTGATAATCAGTTACCCTATGTTTCAGTGAAGGTATATTGACGTAGCATGATGGGATGAGGGGAGAAATAAATAATAAGAAGGAAATAACAGGACTCAGTGTTTTAGTATATCTACCTCAACAGGACAGTTTCAGTAGGCCTAGAGTTTGAGAAAGCCCCTTTTCTTGCTGAAGTGGCTAATAAGATTGCACAATGTTTTCACAAAAGCGCGTCAACTGAGCATAAAAAAGTGCTAGATAATATTGCCCTAATAATAAAGTTGTTCGTAAGCACTGATTGAGAAATGAAACAATGTATTGTGCATTATTGGAATTCTATGTCATTGAAAAAGTTCGCAATGAGCTATAAATAAAAGGAAATGTTGCATTTATATATCACAGATTACATTGCTTGTGTACCTTCTCAGGTATTCTATAGTAAAAGAACATTGAAAAAAATTTGCATGAACATGAACAGAACCAGAAAATCCTGAAAAGCTTATGCTTGCCCAGCAATGAGAAAATTTGCATATTAAAAGATAAAGACATGAAAGAAATCTGCATGAAGAACTTAGAGAATGCTCTTCAGTTTGTCGAGGATCTTACTAGCAGCTTACTATTAGCCCAGCAACGAGGAAAGCTTTCTTCTTTGCACAACACACTTTGTACAAGTCCCAAAGTTTGGGCAAAGGCAGATGGGTAAGTGATATCTTTTACGTAGTACACTGTCAAGCAAAGTAAAAGGGCCTTCTCGAGCATGCAATCATGCTTCAAGGAGACCAATTCATCTTCAGCACAAAAAATGGCCTTTGTCGATGTGCTCCAAACAATCATTGGTCCTGGTGACTCATGGACATCTGCAAAATGCTGGGAAAAAAAAGAAAGGAGGACGGTACCTCATTTATGGCTGCTACCTTAGACTTTGGTTATATGTAGAGTAGGAATCTAAATAATGTCATCTTTGTCTATTTGTTGTTCTGGGTCTTGTTCACGCCTCACTGTTGTCAGAGCGCGTGCATTTCTCAAGCAACACTACCAAAAGACGGGCCTTTGAGCATTAAAGCAGTAGTTGCATTCCAGTGCCTGTGTATGTCCATTTTCATGTGCGTGCACTTGTGTGTTTTAAGTGTGCTGCTTCATCAATATCCTATCTCTGTTGTTTCCTCAACGCCTTCCCCAGTATGGAGTAGCAGACTAGAAGCCCTTCAGCCCTTCACTCAGGCCGACCTCTCTGCCTTCCTGCCAATAAAGTTTCTCATAAAGGATTGTTATCAGCTTTAGCTGTCGTTATTAAAATGCAAGTCACATGCACAATTGTTCTCACAATTACTTCAGAGCACTTCATCCTATAAACATGAGAGCTGTTAAAGGGCTAACAGATGGGACACAAGATAGTTCTTTTTTCTGAAAACTGAAAGTGAGCACAAAATGGTTGCGCCACGTTTTTAGCACTAGGTGACTTACTGAAGTTATGAGTGAAGATTTGGCGTGATTGCCACGCAGGTAGTTATCAATGTCTCTATAATCCATCTGGCGGTTACACATTTCACTTATAATTTCCCTGACTTTGCAGAGGATATCCATGACTTCATCAATTGTCCTCTTCAATCTCAGCTGAGCCTCCACAGTAAGCTGAAAAAGGCAGTTTAGCATTAGGGTCAACAAAGTACACACATAACTTTATTAATACAATTAGCAGTGTCTGGGCACTCTGCACACTTTTCGGTATGTTGTCCAAATCGAACCTCTTTAATGCTGACTTGGGCCACTGAATAGACAATTTTGGTATAGACAACTTTGCAAACTACATATGTCCAAATGGGCATATATTACTGGGTATGTGCAAAAATAGACGACAGGGACACTGCATAGATGCAACAGAGCACATGACACTGGCTATGTGCCTGGATAGACAACTTTAGCAGTTTACATGTGCAACTGGGCATGTGACACTAGGTATGTAAACATTCTTGGTCAATCCTCCAAAATCGGTGTGTGCGACTGATAGAGTAGCAAAACAAGTGGCAAGAAGTGAAGAAAATGCCAGCAACAGAAAATTTAAAAAGTTGGCTACAGTGAAGTGAACAGAATGGGACGAGAGGGGGCATTCTGCGAGGAGCGTTGATCTACAGATAAGTGAGGATATTGGTAATAGAAAATCAAATCAAAGGAGTAGGCTACACAGAAGCAAATAATGTGGCAATACAATGTGTCGTTACATTGTTTCAACGCTAATGACATTAACAACATTCAATGTGAAGTGGGTTGTCTGAATTTTTTATGCTCACAATATCCTCGTTGAGGAAGTAGCGTGGTAGACTAAGCGGAGGGTCAATTTTACGCTGACTCAATGTACTGTGGAGAAGAACTGCAACCCTTTCAGTGTCAAAAGGACCGCTCGGACCAAGGACGTTTTCTATGGACTAAAATAAAAAGAAATAAAAGCAAATACATTTTAACTTCAGTCAATTTTTCTGATGAATGACTATTCAAAAATTGACAAGTGTTAAACCCAATGACTTTACGAAGCTGCCTGTATCACAAGACACAATACGGAGCTCTTCCCTTCAACATGTGCCTGATTCTAGCAGAAGCGTTAAGCTGGTCTGCATTTCACTGCCGCGGTATTTTCACCAGTACTTGCAGACAAATTGACACCTAGCAAAAAAAAGCACTGGACGCTTTTAATACTAGATGATGGTTTCAGTAGTTTTAGATATGAATAAGATCACTTAATTCAATAAACTTTACCAGGCTCAGCATTGTTGTTGTTGAAATGGTTACTTTCAACAAATAATTACAGGTCAGTACACACTGAATATGATAATGAGTAGAACATCTCATGTAGAATATAGGTGATGCTTAGACAACTGCCAAGAGAAGGCATTACTCCCTGACCTAAGTGTTTAGTGTATGCCACTGTGAGTGTAAATATTCATGGAATACCTTCAGGCATTTGTGGCTAATCTTGCCCTTTCCCTGCTGTGTGTGTTCTTCAGTCTTCCCAGAATTAGCTGTTCAAACCGTATAAAATATTGCTACATGACTTACTGCCAGCTCTTTTAATGCAGATTCAGGATCAACATCTTGCACAATGACCACATTAAATGAAGCCTCAACTGATTCGTTATTTGCGGCCTTTCGCCTTGCCTGTCGTAGCCACCTATGCCGCCTCGCTTCCGCAAGTCTTGATACAAGCACACTCTGAAATAATAGCAAATGAAATGTAAAGAACAAGAGCATTTGTGATTTGACTGTCATGCATACAAATAAACATCTGTTGTAGGTTATTGGCACCAGTTAGACTAGACATCTACCGTCAGCAAATTTTGCATGGTATGAGACGACGTACAAAAATGTACACCCACCATCATACTCATTCCGAACAAGCCATAAGCGCGTTTTTGAGTCTACTGCAGTAGGTGCTAGCGATTTCTGGACGGACTGCCTTGAATGTCATTGCTTAATGTATCTTTTTTCCGAAACACTTGGTGCTTGCTTCTTAAAAACAGCATTTCTTCAAGTTAAACCGTTAGAGATGAGTCTCCTATATTCATATCAAGTCTGACGGTGGCTGTACATAGAAAATGCACAGCAACACTAGTACCTTCCAGGCAGCTACCAGCAGATACCCAATGTTATAGTTGAAGTCAATGAGAGCAAGAAATTTGCGCAGAACCAATCTCATGATGACTGTCAATGGTAATGCACTTAATTAGCATTCACGCATATAGCGACCCACCGTATTGCTGGAGACACCTATATCTATAGCCTATAGTAGTCTTTCTGAGACTTTTGTTGCTTGCGCATACACTGTTCTCCATTAATAGCTAACTTTGGTATGGCATTCGCTTTCCAAGGTGACAAATATATGAGGACAATGCTGTGACAGCAATAAAATGAACAGGAAGGAATGATGTTGATAGAATGATGAAGGCAGTATGATGAAGTCAGTATGACGGCAGCATGATAAAAATGAGACAATTTTGACATTATGATGATAGCAGTAGCCAGCCACTTAAATGAACATGGCCATATATTCGATGAAGCAAGGCTCTATATACTACTAACAAATTTCTGTTCACCTCGCAAGAGGAAATATACAGAATCCTACCTCATACACAAGTTTAAATGCCTGCACCCGACGGGGATCAATTTGGAATGTGGCAACACAGAATCGCTAAAAGCTGTAACTTGCACCTGAAATTGTTATTAATGGAGGCACAAAACACGTTAGGCCTCCAGCTATTCTCGATTCTCAACCTCGCCTATTCCTCCATTTCCAGTTCATCCCTGCCTATCCCCTACCAAACAATTTATTATTTTTCACGTTTTTACGCATACATCAACCATACGAACGCTTTTCCCATGTACACCTGCCCACTCACTGTTTTTAATTAATTTTTTTTGCTGTCACCCTCTTATTAGTTCTCCGCCTCCTCCCCCCATTTTACTTTCTTTTAAAGATCCACACCGACACACTTCAAAGTCCCAGACGCCAGGATACCTTTTTCGGCGCCTCGACCATACACGTTCCCGCCACTTCTTTATACCGCCGTGACGACGCCTACGATGAACTACTGAGGCTAACATCCCTTGAAAGACCGAGCTGCTGCCTTCCAACTACACCCCCCTCCCCTCCAGGCTCCGTGTCGCCATCTTAACACATCCAAAATTACCGGACGCATTGCTGCTACGCTACTCAAGTCATTATTTCAACTCGTCCTGTTGTTACTCGCACACTGACCGGCTGACCAGCTGTTCAAAGACCCAAGTGCACACCGCCTACGACACCTCTGAACACTCTCTAACCTCTCGCTCCCCCAACACCCTCCTAGTCATTTTCTTTGTGCCGCTTTCCCGCTTTTGTCCCCTCGTCTTAGAAACCACGCCTACAGACAGTCAAACGACAGCGGTCATTTTCTTTTCAGTCTCTCCCTTTACAGCCAGCCGCCACCGACATCGACGTGACGTCACTCTACTAACCCTCTAAAACTAACCTGTGGAGGATGACGAGGCCGCCTTTGACGAAGATAGGTCCTTCTATCGAAACGTTGGCCAGCCTTTCTGAGGCACGTTATCCCTGTTTATAACCTTTATATCACTTGCTTCACAAGATCATTCACACATCATCCGGCATTCAGGCACCCTTCTCTTTTAAATCTCCTAGCGCATGTGCAACCCGACATAGTCACGCAGTAAATATCGTTCCTTTCAGGACACATATAGACTGTTTCAAACTTTCTTTTTTTCCACTCACAGTTGAAATTTGGAGCAACTTGGATGGTTCGCTACGCACATTGCCTTTTGCAGTTTATTGAGCATATTGAGCATATTGCCTGTTAATCTGTTTGCATAATTTTAGTGTTTGTTCTTTTGTTTGTACTAAAATCTTGTACCCACTCCTGCTATGTTTGAAATATAGACAGCAGTATTTGTAACTAAAAAAATAGTTTAAAAAATGATGATGGCATGATCAGCATGACGAGAGTTGAATGAAGTTAGAGCAATGATAATGGTACGACCACACTGTCATCACTAGGACGGTATGACAACAAAAGCATGACGACAACTGCTTAACAAAGGTATGAGGACAATGGGATGACTGCAACAGCGTTACAACTGTCGGGCAACAGTGATTCAATGACGACAGCATGATGACAGCATAACGAAAGTACGATTGTAGGATGACGCAACGACAATCGCACGATGAAGCTGGAATGACAATGACGCAACCACCATGACAGCATCACAACCACGAGCACAAATTTAGTGGCCCAAGCTGTGGCCGCACTTAGTTCCCGCACTTCTCATGAACTAGGAAGCTTTTTAATTTATAAAAATTTGTGATGCTCATGTAAACGAGTGCTCCGTTATGCATGTATACCATAAGAACCATTTAAATAATGTGAACTGGACACGGACGAAAAAGGATAAATACACACACCACGCCTGTATGCATATATGCGCCCTTTTCGTCCGTTTCGAGTTCATGCCTTTTAAGCGTTTTTATGGATTACCAACGTGCCCAAACTGCCACTCTGGCTATTAGACCACTTGGTCCACTGTGTCGGAAGGCATGGCGACGATAGCATGAAGGGAATCGGATGACGTGGAATGACGATTATGGAATGCCCACGATGGCATCACAATTAAGAGCACAGACCGAGCACAACTCGTCAGTAATGAGGCAGAATTAAGGCAATAACAGAACAGCATGTCAATAAACTGATGTAGTTTGTGTTAGGCATTGCCATAACAAAAAAAATGTTCAATTTAAAAAAATTGTCAGACCCTTAAGTTCTGTCAAGAAACCTTTCACTACACTCTGCGGTGATAGCATTCAATTTAGCACCCTCGAAGTTAGTAAAGAGGGGCATACTAAAATCACGCCTACGTGCAGCACTGGACAGATCATGTGCCCACAGAGCTTAATGCAGTAATCAGACACAGGTGGCTAGCTTCAAGCGTGCCGGCTATCCAGATGGCATGCTAAAGTGTGGCACAAGGTCTCTTGACTGAACTGGGCAGTAGTGGCTTTATCATAGTACACTGAGGTACCCTTTTGATATGCCACATGTTTGCGCTACATATAAGCTGGAGTGTGAATCACGAGAGCAGTAATATGAATGCAAATATCACCTCCCAATGCCAGGGAGAAGCCAAAGAGGTGTTAGTCACTAACCATGATAACCTAGGTTATGGCAAATTCTTGTTTTTAAAAAACCAAGAACATTCATTATTAACAGGAAAATGGTAGCTTGAGTAATTATTTTAAGAAAAGTACTTAAAATATCAGTGATAAAATACTGAGAATATCACATTGGTCTAGTTACCTAATGTAGTCACACAGTATCCTAAGTTATGAGCGAAACAGTGACAGCAGGCCATTTGTTTTAGTTATTTTGTTAAATGCGCATTGTAAAGAAGAAAATAAATTACCTTAGGTGATTTGATTCGGCCTTCCTTGTCTTGCTTTGCCTTTTCCCAAAGCATATTTGGGTAAGTTGCTGCTAAGGTCTCCCCTAGTGCATAGTACTTCCATCGCCTAATTGCAGTGTTCTCATCTTGAATAACGTTGTTTTTACTGAAAATCACACACAAAAAAATAAATTTACACGTCCTGCCTGGTCTACATTTCCCAGACTGATATTTGGTGAGTACAATATTGTCACGACTAAAGAAGACAACGAAGTGAGGGACACGAGCAAGTAAGGGCTTCCGTTTGGAGAAAAGTTCACTTTATTGCGTAAACAAAATGATGAAAGTCCTCTTCCAAAACGTTTTGGCAGAGTAGAAGTGCGACCCTCTAGGAAGCTAATAATGGGCTCCAATTCTGGGTCTTCGCATTGCTGCTGTGCGTGCGCAGCCGTGTTGACAACTGCAACAAACGCTGTAGCGTCGTCATCGTCTGCACTTGCAGGTTCGAATGGGGCGCGAGAAAGGCAGTCCGCATCCGTATGCCGCTTTCCCGACTTGTACACAATAGCCATGTCGAATTCTTGAAGTTTAAGGCTCCAGCGCGCCAATTGTCCTGATGGGTCTTTTAAGTTCGTCAACCAACAGAGTGAGTGGTGGTCACTGACAACATCAAACAAGCGGCCGTACAAATATGGGCGAAATTTGATCACCGCCCAAACCACCCCAAGGCACTCTTCTTCTGTAGTTGAATAATTTTCTTCTGTGCGGGAAAGGCTTCTACTTGCATAGGCTATCACTTTTTCAGCGCCACTGTACAAGTACAGCTCCTAAGCCGATATTGCTGGCATCGGTGTGAACCGCTGTCGGGGCGTCTTCATCAAAGTGTCCCAGGACCGGTGGGTTTTGAAGGCGTTGCCGTAGCTCGTCGAATGCTTTCTGCTGATCTTCATCCCATACGAATGCTACGTCTTCTCTGGTGAGGCGTGTCAGCGGCGATGCAATGCGTGAAAAGTTCTAAATAAAACGCCGGTAATATGCGCATAACCCTAAAAATCGTCTCACTGCCTTTTTGTCGTCGGATGGCACAGGAAAATGTTCAACGGCTGCTATCTTTTCCGGATCAGGTCGTACTCCCCCATTACTGACAACATGGCCTAGAAAAAGAAGCTCTTCGAAGCCAAAATGGCATTTTTCCGGCTTAAGCGTGAGACCAGCGGACCGTATGGCTTGAAAAACAGCACGTAGTTGCCTCAAGTGCTCGTCAAATGTCGCAGAGAATACAATCACATCGTCCAGATATACTAAGCACGTTTGCCACTTGAGTCCTGATAGAACGGTGTCCATTAGCCGCTGAAATGTTGCCGGTGCGGAGCATAAGCCGAAGGGAAGTACCCTAAATTCATAGAGACCATCAGGTGTCACGAATGCTGTTTTCTCGCGGTCTCTTTCGTCTACTTCTATTTGCCAATAGCCGCTTCTTAGATCCATTGACGAGAAATAACGTGCAGGGACATGCTTGTGCTCGTGTCCCTGACTTCGTTGTCTTCTTTAGTCGTGACAATATCAATAGGAAATGAAATTTCAGTAAAAGCTGTAGCAATTAACTCAAAACCGACTTAAATTTTCAGAACATAAACTCCTCTACTGAAAACAGGATATGATTGAGCATGTTTGATGCAACTTGTGCAAGACACGGTTTACACATGTCTTCTCATGAACTTGGAAGCTGTTTAAGTTATAAAAATTTGTGATGCTCATGTGAGTGCCCTGTTCTGTATTTATACAGATGTAACACTTGTAGTACTTACTCAAGAAAATGAATCAACTCATGACGAAGTTGTTTCGAAAGACGACGATGAATACTCTCAGTAATGTCCATTCCATGAAGAAGTGGTTCATCAACGCAAGAAAACAAAGGCAGCTTGTTTTCTGGTGACCCCTGGACACTTGCAAGTGGCTTCTATAAAGAATGTGGAACCACAGCATCACGATTACAATCCAAACCAAATAAAGGAGCATTAATTCTAAGTATCTTTCTGTACATATTTTATTGTGCCACGTAATAAGCTATTTGAATATGTAATACACACAGTACAGCTGGTCACTAACACAGTAGTCACATAAAACAGCAGCAAATCGTATCGGAGAAGTGAGACAAGAAAGGAGACTGCGATGATCAAAGGGCACCTCGTGATCATACCACTCTCCTTTCCTGCCTCTTTTCAAGCTCCATTTGCTGCTATAATGAACCAACAAGCAAACAATACATTTCGATCACATAAAACGCTTGGTATAAACTTCAAAATCAGAATAAATAAAAGAAAGAGCAGTAGACATACAGAACATAGAACGCAACACTCTGACTGAATTACAACAAAAATAACGAATATCAACACAGTGACCGTCACTACTACAAGTCACAACAGTGAAGCTATCCGTATTGTATTCGTGAATATGTGTTACTGGGATGACACAGCATGACAATTTGGACAGTTAAACCATTACTGGCCATTTGTAAGACAATATAAATAGTCCTCGCAATGCACCTAGTGGCATATCAGGAAGTAGATTTTCAATGGGATGCTCTACCAATTCAGCTATGGCGGCTGCTGGCTGCTGCAGGGAAAACGAGATAGTATCACATTGTAAATTTGGACATGACAATTTGGACAAAGCATGTTGTATTTCCACCAGCAGCATTGTGTTCCACATTATTTTTCTTTCGCTAGTACTTGTCCCCCTTAAAATGAAAAAAAAGAAGTTATTTTCCCTAGCGTTCTCTGGCTTCAGTGTCTGTCACCCTTTTACTTCCTTGCTTTGCCACAAGTTTGAAACCACACATCTATAAGCTATGTTGCTATGCTCTTTGTTGGTCTACACAGAACCCCAAACAACTAGATTCAAATGATATCAGCAAGGTCAAAGGATGTTTAGAGATCTTGGACATACATCTTCAAGACAACATGCCTCAAATAACACTTCTACCTCCAATGTGACAAATGCCCGACATTTGCATAATGTCAATGCCTTGAAACATGGACCCACAAACCTGCCTAGGAAGAAGACAAACACATGCACAACATGATTGCCTGAACAGAACAGCGTAATACACACACGCTATCTCCGGGTACAAACGCTGCAATAAGCTGCACGGTGACATACAACATTGCGACCAATGCATATACCCAAGACCTGCACACGTTTGCCTACCCAAACAACAGCTGAAATAATGGCAATAACAGCACCACAACACGTGTAAAACATTATAATTAGCACGGACACTCAAGCAGCATGCCAAGCTTTCCTCACAGGAAGCCTGCCCAACTACATCCATGAAATTCTACATTGATATAAACAATTGCTACATGAAATGCTACATTGATATCACCATTCAAAGGGTACCTAGCCACTGTAACATTGGGGACAATGAAAATGCACATGCTCTATCACATGTAAACATTCAGGGACTTCCACACTAGTGAACAGATGAACTCACTCATACAGAATTAAAACAAATAGCCTCATACTTGCAACACCTAAAAAATGTCACAGTTTCGCCCTAAGGGTGAAGCAATGAATGCGATAGCAACACAGCAATGTCATACGAAGTAATGTGAGCGGCTTTGGTAGCAATATGAATTGTAGTAAACATGAGCTGATTAAGTAAGCAGGTGTGCTGCGGCGTAAGTAGACCGACATGAAGAGAGACTCGATGACCACGAGAAGGCGCGTGTGAAACGGTGGTGTTGATGAGAAGCGCTGCCCGTGGGCAGCGCGTGCGAAGGGACACACCTGTAGCGCTGCACTGCCGATCCGGGCAGCATTGCATGTGTAGCGCGCGTTGGAAAATGTGGCCCGACTATTACTAACTGTGATGTGAGCGCGCAAAAACAAACATGAATAGATCACACTGAATGACTGCAGACAACGACTGTCAAAACGCTGGCAGCAAGCGCATATACGCCGCAACGGGCGAAGGTACGTGCGGTCTATCGCTTCAACGGAAACTGAGCGGCGAATGCACAGCGCAGAAAGGTCAGAGCCGTGTGGAGATAAGAGACGGTGCGAGCGAGCGACGAGCGCGGTTGTTGGCAGAGTAGAAATGCGCCCCCCCCCCGTTCCCTCCGGCGCTCGCTTCCCGCTTCCTTGCTTGCGCGTGGAAGATTGAGTGCGTTCGCTCTCCGTGACAGCGTGCGTCCCCGCACGCTTCCGCTCGGGCATACGGCGCGCGGCGAAGATTTTATCTATACGGAACCTCACGGCAACGGCGACGACGACGGCGACGGCGACGGCAGAAATCCGGTGGAAGTGTCCATATAATTGCTATCGCAATAAAATAGAGGAATGGCATGAACAAGAAACAATTCTTCCATTTCCACCATGCTCGACAACACACGACGCTGTTGCATGCACACATGCCAAGCCCAAATGTACTGTCTGCCCACACAAAAAATATCCTGCACTACAAACCGGAAAAGAGGCCTGCACAATATGGACGGAATACAAGGAATGCCCAAATGCATCCCCTACACTGTGGCACTGTACATGCAGTCAAGAGGCACTTCAATCTATACCTAAAGGACTACCGAAAAGACCCCACACACTTTAGGAGTGGCTTAGTGACCCGACACCATCTAATGTGACCGCAATAATGCAGCTTACAACGGCCCTTGGGCTCACTGTACCACAAGAAGCAGACAGAGCCCAAGCAAGAGTCGACGCCACCGACGTCACACCTTCACCCCCGTTTTCCACAACATCACCATCGCTCCAATGCCCAGTAGCCCGCCGCACAGGGGGCCGAAATGAAATGTTTTTTCTCTCTCTGCTTGTTGGTTAGCTACACAGATCACTTATGTAACTGAACATGTGATGCAGTGTAAATAGACTGAGGGATGCATAAAATACAATTATCTTTTGAATATGTAAATACAGGCCAGGGGAGAAGCAAGCTTTTAGTTGACAAAATGGCCTCATGGTCTGTAACACTTCCCATGAAGGCATTCACTTTTGGAACATACGTTGTTGTCAGAAGTTTCCAATTCACAAATACCTGGTCATTAAAATACACTATGTGATTTACCCTACAAAAGCATGGCTGCTCACTGACGCGCCCAGTAACAATGATATCGCTCACCCTGATCACAACATTTTCAACAGGTGCCTTTTGCAATGACAGGCCACATTGCCCCACATCACAAGGGGCCAATCCTGCATCACAGAAGCTTTGGCTAAGCACAAAAGGAGTACCATATACAGGTGGCATTCTGGTATCTGCGTATCCCGTTTTGGGTGTGCCATCGTCATTCCGAAGGGCATAAGATGTATTAGTTTGAAAAAAATCACTCACGGAAAGTGGTACATTTTTGAAATTGAAAAGTTTTTTAGACTTCGGCAAGGCATTTTTTGCCTCCATCCATATTGTCCAGTGATGACGTGCTGGCCCATGCATCTTTATTTGCTCAACAGTGTGGATTAACATGTGCATTTTAGGAAAGACTGCTTCATTTCCATAGCACTCAATGAACATTTTATGGTGGCTAGAAATTAGCTCCTCCAAATCTCCAACAGCCTCTGCAGTCAAAACGGGTGACAAAATTATTTGTGTAATCTGTGCAACTTGAATAAGACATTTCATCTGCATCGAATCTTCCGGAATAAATTCATCAACAATTAGTGGAAAATGAAGAATAAAAACAAGAGAAGCGCTTGCAGAAGAAACAAGATTCAAATCTCGTTCAATCAGGCGTGGCCTGTCGCTGCTGGAGACTGCATGGTGAAACTGAAAATTTTAGATGGCTTTGTTCATCTGTTTCCTTGTGAGCCATTTCTTCTCCTTGATAGCAATACGAAGGAAAAGAGCTATTTCTTTTGGCACAACACCTTCCAGCAGAACATGCATCGGATCATATAATACGTCTTTTGTCAAGGAGAAAAAAGGAACTGATGCCAACACTGATTCACTGTTGATCCCAGATTCTTTGGATAACTTTTGTTTTTGTGAAGGGTTTTCACACTGATTGAGTTCCTTCATTTGTGCCCTGACGCTGCTTTCTGTTCGAAGAGTGCACTGACCGTGGTTTGTGTACTGTGCGTACTCTGCCGTAGGCACAAGGCAAGTGCGACAGCAACGGAGAACAGCAGGGCTAAATGACTGCTTGAATACTGCCAAAGAGTTAGTCGCCAAAGCATCTCCTGTTACTGCCATGAGTGCGCCAAAATACCCTTCAGGGCCTTTGTCTGTTTCAAAGACGATGCCTTCATTTGCAAGCAAATTCAATGCATGCAAAACATCATCGAAGAACTTTAGCCGTTCACTATGTTGTCTTAAACTTGCTGTAAGGCCAGTGCCAAGCAAGAAAATGTTGCTTAACTTGGACCGTTTGTTAGGTGGAAGGTTCAAGAGAGTCACATAAAACATGCTGAGTTTCCCCTTTTTACCTCTCTTCATGCCAATTGGGTTTGTTAGTTCAACGTCATCATAGTACAGACTGAGCAAGATAATATTTTTTTTTTGCTTTTGGAACACTGGGTGTGAACTAAACCTTGCCCCATCGCTGAAATCATGAATTACACAGTCATCTTGCGTCCTCTGCATTTTTCTTACATGGGGAACAATGTCTGGATGTTTGAGCAGGATTTGTAGAAGGTCAAGAAGCTTTATGACATAGGCTTTTGCCCCTCCAGTCAACACGACTTCAGTAAGGGGCACAAAAATTCTTGCATTCTGGTAGATTTTCTTCCGAACACGGTCATTTTTGATGTGACCAATGTGGACAGGAACTCCAACTGCACTAAACATGTCGTCCACCTCCTGAACTACATCATCAATGACCGTCTTAGGGCACCTGTGATGGCCTTCAAGGCGCCTGCACAGGCTTGTCAGCATTTTAGACACTATAGCTCCCTTATCAGTTTCACAAGTATCTTCAGATGTTAGCTGAACATTACCTTCTTCCTCATTGCTGCAACTTTTTTGCCTTAGATTGCTCTGATCTGTCCACTTTTTTCGGCACACCTTATGATGCTGCTGGTAGTGTGTCAGGTAAGCAAAGTGAGAGTTGCACATTGAGCAAACAAACATCACATTTACACCTCGGTGGGTTTTTGTGTGGCTAGCAAATGTGCTGAATGCAGTGCAAAAGAAGCCACACTGAGAACATACATGCTGCCCAGTCAGAGAACGCAGTTCCTTTTCCACTTGTGTCTCAGATGTACTTGTCTCAGATGTACTCGCTTGCTGTGACAAGGCGATGTTTCCAGTTTCATTTCTCCCTGCATTTTGATAGGTGTAGGGGCACAAAGGACACTTTACTAAATAATGTTTTTTGACTATGCTAATTATTGATTTAACGTCTCTTATACAGTGCACAACTGCTCTCACTCTTCAGTTTATGCTGTACTCATCTTTCATAAATGAATGTAAGCAATAAATTTTTAAGCAGTGAAAGTAAGTCAGTATACAGGCACGCACATCAAATCACTTTCATGGAATTGGCAAGGACTGTTCCATCAGCATGAAGTACTAATGCCTTTAATAAATAACAATGCGGAAAGCTTTCCAGTCACAGCGGTAACCTTAGAACTTGAGTGCATAAATTGCCCCACGATTAAAATAGGAAGGTTTATTTTAAGTTACACCTTAAACTGTTGTATAAAAGCAAGATGAAAGATTATTATCTCATTTGGAATGGGGTTCTATGAGGTTCTCACATTAATATGCAATTTTGTGGTATAAATTCAATAAAATTTTAAATATAATCTTTTAAGGCATACCTCCTGGTCTCTCTGCACGCTGGGTAGTGGCCAAACTTGGCTCATTCTCCTCGTCAATGTTGCACAGACTTTGTGCACTGGAACCTGTATGCACAAAAGCCATTCCATTTGTTTGAGTTAGAAATGTCCAAATATTCAAAACTTCGAACATGAATTCAATAGTCCCTGCTACTCGATTCGTATTTGTTTTGAGAAATCACAATTAGCATTTGCATAATATTTCTTTCTTTCAAATACACAGGGTGTTTTCTTCGACGTTCACATAATTAAAACCACCTGTGGCATGCAGCCCACTCATTCATCTGAAGGGGGCAGACAATGCTTTAAGTAAATCAAAATATATAAGTGACAAATTAACAAAATTACACTAATAGCCTTCCTAACTATTTAATTTAATTAGCACACATATTGCAATATACAAACTGAAGCCAGTCGTTTCACAAGACGCATCCCCTTGGAATGAATTTTAAAACTAGCGCCACTTTTGAGAGCTGTCAAAGTTTTCAGTAAAAATGCATTAACACTGCCCTAATACTTTCAACAAGTTGCATTTTTGTGCACTGAAGCTGAAAAATTACAAGAACATTAGTAAGTTTTCTAGCAAACTTTAGGAGTACATGGGCGGTTTTCTGTAACAGTCTACCTAGTGGACTGTCCATTTTGCCATTTCTGCGACCATTGGTTCGCTGCTGCTTGACGTGCAGGAAAGTGCCAGCCAGTCTCCTTCCTGCACATCAAGCAGCAGCGAATCAACGGTCGCCGAAATGGACAGTCCACTAGGTAGACCCTTACAGAATACCGCCCCATATCTCTCTTAGCTGGTGATCTTCAGGATTTCTACCAAGTGGATAAGAGTTTCAGTGTCACAGACTACAATTAGAAAATTTCAATATGTGCCATAAAGTAATTATTTTCAAAGTATATTAGCAAAACATCGTTATACGAAATATGTCTACCTAGAACGCAGTAATCTAGCTCAAGAAGTAGTAGTGTGCTACATGTCATGGGTGATCTTTAAAAATTCTTCTAACAATAAAAAACACCCCGTATAAGTGAAACACTTATGGAGCCTCAAGAGCGAGAGAATGATGGATGGTACAGCTGTTCTAAGTGAGGCTACTGCAGGATAGCTAGAGTTGCTATACAGTTCCTGAGCAAACATATGAAACACAAATTCTGCTTAATGCTCAACAATCTTGAGTCATTCAAAAGACTGGCTTGCTTTGAAGCAGCCCATATATGAAGTTGTTCCAATTTGTTATTTGACTAGTCTAACAATGTTTGCACACTATTGCACAACTGTAGTATCACACTTTCTCATTCAGTGAACACAATGTATGTAGCTGTTATACTGTTCGATTATTTCATTACAATCACTGTCAGGTTGCCCAGATAATTCATAGGAGGTATTATTTACAAGCTCCTCCCTTATTCGAACAGCTAATTCTGAACGGCATTACACCCATGTATCAGCAAATACACAAACATTAATGTTGCTTCAGAAATGAGAAAATATTTTGTACAAAATTCAGGGGTCATTTTTGTTGAATATGCTTATTCGATTCGGAAATAACCCCTTTCAAGCAACCCTAGTTTTAGGTAATTGCTTCAGTTTGGCTGTTTGTACCAGTATGTGGGTAAAGGTAAATTTTTTGGCGCAGCCCACTATATCAACGTACACAGAAACCGGCATCTATAACTTATGCTATTCATCCTATGAGTCATAGTTTGTAAGATCCAGCAACACGCTGATATCCTGATAGGATTCTTGCTTACCAGTAGCGAGGTTTGCAGGTGCTTCTCCTTGAGCTGTCAGTGTTGCTGCGGATGTTGATGGTTGACTCGGCCCTGCATAGGTATCAAATACATAAGGCTACAATAAAAAATTGTTTATAGCACCAAGGAAGCAAACGATACTCTGAAAATGATACATGAAGAGGGAAAAATGTAAGGCTGTGGACCACAGCTCTAGTTTTTCTACCTGCTATGGAGTTTTAACAACAGAATTTAATGTCTAAGCTTCCACTGAGTGAATACAAATTGCACTGAACATCAGCATTCCACTTTAGCAGGCACAAATGTCTTACTTTGTGTGCACAGATGTGTGCAATAAATGGTGTTGCTAATGGCTGATGTTAGAAACTTTTCACAGACCTTTTTGTGCCATTAATGCATGTGTCTGAAGGTGGTGTCATCATCTATTTATTGCTTTTACCTAGTATTTTTCACTGCGCCAAAGCCCTCTCTCATAAAAAAGAAAAAAATTACTCTTCAAAAGGGGATTCTATTTGTATTACATAAGGTATTTCTATTACATAAACTGTTGCTTTAGGTGAATGTAAAATTTATCGCCTTTCAAATTTGGTCTCTACAAAAGTGTTGGTTTCATGATATGCAGATGCTGATTTTTATGTAATTGTCACCTGGCGTGATGTCGAAAAACTTTTTTAATAGTCCATTTGGTAAAAGTGATTTTTTTTCTTTTTTTCTTTCGTAAAAGGCTACGAAGAACGAAACTGTTTGAAATGACCTACGTCTGACGTCTCGAAGCACCTTGCGAGACCGTGGCTCGGGACCAACTCCGATGCCACCTATTCAAGTGCATGTAAAAAGCAGAAAGGCTTGTAGGAGACGACAGACTCCTAGATCAATTTAAATGGAACTCTTTGCATTTAAGGGATCAAGTTATCTAATGACTGTCGGAAGCGCTATGTTCATTTAGGGCTAGGATTTTTTTCACGAAAATTGCCAAATTTCGGTAAGCTAAAAAAAAGAAAAAGAAAGAAGAAAACAAAGAGCCTGAGATTCACAATTTCGAAACTGCACCAAGAGCAGAACTCGTAATTTTGTTAACTGCTTCTGTTATATAGAGCATCTAAAACAGACAGGATTGATTATTGATACTTTACGTAAATGAATTACAATGTTTATGAAGGTTTTAGAAAAGTCCTGCTCACTCATTGGTGGTGCAACTGAGAGGCACGTATGATACATCAATGTTCTCCGCTTTCGGTGTACTATTAGATGAAGCCTACAGAATTGTGATATTTCTTGTGATTGCTGAGTTACAATGCTGCGAGCTAGACGATTTCGTTTTCTGACAATACTCGACCTTCAATAATTTGTATAAAAGAATTCGCCCGCAAAAAAAAAAAAAGCATCGTGACAGTCACTAGCCTTTTTTTTTCCCTTTCAATGCAGAAACCTCATAAATTTGCTTCAGTGGCTGACGAGAAAAACGATTTCTCCGTTCCCATGTATTTCGGTAGAGCCCCCGAGTTAAAGTTTCTTCTCAGCAGCCGTTCACAAGACCACATATTATGTGAGGTTCGTTACGTATGGTGCTCAGTTCAAAAATAGCACAACGCAATAAATGAAGCATGTAATCATCCTATTTCAGGACAATCGAAACCAACTTACCTAGTCGGACGTGGTTCACGGGGCTATGTCCGCAGTACGCGCACCATGCCGCTTGATACGGCGCGCCCGGCTGTCCGCCGTCCGTGAGCGATCTCGTGTAGCCGTCGCACTCGCATGAGTTCTCATAACGGCACTGTCTCCTCAAAACACCCTTTACATCAGTCGAAGTGTACATCTTGCGAAACCATCCCACGTATCCTCGGCTGCGACAGTGAAGTCCGCCAAAAAGCGCGCGAGACTCTCGAAAGCACAAAAGAATAGTTCACGTAAACGGAGCAGGCGAGCGAAAGAAACAAAGAAACCGTCGGCGGCGTTCGTTTCGCGGCTGGGTGAGAGAGGAGAAGAGGGAAGGGCCGAACAGGGAGAGAATGCGTTTAATGCTGAAAGCCTCCTCCTCCGCTTCGAGAGACTTCACGGCGCCCTTCCGTTTTTCGCGCTAAAAAATAGCGACAGGCTGCATATAAACGTTGCGTCCGCTCGGGGCCGCATATAGCGGGCCTAGCCTGCCGCCGCCGCTATTGTCACGCTTAATCTCGCTTGAAAGTCCGTTTATATGCAGTACTTTGCGCGGGAACGAAAATATACCGCATATGAGCCGGACGTTATACGGTACTTGACTAAGAGTGTACGTACGTAGAGCGATTCCAATCCATTCCATCTGCAACAAGCGTTGACTTCTTCATTAACGTGCAAACGCGAATGTGCACGGGTGAGATTTCAGCTCTGTTTTTTTTTTCCAAGCATGGTCAGCGCCAACGCGGCCGCGGTGATGATAATGTGGGGTGGGCGCAAGTTTTTCACCCTAGCCGTTACACAAAGAAACAAAACAGAAGGAATAAGAAAATATAATGAAGACAAATGACAAGTGACACGCTCTCAGCGCAGATCTTCACATCTTCTGCTTTATCAGTGCCTAATTCGTCTATCGTTCTCCGATCATTTCATTATCTATCACCCAGTATTTACACTTTATATACCTGGTGTGGGTGCTAGGGCGTTTGGAACTCACTTTAAACGAGTCAACAGACGCACTAACAGCGGCATGTCTTAAAGGCCCGATACTGAGGTTCCTAAGACCTTCGGCATACATCACTTCTGGAAGATTTTGAACGTTTTCTGTCCAAGAAGAACATGCCAAATTGTGTTTTGAATAATACTGATATTTAGCACCTTAGATCTCCTTGGCATTGCAGATGGTTTTCAACAAGAAAACTTGAAGTTTCATTTACGCGAAATTGCCGAGTACCAATGCTTACTAAATTATTCCCATAAGTCTCGTTTGGCACCTTCCCCTCATTGTTTTTATTGCAATGAACCTGCACCTAAGAACAATTTCTCTATGTGTCTTAGTGTCTTAGGTTCAACGGCTGGCGTAGTTTCTCTTTGTAGTTTCTCAACTACACCACTACTGGCGCTGTTTCTTTTTGATTGTCGCCAACACCACCGTGGACGATGTAACGTTGTCGTGGCCCTCGAAGCCCAACGCTTGTGGAAGAATGGTACCGTCTACGTGAGTTGGTGATACCCAACACTCTGGGCAATGACATTCATCGCGCGTTCTTGAGCCTCCCCAAATGCTCGGCAGATTACACTTTGCAGCTTGGGATGTGTGGAAGCGCTGCCAGTATATGAGGGTTCGGAGTCCTCGCCCACGCTCTTGAAAGAGTAGTGCACTCGCCGTGTCGTTGTCGCAGAAGTTTTCCGTTGCTGGGGTGGACTAATGTGGCCAGTAGAGCTCCAGCGTCGACTTGCAGAGCATGATAGAGCGTCATTGCTCTGTTTCGACTTTCCGCGCGCGTTGCTACGCCACATGCCTCAGCTTCAGGGCGCCTGACGCCTGTAGCAGCTGCGCAAGCAAACGCCCCTGAAGCCCATGTAACGGAAATCACGGCGCGCCCATCTGTGGTCTTTCATTCGGCGAAGTCGACCCTCAAAGGCCACCTAGCTGCTTGCTTGTCGCGCCTCGAATGACGACCACGCCGGGTCGCGTTGTAAGGCATCAAGGCCACGCGTACATGGCAGCCGAGAGCCACGCGTCCCACTTCGCGCTGCCCACGCTCCAGCCACGCTCGGGTACCGGCTGAAATGGACACCACCGCGTTTGAAAAGGTTTGTCTCGTGGATGCGCGGAGGCGAGCGCCATCTGGTGGTGCTGCAAGGAACCCAGAGCCACGCACGGCGCGCGTGCTCCGCTTTTCAGCCGAGCTTTTTATGGCTAGGGTTCCGTGGAATTTTCGTGTGCGTAAGCAAAACCTCAGATCCCGCGAGAACGCGCACGCGTTCGCCGTCCTCTTCCACAGGTGGCTAATCGGCATGAATGTGCTCGTGCCGCACCTCAGGCGTTCGTCATCGTCGCCTTCAACAGCTGGCTCTTCGGCGTCCTTCGGATATGCAGCTTGAGTAGATTAATTATCAATAGGCACCATTTTCAGCATCTGTAGACTCCCAGGTAGAAAAGCCTGGTATAGCCGTGTATAGAATTCAGCCGAGTCATGTGTCATGCTGCTGCTGCTATAACGTAACGTATGTTGCTGTTATTTTACAAAGTTATCTGCCTAGAAATGATATTTGCTTTCACACGCTCAAAAAAAAATCATACAACAGTGCAAAAACCAAACAGTACAACATGAGACAGTCGAGTCAGAGCAAATGCTCATTTATTATCTATTTAGCCAGAGACTTCGGATCTTGTACCGCGCGTACAAAAACAGCTGTTAACAATTGGCGAAAGAGGATCTAATATTCTCCACCTGCTTCTAACATGTCCTCTCCCATTTACAGCATAAAGGGTATCGACCGTCTCGACGTGTGTATACGCAGCTTCCAAATGGTTCATGCTTTGGTTCTGGGCATCTGAAATGAAAAAAAAAGGAAGCAATAAGCTGCTAATAGCGTTGTGATTGGAGATGTTGTACAGTTTGTGATGATCGAGAAGCACTGAGTATTCAAAATATATGACATTCCTTAAAAAAGATTTCTATACTGTACACACAGTAGGCCGCACATAAAGCCTCCAATTGCCTGAACACTAATGGCAACGAAAGCAAATAGGCCGTCTGCATACCTGGCAACCTTCATGTTTGCGGAACGCGGATCCCGCCGTACTTAAGACGCATGCGTATTGCTTACTGTGATGAGTTTACTGCACGAAACCAAGTGCCGTGGATGGGTAGAAGAAAATATGACAACAAAGAGTACGCGCGCGGACATGAGTGAAGTGTTTGACACACAAGGACCAGATAATAAAAAGCGATTTGTGGGGTTGAAAGGAGGAGTCGGAGGGACACCACAGAAGAAGGTCGGCCACCTGACCGGGCGTTGAAGACGTGCTATAGGGTTGGAGGCACGAGCCACCAAGACTTCACCCGACTGTTGCGTCCAGACCGTGAACAGCGAGGCCTGTGGAGTCCCGTACACCTGGGTAGAAGTCAAGCAATCGGGCTACAGGTCCATAGAGCACTGCACGGGCTCGGGCTTACCCGAAAGCCCGAGCCCGGCCCGGCCCGTGGGCCGGGCCGGGCCGGGTAGCACAGTTTTTACACGCACTCGGGCCGGGCTCGGGTACGGCGTGTGCTTTTTGACTCGGGCCCGGGCCGGGCTCGGGCTTTCTCGTGCTGTGCATGTAACGTGAAGCGAGTTATTCTCGGGCGTCTCAACTCTAACAAACATTATTTTGTGGTCTCGGGCCTGGTTCGGGCCGGTTTCGAGTCGGGCTCGGGCCGGGCTCGAACTTAAGGTAAAGGGGTGGCGGGCCGGGCCGGGCGGGTAACGTAGATTATTTCCGGGCCCGGGCCGGGCCCGGGTCTCGCCATAAAAGTTTTGATCGGGCTCGGGCGGGCCGCCCAACATAAAAACCGGCCCGGGCCTGACCCGGGCTGAAAAAATCGGCCCGTGCAGTGCTCTACTACAGGATCTAGCTAGCCGATAGCTGCCCTTCCAGAATGTCACGACCACTTGCCGAACCCTCTTCCGAACTTCGTTGCGGAACCGGAGTCTCTTCAGCCGACTGGAGACTAGTTCGAGCCAGCCGGCCGCGACCTGAACGCCACCCTTGCTTTGGTGAGGACTTCCCCGTGCATATCATCGCCTAGTCCCCTTTCAGCCAACGGTGAACTGGTTCATCTAGAGCTATACCGCATGTTCTCTGTCGCGATGTACGATACAACCGCTTTGTTTGCCTGTTTTTAGGATAATGCGTGTTTCATTGTCTCTTTCTTAGATTTGTTCAAGTGTTCATTAACTGTTCTTCTGTCCCGTGTGCATTAAATGTATAGCATGTTTTCCTGGACAAAAGGCATTTTTCTTCTTTGTGTTCTCTGAGGATCCTCCTCAGGCACTCGTTCAAAACCCTTACTAGAACCTGTTTCACCCTTAGAAATCTGATCAGGCATTTCTATACCGATAAAGTTCCTCATTGTTTAACAGCGAAGCTGGTTAAGCTAGCCGTAATTTGTGGTGTGTACCAAGAAACTACCGCGCGGTAGCCATGGCAACCCGGAGGAGGAGGAGGAGACCGCGTACATGCGCACGTGGTCTCCTCCTCGCCAGCTCACTGCCTTTCTGACCCCCGCCTCCCTTCTCGCCGCGGCGCGCTGAGCCAGGAGAAAAAAGAAAGGTGAAAGCTAGCACTAGACCACGCAACCCTTATGAAAATAAAACATGAGTTTCTGATTAGGACTTTATGCGTTTCTAATGTGCCATCAGACAGGCATCAGAAATGCATCGTCTAATGTTGTTTAGCATCACAAGTACATCAGAGACTCAAATGGCAATGCATATTACGATTTCTCATGAGAGGAGTACACAGCTTTTTTTTTGTCATTGCTAATGTCAAAGCACATGACATAAAAATGTGTATGACACCAACTTTTATTATTTTTCTTATTTTTTTATTTTATACAGTGAAGCTGTCCTTCGTTAGGATCGAGGGGGGAAAAAAAAAGTCTCCGAAATGTTGACAAAAGACAAGTGGGCCGATCCTGGAGGTAGTGCAAAAAGGGTCCAAGCGCAATGGCACATACGCATGTCATGTGGGCCGATCCTGGCGATAGTGAAGAAAAGGTCCAAGCTCAATGGCGCAAACCTCTGTGGGCTCGGCTGGGGACATGTAACGCGCCCTTGAATTACCCTTGTCACACGTGGGACCCAGAGAGACAAAAATAATGCGCCGGCGCAATGAACGCTGTTGCCCAAACGCTAGTCTATGACGATGCGTGTCAAAACGTCAGTGATAAAACGCAATAGTCTTACCAACCAGTAGCTGTGTCTCATTCTCTCGTGACATAGCCATTTCCCTAGCGACGTCATCAGTTGCCCCTTGGACTCGGTATGGGTAAGACCCGTGTCGCTCACTCGGCGGCGCTCCTCGGCGCCTTCGAGGAGCGCCTCCGCACTCAACAGCGCGAATGGATGCGAAAGCGACGAGAAGCCGATACGCGCAGCGGCCCAACGCGCTGAGGCCGATGGTGCGAGGTGGTGCGAATCTAGTCGCCTAAACTCGCTTTCACTCGCACATACAGAATACGGTGCGCGGCGATGCAACGAGGTTATGTGTTGTGTCTTTCCAACCAAACATAACCACCAAAGTAATAAAAAATTTCAATATAATGAAGCAAAACCAACAGCCTCGCTGGTCTGCGATCTTCACATAGTGGAAGGGCTCTGCTATGTTTTTTTTTCTACGCGGGGGGGGGGGGGGGGGGGCTAATAATACAGATTAATCGTCTATCATATCGAGCGCAAATTTACATAGTTTGCCACAAATGTTGATTTAAAACCAATTCTGGGGTTTATGCGCACACCACGATCGAGACACACTACAGAGATCGTTTCGCCAATTTCTGAGCCTACAGCTGATGTTAACGACAGCAGGAAGTCATCAAAAACGAAGTGACGGCGCCGGCGGTCAAAATCATCCATCTCACGCCCAAGCGACAGCTTTCAAAGGATAACATAACCAGATCTCTAAGGCCATGCTTTCGCTAGCTGCAGACGGCGGAAGCAATCCAAAATTAAAATACGTCATAGAATTTCTTTCTACGATAAACTATTGCGTAAAATGTGGACTGTTCGGTCGTTTGTTTTGCCTCGCAACATATATAGGTAGCTGGGCGTAACAAGGCACAAAACATGAGTTCACTGGTTATTATTGTTGGCATCACGGAGGCCACAACAACCTCACAAGTATCCAGGTGGCGCTGTTGTTTTTTCTCAGTCTTCAAGATGGCGGTCGTCTGTGCCGGCAGCAACTGTGCTGCTCACGATGTGTTGCTTGATCGCGTCTTTTTATGTTTGCTGTAATGAAACAGGACGTAGTTAGCGTGCACAAAGTGCCAGAAGATACCTTGTGTCTCGCTGCAAACTCACCGTATGCGTGGCGCTCCAGGTAAATCTGGACCAACGATTTTCATGCCGTGGCCTTTGTCTGGTTGTCGTGGAAAGTTGGGTGGACGTCGAAAAGAAATAATGCGTATTGTTAGCGTGCCTCAGCTCGTCCACTGCCCAGCGACATCTATGATGGGAGTAATGTCGACGCAGCACCGGCAACTTGGAGAGCGTCGTACCATTGAAAAGGTAAGCAGTCGTGCTTGCTAAGTACACGTGTGTTGTGTGTGCTCCTCGTGTGTGCATAGCATGCCTTGCGAACGTAGGAAATAAAACTTCTGCGACAACAGTGAAACCTGTGCTTGTGCATGCTGCGCGCTGTTTGTCAGAATTTAGTTGCGCAAATTTATTGCTTTGATGCGAAATTGAATATCCTGATAAGGCGTTTTCTTCCCATGGGGAGGAGGGGAGAAACATTACGTTCGGAAATAATCGTGTTCACCTGTGCGTGCGCTTCCGCTTTTCTGAAGTTGCATAATAATGACTCATCTGTCTCCAACGATTCTTACTGCAAATACGTTTTTTCGCTTATAAACTGTTCGACGTTGTAAATAATCTCTGCTTACCAGGTTTTCGGTTTAACAGCAGTTTGAGGAGAAAACGAAAATGTAGGCAGTCACGGCTTGCTACTAGTACAGCGTTCTTTTCAAAACAAGGGGTGTTGCTATAACTTTCACGTAACTAAACATGGCAGGGGAAAGTTGTTTAAACTAAGTCATGAAAGCAAACTCTAGTATGTAAACAAACATTTCTTGTATGTGCTGCTGCGTGCGTGTTTAAATTTTTACTTTGATGAAGGGGTCACTATTATCAGGACATTCTTCAGTGACTAGACCTTGTGCTCCGTTGCCACCCTGCACTAGTGCAGACATGTTTTCGTGACTGTTTTTATGTGCACCTTACATGTGTTCAGTTTTATTGTGCCAATGAATGCTATAAGTTAATACAGAAATCTTTTTGCAGTGGTGAGACCGTGACCCTCTAGCAGTGTCCACATTATGGCAGGGAAATGCAGGGATCCCGCAGCCATGGCTACAGCAGCACGGCGTGTAATCTGGATGTCATGTCAGGTATGTATCAAGTGTACGTGTACCAGAAAGTACGATCTCGGTATGATTTGTGTATAAGCTTATTGACATATTACTCAACTCAGCTTACTAAATAGGCTAAATATTTATGCAACTTTATTCAACTTGCTTATTTGTGTTCATAATATTATGCAGACATTATCGTGTTCTACATAAAACTAAACCTAACATGTCCTGATGTTTAGCATTTTTTTTCTCGCTTCAATCACTTGGCTGCAAGTTCAATTTTATTTTTGCTTTGCACACAGTATATTACACTTCTTATTTTGATTTTATTGTTTTGAAACTGTTACTTATGCTGTAGCTTTTATTTCTGTATTTTTTCTGTGTTTATGCTACACGCATGTGCAGTTTTTGTGCATGTTAGAATTCAAACGGTAGTGTGCCAAATATGTCAAAGGTCTGAGTGTGCAGCGTGCTTACCTTTGCTTACCATTGTTACTTTAACATTGCTATTTACAATAATTTCTGTCTTGTTCTCAGATTTACTGCCACTGGCAAATACACATATGATGAGCTTAAATTTCTTGAAATGAAATGTGAAGGTGTAGCCTTGTGACAGTTGAAGTATGGCAGCAATGTCGAAGCTAACTTGCGCCAACTATTACTACAGTATGCGAATAGATACCCATCCCTCTATTTGTGCATTTTCTGAGAACCAGCCATGTCCACTAGGTGAAATTTGTAGCGTCCTTTTGAGTTTGCCGGTCAGTTCATGTAACTTTTCAGAACAACATTTATACTGTGAGAGAAGGGAGACCATTACTAATGGGGCTGGCTCCCAAGTCTCTTTATTTATGCCGTATGCCTCACTGATTTTACGTGTCAATTTTTTTACTGTAGGTGAAAAATAGGTGACGATTGTAATCTGGCCAGCAGTCCTATTGCTGCTATGCACGGCCAAGATGGATGAGCATACTGGTCTTTTGAGTCAAATATGGTTGATATCTTAAGTATATATTTAGGCATCAGCCAGTATGCACTATGTGCATTTGACCACATGTGAAAGGAGTACAATACACTGCCTCGAACACACACTGGACAAATTTAATGGTATCTTTAACCAAGCAAGTCTCGCTTGCCGGCTCGCCTTTTACAATTCACTTACGAACTGTCGTTCATATCCTGTCTACATTATTTCTTTCTGGTTATATATGTGCATAGCAGTCCACAAGCGAATTGAGAAAGACACCCAGGCAAGGGAGGCTTGCTTAGTTAAAGATACCACCAAACTTGTCTTGTATCCGTCAGGGGCTGTGTGGTCTATTCCTTTGATCATGTGTATATTTGGTCAGATTTACATGGGGCAGACTGGCCGGTCCCTCAACATGTGCCTAGGAGAGCACCAACATCGGTGGGACATAGTGGACATAGGCCAACATAGGCATGGCATAGTGGACTTGAAATGCATGTGAACTATGCCGGTAGCTCATGCAAATATTCTATAACGGCTGGCTCTTAAATGTCTCGGGGTTGCATTGGGTTGCCCGTACACCAGCGCGCCTATGCTTGTTTCCACGCCAAGTGATCATATAGAATATTTTCCAGTTCCCGCTATCAATCCACAGACACTGCTGTTCTTTGTCAAGTGGAAACCAATACAGCCAGAGTAGTTCACAACACATACACCCCACAGCGGATCGGCATTGCATGTTTGTACAGCCAAGAGAAATTTGGGCATACTGTAGCTACTGCTACACCCAAAGGCTACACGGCGGTTCCTCAACGACTTTATGTGAACCAACATCGCATAAGCTTTTCGCACAACTATCATCTCCAAATCGTTCCGCAGAAACTGATACAGTGTGTATTCCTGTGATTCATTGCCAAGTGTTGTTAATTTTCTGTCCTTCCACCATGCAGGGTACACGTGCACTCGCTTCAAGACAACGACCCCCCACCTCAAGAACAGCCTCTCCTCAAAGACTAGCAGGGAGACTAAATGAAAGGAAAATACTACATCCGTAACCAGACAGATGGTTGTTCCTTACATTTAACCTCCTTCTCTCTTTAAGGAAGCGTGACATATGCTCAATAAATGTTTTTATCAACTTTTTTTCGTTGAGAAATGTCTAATGTGCAGCATATGTACGGGCCCACGTACATGTTGGATGTTGGAAAAAGTGCTGCACCTTAGCTTGATATATGTATATCAAGCACGAAAGACACATCAGAAAATGTTGCCACATGTGGTGGCTAATTTTGTTTTAGGAATTCTATGAATACCAGCAATCTAATGTATAAACTCAGCAGAGGCTCATAAGGAAGACATGACACAGTCACACGAAAACTGCTTTGGAGCACGCATTAGGAAGACATTTCATGCTCACAAGAAAAACACTCATCAAGTATGCATCAGAACGACGGTGGCCAATATGTTTTAGAATGACATTAGGCATACATCAGAATATTTCCAAAGAAACACATCAGAGACTCATTTGGCTGTAATGTCAAAAGTCATCAGACCTTCATGTGAAACTCATCTCATATTTTCTTAAGGGAAAGCTCAAGACACAGCGAAGTTGGCCGATTGATATCGTGCGGCTAGCCTCCAACGCGTTCCGCGTCGGCAAGCAGCAGCGTTCTTGGCACTATGCCAACCTTGGTTAGCCTGCCTGCGTTGTGGCATGCCAGGAACGCTGTCGCTCGTAAGCGCCGACGCGTCCAGCGCTAGTCACGCGAAATGTCGCGAAGGGAAAGACCTAGCAGGCAACCAAGTTAATACCTAGTAGTAGAAGACAGTAAGTTTCGCTGTGCCTAAGCTTTGCGCAACCGAGTGCAAACTTGCCCGTTTTGTTTTTACTTTTCGAAGAAAAAAAGAAATTACTTCTAACAACTCTTAGTTCTGGTTATCGTGTTCGGCATGAAACGATAACCAGAACTGCAGCATGAAACGATATCTGCCAAGGTGTCTGTAAAGAGTACTTGTAGAGCACGATATCTGCCCAGGAAAGAGTGCGTGTAGTCTAGGCGTAAGTTTTGCCTTGTCGACGCTAGCTGAGTGTTCAAACCTTGTCGAAATTAGCGTGAACCAATGGCTGCGACTCTAATAGGCAGTGTGGCCAAAGCGTAATTTCTATGTCAACGGGCCCGGCCGAGCGTGAGCAGACAGTATTCGCCTTGTTCTTGGAGTGCGTAGTTGTTATCAACTTACAAAACGCATATTCTTGTTCACTTTAGCCTATTTTGTTCAATACATCAACTTATATAAATACACATCAGAAAGAAGCAAAATAGGCCAAAACACTGTTCATAATGTAAGCTATCGGCCAATATTATCCGCCAATGAGATTCATTCAGATGGCGACATATGAAATTGCTAGTAATTCTGTTCATGTGTATTAACGGATATACTGACTGTGTGATGCGCTTCATCCATACTTCTCACTTCCACTGCCTTGTTTGCAATAATATCCTAGACTTTTTTGAGACGTCTAATCAATTTGGAGGTCCTGTGTTCTGAGTCTGGAGCTACGATGCACCCTGATTTTTTACGGGGAGCCTTGTAGGCATACCAAATGTGCATGGGGATCTATCATGTTTAAGCATTACTGTAGAGTCGACAATGTTTGATGGGAGTTTTCATTGGTACACAAGATATTTCTTAGGTGCACCAGACGTCCGCATATATTGCGCTGTGCACCTTGGCCATCTGGTTGAGTATGACGGGAAATGTGTTCATTGGCAGAATAAAAAGATAGGTAAGAGAATTGCACCATGGGAATTCCCTCTGTTTAGGGGGGACACCTCTGTGATGCTATTGTAGCGCCCCTTGCCTCGGGACCGGGCCGCAGGCCACAACTCGCTCAGCGTGCAGCGCCCGTCAAAGACGGGGAAGTTGGCTTCCGGCCGTGCAGCGCGATATTAAATTAACCAATAAATAAAAAAATTGGAGGACGCTTAAGCTACGCCTTTAAGAGTAGAACGCGATAGTGTTATCGGGCTCCGTTCGCATCACATTTTTTTTGTGAGTAGGCTTCACGGCAGCACACAACGTGGGAAAGCCAGCTTACAAAGAAAAAAAATTACACTGATCTCCTTCAAGTCGGCTTCGCTTTTAAACACAAATGCATTGCTGTGAATGCATTTTTACAGGAGCAATTTAGGCCATCTTATATAAAAATGTGAATGCCCTTGGACATTTTCTGAGTATTTTATTAATTGTTTGCTGTTGCCTCGAGGCACGCGCCTGTCCAAAATTTACCAAGGCTCGGTTTTCAACATTATCCTTGATGTTGCCTAGAACCAAACTACAGCAAAACACCATCAGAATTGGAGGACGCTTAAGCTTCGCCTTTATATGTGGAACGTGGCAGCATTCAAAGATCCCTGGCTGTTTATCAGGCTTCTTTCTCGTATATTCAAATTACAATCCGACACTATCGCGCCTGTGGGTTGTGGTTAAGTCGTACTTCACGATTTTTTCGGCGGATTTTACTTTGAGAAATTCAATTTTTGTTCACTAACGCCTTGCACCACGCGGTCGGGGTGATTCGGGATGATGTGGCTCGGCATCATTATTTCCGCCAGACGCCGAAGCCGACGTCGGATTTTCTGTGACACGGGGCCCTTAACGCTACCGCGTTAGAAGAACAGTTCAAAACCCAACGCTGTCGGAGCTTGGTCTTCCTCGCATTAGCTCCGACACTATCATTGAGCGCCTAGTGGATAAACAAAACACCAGTCAATGAATAATGATAGTAGGAGCAGACAAGAAAATGTATGAAGCGCAAAATGAAGTGATCAGCAAAAATACAAGTAAAGCACGGAGAAGAGCGCAAAAAAAAAAAAATCGACGGTCACTTAGCTATTCCTAGGTGAATGAATGCCAAAGCATTGCGACGACCGCGCGATGCCTATGCTGTTTCAGTCGTTGCTGCGCGCGGCGCTTATAACCGATGGCGCCACTGGCCGAGTCACGTGACTCACGCGGCGCGTCACCAGAAGCGGCGCGACGTCGTGTGACCAATGGTATTCCTCACAAGGTGCCCACAACGCAGTCATGTGTTCGATTCCCACCAAAGGTTGAGGGTTCGACTCCCAACAAAGGTCGGGCGTCCTGGGCCTTAATTAATTTTACGTTAATTGTGTGGGCCACCTTAATTAACTTCGCCTTAATAACACAGAAGATCACGGGTTCAACTCCTACCAAAGGTCGAGGGTTCGACTCTCACCAAAGGCCGTGGGTTCGAGTGCCTTAATTACCTATATCGTAATTAACTGTGTCTCAATCAATTTTGCCTTAATTAACAATAAATGTCGTGGGTTTGACTTTACACAAATGGTTATGGGTTCGAGTGCCGTAATGAAGTATATCCTAATTAAACCTGCCTTAAATAACTTCGCGTTAATTCATTCTGCCCTAATCATCTTTGCATTCATTGTCGTCATAGAGCCTCGATTGGCTAACTTGACTTTTCTAACCATCGTGGTCAGGCCAACGCTGAGAACGCCGGATTTTACACCTCATGAGCCATATAATGCTTTCGCATTAAAATATGGCACGGATGTTGCGGATGTGGCATTACTGATGACTACTTGTACTACTTCATACGCATCGCCAGCTGTACTTTTGTGAGGTAAACGGCAAATATTGTGGCGCTATGTCTAAGAGCATTTCTCGGAGAGATCTCCGGCAACAACTTCAGCTTCGAACTTACAATGTCTTAGTAGAGCTTGAAGGACTCAGTACTATGCCGTGCTGCTATCTCCAGCTATCGTCGACTACCATCGAGGCAACTAGCTGGGCCGCGATTTTTAGCGATGTCATTTCCCGATACTGCTCTCGATGTATCTAGCGTGGATGTGTGGTCAAAGCGACGCTGCAGCAGGGGTGGAGCGCCGCTTGGGTCACTCATGAACTGGAAAACTGCTGAAAGGGAAAAGGAATCGGTGCAATATTGCAGCCCTAGGCGCCGTTAGCGACACAGCGTACTAGCGACCACGATGTTATCAGTCATGGTTTCCCTAAGCAGAAACCTCGACAGAAACCCCGACAAGTGACAGCAATGGAGGCCGACGTCTATACCACGTCAGGACTATGCCAGCCGCGTCTGGCCCGTTTCTGCCACGCCGTGCGACGGTCACAGTGTTTCATTCATTAAAGCGAAAGCTTTAAGGTGGCGGTCTCACTCCTGCCTCCCGTTTTCAATAATTTTGGAGCAACCGTGGTGGCTCTTCTACTTAGGATATAAAGTTGTCGTATATACCATGAAAAAGCTTAATTCTTGTAGATTCTCACTGTATATAATATAAAGAAAGTGATTAATGTGATTTAGAAGTAAATGTTCAAGAAGAAGCATGACATACATGGTTTTTGCGAACTATGTCTTAGTTGTGACCATATTTAGAAGTAACTACCGCATTTATAGCATTGCGGCTTGCTCTGTAGCTTTAGGACATATGTATCTATTTCCTAGACGCAGCAAAATAATGTTGAATTTTACCTTTTTTGAGAATTTGCTTTTGAAGTTTGCCAAAATGTCGCAGTGTCTGTTGCAAACAGCCCGGCAACTACACGGTCAGGGAAGCGAAATTTTTGATAAGTTAGAGTTCAAGAAATTTCCATTTAGGACGCGAAATTTTATTCATGTACCCTTATTAGATGTCCTGATATTGCGACCGAAATTAAGCAATATTTAAAATTCTGGACCTTCTTTCTTCCATTTTTGCGGGAAGGTACTAAAGCTACGAAGCTGCTGTTTAAAACTAATAAAGGTACATGAATGCAGTTTTGCGTCCTAAATGAAAATTCCTTGAACTCTAACTTATCCAAAAGTTACGTTCCTTCACCGTGTAGTTGCCGGGCTGTTTACAACAGAAGTTGCGATATTTTGGCAATCTTCAAAAGCAAATTATCCAAAAAGTAAAAATTCAATATTTTTTTGCTGCAAAGCTACAGAGGAAGCCGCAATGCAGTAAATGCGGTAATTTCTTCTAAATACGGTCACAACTGAGACATAGTTCACAGAAACCATGTATCTCATACTTGTTCTTGAACATATATTTCTAAATCACTTTATTCAATTTCTTAATATTACATATAGTTGGAATCTAGAAGAATTAAGCTTTTTATGGTATATACTACAAATTTATATCCTAAGTATAAGATTTGCCACGGTTGTTCGAAAAGTACTGAAAAACGGGTGTCTTGTGCCGACGGAGTGGGACCGCCACTTTAAAGGCCCCGTTACGCAGAAAATTCGTCGCCGTCGGCGTTGTCCGTGCGTTAACCATGGACAAAATTTCTCTACCAATCACAGAGTGGCGCATGCAGCGTGCACCGGTCGGTTCTTATGCAGAGCCACCAGATGGCGCTCGCCTTCGCGCATCCAGATTTTAAAGGGTTCAGTCTCATCCATCCATCCATCCGTGGTGGGGCCGGCCGTGCGGGCGACGAGCGCCTCCTCTATTGTAGCGAGAGCTACATTGGCCGCATTCTTGCCGTTTCGCTGTGGCTGGTGGCCGTACCGCGAGCTGAGCCGTTGCCTAGCAACCGCCGCCGATGGCAGCGCCGCTCATCACGCCATCTGCCGTCGTCTGCGCGAGTTACCACGGCGCGGTGACGCGCCGCCGCCGCTGCAGTTGTGGGGTAAGCGTTCACCGCTTGCATTTCGCATAATTTCAGAGGAGGACCAGGCGGAAACGCGTTGCAACAGAGGACAAGCCGGCGTTGCATCGTATGTATATGTCAAACAACTCGGGAAGGTACTATCGGAAGGCCTCTTCTTCAAGGTAATCGGAGAAATTGCACAGCTTGTCTCGCTCCGTCCATGCAGCGGCCGCAGTCTTCACCTCGAAGAGCCGGAGCCACTTCTCAAAGGAGAAGGGGCGGCTCGGTGGGATTCGTCGGCAGATATGAAAAGTGAGTCGGAGAGACTGAAAGAAGCCAAGCTTCGTCGTCGGAACGAAACCAAGAGGAGGCAGCGAGCCGAGGAGACGGAGGATGAACGAACCGCACGCCTCGAGAAGCGTCGTGAGTACGATGCGGCCAGGCGAGTGAATTCAGATGAGGACAGCACCCGAAACGTGATGAAGTCACTGGACGTCAACCCCTTATCCTCCCACCTCACCGATGAAGACAACAAGATGGAGACTATCAAAATAAATGCGTTACACTTAAAAAATGTGCAGCCTTTAATGTAACCATAACTTAACGAGAGGTAACAACCGAATCTAAACACGCAGACGTACGAAGCTAAACGATAAAGACGTAACCATAGAGAGAACCAAGCTAAACAATAAGACTAACAGTACCTCTCGCTACGCACACCCAGGCATAACTGAGCTAAGCCACAGCCATTTATTTAACAGCGAAGCTGTTCTAGCTAGCCGTAAAAAGTGCCGCGGGCCGCAAAACCTCGCCGAACTATGACGTCACTGCGTTGCCTAGCAACCGCCTCGCGGAGCGGCGTTTGCCTCGCCTCCTCTCCGTGCCACGCACATGTTGCCTTGACATTGGACGTTAAGGAGAGGGAAGGAGAGCATGCGCGAGGCGCGCGCAATGCTCGGGAGAGGGAAAAAGAAAATGAGAGCGAGATATAGAAAGAAATTGGGCTTCTTCGATTTTCGGAGTTCTGGCAGCCAGACGGCAGCCAGCTAGTTCCGGTTCTGATAGGAAGTCACGTGGGCTGGGATCCCAAGACAAGCCAGAGCTGCCCGAAGTTAGCAAAATCGAACGCCGGGACAGCGCTGGCCGTGGAAGAAAGGTAAACATGCTACCAGCATGGCAGCTACCAGCATGGCAGCGTCCAGCGTGGCCGGCTCGCGCACGGCGTAGTCGGCCCATTTCTGTTTCCAACCTTGGAAATATATAGTTGCATTCAGGAATACAATCACTTTTGCGAGATTTCGCGCGACTAGGCACAGGACGCACACTGTGCAGCTCACTTTGCACAGCACAACAAACGGCGTGCGACGCGTCGGATTCCAAGACGCTAAATAGCACCTAAGTAATCGCTCGAGGATGGCTGCTCGTATAGTGATCACGTCGGCCACCCGCGACATTTGACATCATTTGACAAGTCACAAAAAAGCAAGATATCGGGTACGCCTTATATGCATAAAGTTGAGTACACGCTTGAATTCGATTTCAGAAAGTTTGTTTCGGGTGATGGCGCTCCTCTTAATTCTGCACCTGTGCTGAAAGAGCTGGGACTGCGGCTGGCGCGTGAAAATGCACGCCGCCTGTAACCCGCGAAAAGCTTGACGCGAAAAGTAGTATTGGTCGATCATGAGAGCAACAACAAAGCTAATCTACGTGTGGCCATTAGTCATCTCAACCAGTGCATTCCTTTAACATAAACGCCCTATATATAGTTAGAACGCATCGGTTTCATGCTGCCACCCAAGATACGACGGAGAGACGGAGCGAACCCGGGTTAGCTGCGATGCTTACGCTAACTGCATAATAAAGACATATCGCCGCATATACGCGAGCAATGTGAAAACGGATACCAGCAGAAAAAGACATGAACCGAAAAGGCACCGCAATGTGCGGGAAAGAGCGTCTACAACTTCGACAACTTGCGCGGAACACGTTGAAGATACCATGCAAGCATGATCGAGAGCGCAGCGCGTTGTTCACGGCCGAGAAGAAGCATTCACGGGACACAAACAAAAGAAAGCGTCAAATGGTTTGCCGCCGCTCGTATGGCACCGCCTCGCAAGGCGGAACGTTGCGTCAGAATCCTAGTGATCCTAGTCAGATAACGCTAGAAGTAGTGCAATTAGCGATCCAAGCAACGCGCCGACATCGGGAATCGCTCCGAGAAGTACGCGAGTTTAATAAAAGCACGCCAGACAGGGCGGCGCGTGCTAGCGTTCGACGCAAGCCAGTTGGCTGAGCAAGGTAAAAGTCCTCAAGCGCCCGCGTTGCAATCCATCAAGTCCCCACAAAGATGGCAGCGAGCGCTCATCGCCTCTTTTTGTCGTCTGCTAGCCAGAGAACTTCCAGAGAGCTGCCAGACCAAAATCGTCATGGCTGGTCCTGGCAGCCCGAGGGTAGCCAGAAGCGTCCAGCCCGAGTAAAACGAACGCGCGGCGGAAGTGCGTCACGCGGTGGGCGGAGCAGCCCGAGAAAAATGAAGGCGCTCTGGCTGGCTCTGGCAGCCCGCGGGTAGCCAGAAGTGGAAAATCGAAGAAGCCCATTGTAGAAGCACCCACGAGGCAACGCGCAGAGCTGCTGCCAACGTCTCCCGCATTTCCCCGTTTCCCGCGTTCACACTGGGGAAACGCGGACGGCGTCGGTAGCAGCTCGGCAGTAGGGAGCCTACATGCAAAACAGCGCTTGCATGTAGGCTGCCTACTCCGCAGGTTTCGACCAGCGACGGCCCGGCAAGTGTGCAGAGGCGTAGCTTGGCCGTGACATCACCCGGGAAATAAAGCTCTGAGCCGCCGCGACTGCGCCACAACTCTCGTTGATTCGTGGCGAGTACATGTAGCCTTGACATGGGACGACCAAAGAAGATCCGGACACCTAAAGAAGTAGCCGCTCATCTTGAAGCGCGCCGCGCGGCCAAGCGAGAATCTGCGCGTCGGCGGCGAGCTGATTCGGAAAACCATGCTAGCAGCGCTTAGGGATTCCTAGCCAACCTTAGCCAAACCTAGTAAAACCTAGAAGAAGCTAGGTCGATCACCAGCTGCGCTGTTTACTCCAGCCTTGCACCGCTAGTGCAAGCTGCCCACTTTTTTTTTTTCAATGCGAGCCAGATGCGGCCGATCTAACGGTTCACCGCCCTCTCCGATCGCCCTTTTCTGCTCTCCCCCGTCGATTAGCGTTCGCGCCTGCTTTACGGTCGTGGAGGAGAGTACCCTTCGGGTGGTGCCTCATGGCGGAAGTCGGAGAAAGCAATCCTGACAGACCAGACCAGCGGCGCGCGCTCCGACGCGCGCGTGACGCAATCAGTCGATGATTATGATGATGATTGGCATCCCCTTTGAAAGGGGTCGGCGACAATAGTAACCTAGCCTGCTTGATTTAATCAGGTATACTATACATGTTCTTTATCTAGCATTTTTATATACCTCTCATTATTCTTTTTCAAAAATTTACCTTGTACCACTACCTATGATTTTAAGAGATCAGATTGTATCCATAGTTTGCCTGCTTTTTTTCCAGCAGTACTCTAATCATCTCTTGCTTATCTCTACGGCTGATCTGTTGATGTTTCCTTCCACTTTAAACCCAAGCGCTTCTGGAAGTTAGCTACGGTTCTCGCTGGGTGGATCCCGTCGCATTCCATTAGGATGTGCTGAATGGTCTCTAGGTCTTTACTGCAGCATAACCATGCCTCATCTAGTTCCGAATATTTGCTCCGGTGTGTTTTGGTCCTTAAACAACCGGCTCGAGCCTCAAATAGCAAGGCACTGCCCGTTGTGTTATCGTACAAATTTTCCTTTCTAATTTCTTTCTTCTCATTCTTGTACATCTCCATTGTCCTTTTTGTTTCCATTCTTTGCATCCAATTCACGGTCTCTGAGAAGAGCTTTATTGGCGTTGACCTTCAAGGATGCTACCAGTTCCAAGAACGGCGAGGCAGCGTGGAGCACATCTCCAAAGACGCCAGCGACCAACAGCGGGAGCAGAGCCGTCCGAGCGTTGGCGATGCCGCTGGACGGAGGCGCGTCTTCGTCTTCACAATTGCTCCCGCAGAAAAAGATCCACCCTGGCGACCTAAGAGGTTGTTGGCAGATGAGCTTGAGACGCGCCACGCGGACGAGATCACGTCCACGCCGGCGTATGTCGTCAGATGGAGAAAGTGGCTCGATGACAAAATTCACCGGGGACGTTCGCTTCAAGACGCGGTAAGGCCCTTCGTACTTTGGAACGAGTTTTGAGGAAAGGCCTGCAGTTTGGAAAGGAACAGCCAGCCATACAAGACACCCTGGGGCATACATGGCACTGGGCAGTGAGTCGGCGCGTCCTTCCTTCTGGCGCGGTTGTTCTTTTGACGTAAAAGTGCGCGCGAGCTGGCGGCACTCTTCGGCTTGTCTAGCAGCTTCGTACACAGGTGGGCACTCGGAAGCGTCAAGACGGTATGGAAGGAGAGTGTCGATGGTATGCAATGGCTCCCGTCCATATAGGAAGAAGAAAGGTGAAAATCCCGTAGTAGCTTTTATCGCGGTGTTGTATGCGAACGTTACACAAGAAAGTACGCGGTCCCAGTTCTCATGATCAGATGTCACGTACATCGCGAGCATATCACCAAGAGTGCGGTTAAACCGTTCCGTGAGCCCGTTAGGTTGCGGATGGTAAACCGTGCTCGTTCGATGAATAATGTGGCATTCCGAAAGCAGAGCTTCGACGACCTCGGAGAGCAAGGCGCGACCTCTATCACTGAGGAGTTCTCGAGGTGCGCCATGTCGAAGGATGAAGCGATGCAGGACGAAAGAGGCTATATCCCGCGCTGTAGCATTCGGTAGAGCTACAGTTTCGGCGTAGCGTGTAAAATGGTCCACAGCAACTATGATCCACCGATGTCATGGGAAGCGGACCGTAGAGGTCAATGCCTACGCGATCGAAGGGTTTGGCAGGGTACAGAAGCGGCTGCAAAGCGCCAGACGCACATAATGGTGGTAATTTGCGACATTGACACTCAGGGCTGCAGTGAAGAAACTTTCGTACAAAAGTGTACATTCCCCGCCAGTAGTAGCGATGGCTTATACGTTCGTAAGTCTTTAAAAAAATGTCACAGTTTCGCCCTAAGGGCGTAGCAATGAATGCGATAGCAACACAGAAATGTCATACGAAGTAAGGTGAGCGGCTTTGGTAGCAATATGAATTGTAGTAAACATGAGCTGATTAAGTAAGCAGGTGTGCTGCGGCGTAAGTAGACCGACATGAAGAGAGACTCGATGACCATGAGAAGGCGCGTGTGAAACGGTGGTGTTGAAGAGAAGCGCTTCCCGTGGGCAGCGCGTGCGAAGGGACACACCTGTAGCGCTGCACTGCTGATCCGGGCAGCATTGCATGTGTAGCGTGCGTTGGAAAATGTGACCCGACTATTACTAACTGAATGAACAAGCGTGGTGTGAGCGCGCACAAACAAACACGAATAGATCACACTGAATGACTGCAGACAACGACTGTCAAAACGCTGGCAGCAAGCAAACGCCGCAGCGGGCGAAGGTACGTGCGGTCTATCGCTTCAACGGAAACTGAGCGGCGAATGCACGGCGCATAAAGGTCAGAGCCGTGTGGAGATAAGAGACGGTGTGGACGAGCGACGAGCACGGTTTTTGGCAGAGTAGATGTGCGCCCCCCCCCCGCTCCCTCCGGCGCGGTCTTCCTGCCTCCTTGCTTGCGCGTGGGAGATTGAGTGCGTTCGCTCTCCGATAGCGGGCGTCCCCGCACGCTTCCGCTCGGGCATACGGCACGCGGCGACGATTTTATCTATAGGGAACCTCACGGCGACGCCGACGGCAAAAATCCGGTTGAAGTGTCCATATAATTGCTATCGCAATAATACTCAGGCGTGGCCACATTGCGGATCGTCGTGAAAAGAGGCCCAGATTTGGGATCTTAGGCTGCGGGGAATGACTAGTAGCAATCTATGGCCTTCGGGAGCGTAGTTGCGTCGGTGGAGCAGCCGATCACGAATGGCGAAATGAACAGCTTGGCGTCGGAGAGATCGGAATACAGGAGTGGTCGATGATCCGGAAAGATAGTCGAAAAGAGAAGCGATCCACGGGTCACGGCATTGTTCGGTGCCAATCGAGTCGAGGTCAAGAGATGACAGGGGGTGAGCGCAAGTGGTTCCGCAGGCCAAGTCTGGAGGTAGAGGCGAACGGGACAGGGTGTCTGCGTCAGTGTGCTTGCGTCCGCAGCGGTAGACGTCTTACTATGTCTTACGGCAGCCCGGCCGTGCTGCCCAAAATAGGTCCCGAACATTTTAACGCTACCTGTAAATTCTGTGGTGGCCAGTCTGACCTGTACCACACGGTTTGGTCGTGCCAAGCAAAGAGCAGCATAGAGCAAATTATGCAGCCGACGTGGGAGGGGTGGGAGGAGGCCTTGTCCAGCCCGGCTCTCGAGGACCAGCGGAGCCTCGTGGAGCGGGCGCGGTTGGCTACCCTGTCCAACGGAGTCCCGGAATAGGGGCCCGCCCAACCCTCTCCAGCAATAACTAATACAACATATAACTTTAAATAAATGTTTTATTCATTCATTCATTCTTCTGTGTGTCCAATCTCTAGAGAGATTTGAATTGCCCTAAAGGTACTCGAACCCTCCAGATGCAATTTTTCCGTAAACTATGTCCTTTCTTTGCACGAAACAAGCATTGCTAGGTGTCTGGAATGACATTTAAACAGCCCACGTCGACTTATTTACCTATAGTATCCCTTTGAGCACGCCTGTCTGCTTTTTTCTTTCCTGTTCTATGTCATAAATGGTTTTCTGCCACGTTCGCTTTATGTTCCGCCACTCTCTAGAGAGATGAAATTCGCGGCCATTTGCGAGCCGGCCAGGATTGATTTTTTGTGCCACGTGAAATATTTCTGCAATCTGGACATGGATTGGCAAGTGCTTCTGTTAGCAAAGGAATGCGACTTTTCTAAGAATGTTTCATTGATATTCCTCCACCAAGAGAGCCAGTTGGCTCTCGTGGAGCACGAAGAATAACGCTTCAAAACGTTTGAAGCTCGTACCAGTGAAAATTATGCACTTCCCACGCACTGTGGGTTTCGTTGAAAGCGAAGCTTTATTGAACCAAGAAGCCAAATTGGCACAGTACGACCAAAAAGGCGCGGGAAATTTTAATATCGAACGCTATTTCAGAGCAAGGGGAGAGCAGAGCAAGAGTATGACGACCACTGCGTGGCTACTGTGGCTCACAACGGCGGCATAAGAGTCGGATGTCGAAGATACGCGAACGACGATGAAAAAATTGCGACGTCATCCCGACAACGTCATGACAACGAATGCATGACGAAGAAGTAATGATGGTGATGGCTTGACAACGGCATGAGGACAATGCGATAACGACGAGCGATGACTGTATCATTACTTGTATGACAAAGATGGCGTCACGACAACGGCATAACAAGAATCAAATGACGAAGCCGCATTGAAGACAATGAAACGATGACGACGGCACGATGATGACCGCCCGAAATAGGATGAAAGACAGCGACTGTCTCACCATAGCGGTATGACAAGGGCGGTATAATCAGATTGCATTACTACAGTAGGATTACAATGCACTGACATACTTTGCATTTCTAGCCTATTGAAATTTCGTGTGAAAGTATTTGCATATCGAGCATTTATAGGTCATACCCTTCTCAAATTCATTGTCATGGAAGCACTTGCTAGTTCAAATGTTACACGTTTTTAAGGCGCAGCTCTTGGTTGCCCGTTCCTGCGGCGAGCGTCGGCGGCGTAACCGAGCGAATGAGCACAGCGAAAGATGTTGACAACAGCATGTGAGTTGGTTGACAAAGCTGGAATAACTATGATACAACAAGCACAACTCAATCATGACTCCGAACCCATACCTAGTGTTCCAATGTATTAGACAAATTGGACCACTGGGTCAGAATAGAAGCCGCGACGGCTGCAGCATGACGAAAATCAGTTCACGAAGCTGGACTGACAAATATTGAACAACCACAACAGCATCACAGCATTGGCGTGACAACGAATAGTTGACGATTCTATGACGGAGTCGGATGAGAAACCTATAATGACCACGGTGGCATCAAGACACCGAGCCCCCCTACATATTGGTCCAAACAGACAACCTGGGTTACTCGATCGGGGTAGAACGCATGACGGCAACGGCATGATGACAGTAAGATTCCGAAGCTAGAATGGCGACGATCCTACAACCGCGACGGCATCACGACCAGGAGCACATGCTTAGATGCCCAAACATATAGACAACTCGGGACACTGAGACAAACTAAGAGACTAGATGGATAAATAAATATATAAATAGGTAGATAGATAGATGGACAAACTTACACACTCAAAATTGCTGAATTAAGCAAATAATAATATTTCTTCTGATACCAGGAGCTCGCATATTACACAAACAGTAATAGAGTAAAACTACTTAAATGTACATGGTAATTCATTAGCACAGGATCACAAAGCTCAGGTCTATCTGAAATAACAACGAATGATGAAAGCTCGGTATGGAAAGGAAGTGAAATCATAAATCTGACGTTGAAATGACGACACTGAAAAAGTAGATTTAGTAATATAAGGAAAGTAGTGGAATTACTTGCCTCATAAAATGAAATCTGCTTTTAACTAAAATAAAACCAACGCTTAGTTGCAATTATTAGAGCGGACCTTGGTAAGTAAAATAAAATTGGGCAGAAAAAATTGACCGACGATTGCGATAGTCCGAAAGTTAACTTTGAGCGCATGTGTATATGTGTTTTTATTTCGCGATATATTGGCTGGCGTGAAAAATCTGTCTCGTGCGGCACTCTGCTAACGGGTTGAAAGTGTGGCGGGACTGCCTCGCTAATCTGGAGATCGCGAGATCCAGCGTGTGGATGACGCGTAGGCGCGATTCAGAGCAGCCACCAAGGACAAATCTACCAGACGACGCGCTACTCTGGCGCCATCTCGTAGCCATCGCCGCCGCAGTATGCTTTCCCTCTCATGCTTTCGCCAAACCCTCCTCCGCTTTCCACCTCATAGTTCCGCTGCACAGTCCTAAATGTCTTCCCTAGTGACGATGGAGTAACAGGACCATGTCGTGTGAAAATTTGAGATGGCTAGATTAAAAGTGCAGAAACTGTACAAGCAGACGTTTGACCACACTTCTGGAGGGCGTGAGTCGAAGTAAATTTACAAGTGCGTAATAAGGCACTGCAAGACAAATGAAATTGGAACCAGAAATAACGGCCTCTGGGTCTCGTTCTATTGAGTCAGTCCTAATATCTCTACAAACGAGTTCTGAACTCATAGTTCTAACAATGTGGCCAATGGAATGGAATGAGATTCGCTCAGATTCATAAAACTCATGGTCTACAAACAAACGTAATCGCTTTATAATGGTTCTTCCAACGGTTGGTGTTTAACCCACGTCCCCCACTGCAGCAGTCTGGTTCTCCTACCACAGGCACGTTTGGCACCCGAATTCGTTTTTGTCAGATTGATACGCGGAGGTATTAACATTGTGGTGGTTATAGCCCCGAAATATTGAGGCGTTTGGCTGTATATTTGAACAGTGCTCTGTAAAACGTACTTGCTTCTAGGCACTTCATTTGCTAGGCTGTAAAAATGTGGCGCTTTGGTCTCCACACTGGCTGGACATGCAGCATGATCACACTCGTCTTAATATTAGTGCGTTTGCAGCATTGTTAACAAGCAGTAAGAAACTATATAGCTAAAATGCTTTAATATTTCATTGGGACGTGTTGCATATAATTGTGCAGAAACAGGAATAGGAATCAATTACGTAGCAGAAAAATAGTAAAATTGACATTGGATAATGAAATTTATGCTCTATGATAGCCCACCGACGCATGTTGACACACTTAGAACTTACTTCTCAACGGTGAGCTTTTCGGACGGGCATGTCGCTCTTTCACAAGTATCGTTAAAATACGTGTATGTATCTGTTGAAACTTGTCTTCCTCTATATTTGCAAGGATCTGGAAACCGCAAAAAAGTCGTTATGGGCTTAAGTAGTGCATACATGTTCATTTACTGTTTAAAAAAATAAAAGATATGTATTCTTGTTCTAACTTTACGTAGCTTCTATGACTAACGCTATCTCATAAATTACACATATGTTTTTGCACAGGCGCCTTTCAAATGTTACCAAGGCGGTAATGGTAGCGGAGCTCAACGGGTAGTGGAGCTCAACAAATTGTTTAGATACACAGTAACTGAGAAAAGCTTTCTTTTTAAAGCCTGAAACGCATTTAGCTCCCGTTGTCAGCAACCTTCATGTGCCCTTGAGCGAAAGCCAGAGCCGTTATCCGGGCACTCAAACGATGATGGGCATGAAAAATAAACGAGAAGCTGCGAGAACATCCTGCCATCGTTGCGAGAGCAAAACGAGATCTTTCGGGCAACCGGTCAAAACTTTTAAAAATGCGGTCTCTGGACCCCAACCCCATGTACAGGACCGCATTGCATACGCTAGTTACTGTCCAAACAACATACAAAAAAAAAAAACTATTGCTTTCAATTTCTTCCCGATGTTTCTTCACAGTATCGCTCAAGCTGTAACCTTTAGAACGCTTAAGTTTTAGTTGCCATTTCCAATAGCGACGTTCAAAAGGCAGATACAGTGCACCATATAGTTGATTGTCATCTTTTGTTGCTGAGACAGGGTTGCATGTGCTCTTTTCAACGCTAGCGGTTCGTGAGTTCCGCGGCGTAGGTTTTCCGCCGCCTCCATCTAGAGATGGTGCCACGCTGCGTGACCAGGCCGGCAGTGTCCGGCGCGCCGCGGCTGGCTGTTTGGCCGAGACGAGATTTTCAAGTTTCAACGAGGCTTAAACGTAATTTATAATTGCTTATTTTCGGGAATGCATTCATTTCCAGGAGATTTCAGATGACTGATCGCGGACAGTGAACTGGTCCTGATACTGACAGTAAGTACGTGAATCTTGCTTGGAATTATGACCAGCGTGGGCCCGGTTATGCGTAATACAAGAACCTAAACTATTGTGAATGGTTGAGAAAAAAAGTGAGTCGCAGTTTCGCCCGAAAGGCGAAGCATCAATTGCGATAGCAAATTAGTAGAGAGTCATTCGGAGTAGGGATAGTAGATTTATCGCCTGCATAAACTTGGACACATCCACTTACTAACTGAATTACAAGCGTGGTGTCAGTGCGCACAAGCAAACATGAATAGATCACACTGAATGACCGCAGACAACGACTGTCAAAAAGCTGGCAGCAATCGCAGCCGCCGCAGCGGGCAAGGTTCGTACGGTCTATCGCTTCAAAGGAAACTGAGCGGCGGATGTACAGCGCATACAAAGGTCAGAGCCGTGTCGAGATAAGAGACCGTGTGGGCGACGGCCACAGCCGGGCAAAGTACGAACGGAGTTGTTGGCAGAGTAGAAGCTGCGCCCCCCCTCCCCTCCCTCCCACGCTGGATTCCCGCTTTCTTGCTTTCGCGTGGGAGATTGAGTAGCAAGTTCTCCTTACGCCCGATTGAAAGATATGCCTTTGGTGCCGGAGCACAGCGTCGCCCGCCTCCCTCCCTCCCATACCCCCACGACCTTTCGCGCGATTGTCACGTTTGCTTTCGGCCGTGCGTCCGCTCTCCGTGATAGCACGCGCGTCCCCCGCGCGCTTTCGCTCGCGCATACGGCGCGCGGCGACGATTTTATCGCCCTTGGAATCTATACGGAACCTCACGGCGACAGCGACGGCGACGACAATGCCGACGGCAGAAATACGGTTGAAGTGTCCGTACAATTGCTATCCCAATAAAATGTGGTTAGTAAATTAAATACAATAAACATAAATAAAAATACATTAGAATAAAAATATATTATTTTATTCGGTTTGCAAGACATTTGGCTTAAATGTATATTTATGTTATTGACGCGAAATGAGTTGGCACGTGATGACACTGGCCCCTTGAGGCGAGAACGACCAAGTTCGTGGTTGCGCGCGCGCTCTCCGAGGACCAACCAATTGCTAAAGGCAGACCTTGTTTTTTGCGAATCTGTCGCTGGTCAACTATTTTAGCTGTACTAGCTGGGTGATATTTCTGGTCGCTTCTAGGGCAGCGGCCGAGCGCTATGGGCAAGAGTTCCATCATGAACATAAAAAAAAAACATACAGGAATGCACACAATGCTGAAGCAGTTTGTGAGGGTTGCTTATCCCTCGCGTGCGTAGTACGGCTTCACCCGTACTACGTGGACGACTTCAGCACGGGGACGGCGTCGGTTCGAACCAGGTCTCAGCTTTGAGGCACCACCTCGTAGTTTACATCCCTGAGGCGGCGTACAACTTCATAGGGGCCGAAATAGCGGTGCAACAATTTCTCCGAGAGCCAACGGCGCCGGATGTGTGTCCACACCCACACGCTGTCGCCTGGTGAGTAGTGGCCGTTCCGTCGGGTCCGGTTGTAATGGCAGGCGTCGGTATCCTGCTGGGTGCGGATGCGATTCCGAGCAAGCTGGCGAGCTTCTTCGGCTTTCTCGACGAACTCTTCAGTTTTGTCATTCCTTGTCGTTCCATGGTCTACCGTGAGCATTGCGTCTAAGGGGGTTGTAGCATGACGTTGGTAAACGAGCTCGAATATTGTAAAATCGGTGGTCTCCTGCACAGCGGTATTGTAAGCAACGTCACGTATGGCCAAATTTCATCCCATGTTTTGTTCCACGTCAATGTACATGGAGAGCATGTCGGCCAATGTTCTGTTTAGGCGCTCTGTGAAGCCGTAAGTTTGGGAATGATGGGCCATGGTCCTTCGGTGGTCGGTGTGCGTCAGTGTGACGACTTGTTGCAATAACTCCGCTGTAAACGCTGCACCGCGGTCAGTAATGAGTACAGCGGGTGCACCGGGACAGAGCACGATGTTGTGGACAAAGAAGCTGGCGACTTGAGCAGCATTTTCCCGCGGCACAGCTTTCGTCTCCGCATAGCGACTAAAATAGTCAGTTGCCACGATTATTCACTTGTTTTGCAAGGATGACGTGGGGAACGGACCATGCAGGTCCATTCCCACTTGCTGGAACGGTGCCGGAGGCGGATCCAAAGGCTGAAGGAGGCCGGCAGGCTTGACGGGTGGGACTTTACGCCTGTGACAGTCACGGCACGTTCGCACATAGCGCTGAACCGACGAAAATAGGTGCGGCTAATAGTATTTCTGCTGTATGCGTGCTAATGTCCTCGCGAAGCCTAAGTGGCCGGCACAGTTATCGTCGTGACGCGCCTGTAAAATTTCCTCGCGTAGCGCCGTCGGACCGACGAGAAGGAACATTTCTTGGCTGTTCCCGAAAATTTTCTTGTACAGAACATCGTTCCGCAAGCAGTACGCCGTCAATCCTCGTGAAAGTGGGCGTGGGACAACAACGTCTGCTCCACCGAGATACTGGATGATTGGAAGCAGCTCAAAGTCTGCACGTTGATAGTCAGCCATGCGCCCTACGTCGACGACACCAAGAAACGGCGAATCTAGCTCCAAGTCGGAGGATATCAAGTGAATAGGAGAACGTTACAAGCAGTCAGCATCGCTATGCTTATGGCCGGATCTGTAGACAACAGTTATGTCGTATTCCAGGAGGCGGAGGTGGAGGCGCCTCGCTCCAACGAGTGAGGCGTCCTGATGGGTCTCGTAGATTGGCAAGTCAGCATAGTGAGTGGTGATCACTGATCGCTCGAAATGGCCGGCCGTATAAATATGGTCGATATTTGCTGATGCCCACACGACTGCTAAACGTTCTTTTTCGATGGTTGAATAATTGGCTTCTGCTTTTGTGAGACTACGGCTCGCATACGCTATTACACGTTCTGCGCCGTCTTGCCATTGAACCAGAATGGCCCCGAGTCCTACGTTGCTTGCGTCTGTGTGGATTTCAGTTGCCGCAGTGTCATCAAAAAGCGCCAGCACTGGAGCGGATTGAAGGCGTTTTCGCAATTCGGTGAAGGCTTGCTCTTGGTCTTCCGTCCACGCAAAGCGCACATCTTGTCGCATCAGTCTCGTGAGAGGTTCAGCAATCCTGGAGAAGCCTTCAACGAAACGACGGTAGTAAGCGTAGGGGCCCACGAACCGCTGAACAACCTTCTTGTCTTTAGGATGAAGAAACTTGGCAGCGGCAGCGAGCTTTTCTGGGTCTGGTCGTACTCTTTGGGAACTGACCACGTGGCCTAGAATGTTGAGTTCCTGGAAGCCAAACTAACATTTGTCAGGATTGATGGTGAAGTTTGCCTTGCGTATTGCGGTAAGGACACTTCGTAGCCGGGCGTGATATTCTTCTAACGTGCTGGAAAACACAACAACGTCATCTAAGTGCACTAAACACGTCTGCCACTTTAGTCCAACGAGTACAGTGTCCATCATTCGTAGAAACGTAGCAAGAGCGGAACAGAGACCGAAAGGCATGACTTTAAATTCGTATAGCTTGTCAGGAGTAACGAAGGTGTTTTTTCACGGTCACGCTTGTCCACTTGGATTTGCCAGTACCCTAACTTTAGGTCTAACGAAGTAAAGTTCTGAGCATAACGCAGACGGTCCAAAGCGTCATCGATCCGTGGCAGGTGGTAAACGTCGTGTTTGGGGACTCGATTAAGCCGTCTGTAGTCAACGCAGAAGCGGAGTGTGCTGTCTTTCTTCTTTACTAGTACGACAGGCGATGCCCACGGACTTGTCGACGGCTGGATGACGTCATCATTTAGCATTTCTTGAACTTGATGCTTAATCGCCTCCCGCTTCATATGTAACACACGGTACGGATGCTGACGAACAGGCCGCGCCGACTCCTCTGTAGCTTTAGGTGTTACGTAACGGAGGTGCGCTGGACCTTAGGTTCCGTGGAAAAACAGCCAGAGAATTATGTCACTAGGCCCAGCAGCTCATCCTTCTGTACATCTGCTAAGTCAGCATTAATAACGATGCGGGTACTCAGGCTGGCGGGAGTTGTTGAATCCGATGAAGTCACTTCTAACGTGCCCACGTTAGAGAAGTCAGCAATGTCATTCAGGAATGCTATAGCTGTACCTTGAGGGGCGTGCTCATACTCATGGCTGAAGTTTGTCAACAAAACTTGCGAGCACTTATGTTGTATTCGAACAAGGCCCCGGGAGATGCAGATGTGTCTTTCGAGCAGCAGCAGGATATTTGCCTCGGCAATAACCTCATAGTCGTCGAATGTGTCGCAGGTTACGAAGGTCAATACGCTGCTCCTTGGCGGCACCGTGATGTTCTCGTCGACAATCCTCAAGACGTTGATGTACGTGTCGTCACTGCTGCTCCCTGCTCAGGGCTGCGCTGCCGGAAACGTTGCCCGCGACTTTTGTAAGTTAATCACGGTTGGATTAGCCTGCAGAAAGTCCACTCCCAGAATTAGGTCCCTCGAAGAGCTTGGGAGGATAACGAAATCTCCGAGGTACGTAAACCCACGAATTCTCCGTCGCGCCGTGCATTTTCCTACCGGGGTTAGCAGATGACCTCCTGCTGTGTGAATCTGCGACCCAGTCTACTCGGTAGAAACTTTTTTCAGCTTGCAGGCAAGGTCCATGCTCATAACGAAGGTGTCCCCTCCAGTGTCGATTAACGCAGTTATTTCTTCGTCGTCTACGGTGACGGGAATGTTCGGCGTTACTACCTCTCGTAGGGCATTTGACTGCGTCTGTACGTCTGGGTCGTTCTGTTTTCGTCGTTGTCGTCGTAGTGCAGGGTCGTGCGTAAAGTCGACGTCAGCGGCCTCGCCTCCGGAGGTCGCTGAACTCAGTTTTCCCGACCCGCCGGGCTAGGCGAGCGGCGTCTGAGAGCGCCGCGAGAGAAGGCTTGGCTTGGTGATGGTGACCTGTAACGAGCAGGAGACGACGAACGGGGCTCATGCCATCGCTGATCGACATCTAAGACGATTCGCGACGAAACTCTGTATCTCCGGCGGCCGCTCACCAGGTCGTGGACAAGGTGCATTCGGTGAGAAGCCACGAAGCCCCACATGACGACAAGGACACATTCTGTAGATGTGCCCGGCTTCGCCACAATGAAAACAAAGGAGCTTGTATTATGTGGTGCGCCAGACGTCGCTCTTCCTAGTTCTTGCTTCAGTGATGTGCGGTGGGCGGCGAGGTCTGAAGCTTACATCCATTTGTTGAGCGGGGTGTACACGCTGTACGCACTTGAGGGTGGTCGACGGCGTACTGCTTCAGCGTAACTCGATTCAGCACGTGGTCCCTGCTGTGGTGCCTCGTACTGTCCAGGTACATGGACGGCGTGTCGGAACTCGGCACGCACCATTTCCGCAATGGAAAGTTATCCCACATGGGCAGCGGTCGTCTTCATCTTCTGCAGTTCCTCCTTGATGACAGCCCTGATGAGTTCTCGCAAGGCGCCGATGTCGCTACCGAGGGTAACGGCAGAGAGCTCCCTTGAAATCATGGCATCGCGGTTGTAGTGCCTGGCCCACTGTTGAAGGGCCTTTTTCATCTTAGTGGCTTCGTCATGGAACTCTGCAAGTGTCGTCGGCGGACTTCGAATGCGGCCAGCGAAGATTTTCTCTTTGACGCCACGCATTAGGTGGCTCACCTTCTTTGTTTCAGTCATAGAAGGGTCCGCACGTCTGAAGAGCCGATTCATGCTTTCTACGTGCGCTGTCACTCGATCATTCGGACCTTGAATGCTTGCCTCCATTGCTAACTTCGCCCTCTTCTTCCTCTACGCCTTGGCGAAGGCATTGAGGAAATGGCGACGAAATTCTTCCCATGACGTCAGTGTCGCCTCGTGGTTCTCAAACCATGTTTACACGGAATCTTCAAGACCGAAGTACACGTAGCGTAGCTTACGCTCGTGGGTCCGGTCATTGAGGTTGGCGACCCGGTCAAAATGGTCAAGCCAGTCGTCGGCGTCCTCTGAAGCGCTTCCGTGGAACGGATTCGGCGTCCGGGTGTGAATGACGACCACGTGCGATGCTGCAGTAGTGGCAGGAGGTAGTTGGTTTGTCATTCTAATTTTTCGGGTAGCTCACCGTGCTGTGGCTGGAGTTAGAGCACTGCACGGGTTCGGGCTTACCCAAAAGCCCGGGCCCGGCCCGGCCCGCGGGCCGGGCCGGGCCGGGTAGAGCAGTTTTTTCACGGGCTCGGGCCGGGCTCGGGCACGGCGTGTGCTTTTTGACCCGGGCCCGGGCCGGGCTCGGGTTTTTTGACGCGGGCCCGGGCCGGGCTCGGGCTTTCTTCTCGGGCTTGTCAACTCTGAAACACATTTATTTTTTGGTCTCAGGCCGGGTTCGGGCCGGTTTCGAGCCGGGCTCGGGCCGGGCTCGGGCTTAAGTTATAGGGGTGGCGGGCCGGGCCGGGCGGGTAACGTAGATTATTTCCGGGCCCGGGCCGGGCCCGGGTCTTGCCATAAAAGTTTTGATCGGGCTCGGGCGGGCCGCCCAATGTAAAAACGGGCCCGGACCGGGCCCGGGCCGCAAAAGTCGGCCCGTGCAGTGCTCTAGCTGGAGTCCCTGGAGACGTCGGCTGGTACGTACGTGCACAGAGGTAAGCTCTGCCGAACTACTCGCTGCGCTTAGGCCTGGGGTACGCTCCGGAGATCTTAACATTGACCGTACCCAGTACCTCCACCAGAAATGTCACCCAGCCAGTACAGCTAAAATAGTTGACCAGCGACAGATTGGCAAAAAAAAAAAAACGTCTGCCTTTAGCAATGGCTGGTCCTCGGAGAGCACGCGCGCAACCAGGAACTTCGTTGTTCTCGCCTCAAGGGGTAAGTGTCATCACGTGTCAACTTATTTCACGAGAATATTGAAACGTTTCAATGTATTTCCAGACAAGCATTTTATAAGCACGTAAATAAGTTTCGAGAACGGTTCTTAACAGTATTGTAGAATATATTGTTTTATCACTCGTCTGCAGTGTTTGAGGACAAATGTCCTGACAATGGTTCGAAGATATGTTCCAGACTGTTTCGGACATAATTTGATGAGCGTTAGTCGACACAAACATTTTCACAACAGCGCCTTAGACGTAACACCTTTTGAAGGTCATTTTCTATCTCCGAACATTGTTGTAACAACATTTTTAATCTCTTTTGTGCTAGTTTGGTTTAGATTTGAGTCGAGTGATTATAGTTGATTTCTAAGTTTCCGAACTCCAATTTTTGTACACTTTACTACATTATACTTAAATGTTTCATCTTTGACGTATTGAACGGCCACACCCCTTTATAAACGTCTGCGTCTTGAGAAAGGCGAGTCCTCAGCCACTGTCAGCAATAATTGCCACTGTAGTGAGGTACTGCACGTATGGTTTTTCTTGTGCTTGCACAGCACCCGGGCTATCACATTCCCTGCTTAAGTAGACGAAGCATCATAGTAAGGCTTTGCGCGCACACGGAAAGTATGTTTTTCAAGGTATGCAGAAGCACGAGCTCTCATATATATGACGCGCTAAGCACAACTACAAGTTTTCCAAGTTCTAATCAGTGATCAGCGTATAGGTACTCTGAAAGAACAGTCTTGCTAAGAGACCTCAACTAGGGAGAGCTTGTGATTTGAATACTGGGGTTTGACGCGCCAAAACCACGATTTTATTATGAGGCACGCCGTAATGGGGGACTCCGTATTAATTTTGACCACCAGGGTATCTTTAACGTGCCCCCAAAAGCACGGGACACGGGTATTTCTGCACTTCGCCCTCATTCAAATGCGGTTGCAGCGGCCAGGATTTGATCTCGCAACCTCGTGCTATAACACCATAGCCGCTAAGCCACAGCGCTGGGTTAAGCTTGTGATCGACAAAGCAAAGAGAACAACATGGGGCCCTCGACTTGGCTTTCCAAAGAAAAAATAACCAGCCCTTCCCCTGTCGAGAAAATGGCGGTAAGCGAAGCTTGTCCTGTGTGTATCTGACCTTCGTGGTGATTTGCTTTTTTTTTCTGTGTCTCTCTCTTTCTCTCTTTATTTCGTTCTCTTTTTCTATATCTCTTTCTGCATTTCTCTCTCTTTCTTTGTTTCTCTGAGTTTCGTGGTGATTTTCTTTCGTTTTCCTCTCTCTTTCTCTCTCTCTCTATCTATCTATTTCTTTCTCTCTCGCTTTCTTTCTCTTTCTCTCTTTCTTTCTCTGACCTTCGTGGTGATTTTCTCTCTTTCTTTCTCGCTCTCTTTCTCTCGGTCTTTCTTTCTCTCTCTCTCTCTTTTTCGTCCCTGTTATGTGGACCCTTCCTGCACTGTTGCCAGGATCGGCCCCCTTTGGCGGAAGTTTTTGGCTGGGCACACGAGCTTGGACCCTTTCTGCACTTTCGCCAGGATCGGCCTACTTTGGCGGAAGTTCTTGCTGGGCACACGTAAGAACCGTTGGCTGGTAGAGGTCTATAGCTTCGCTATAAAAAATTACAGTGGCGTTTCACTTCGTGAACGTGGGTTAAGCGCACGTTTATGAAAGTCATTCCTCTATAATTTCGACAGAAATGATACTGATACTCGGGGCAGATTTTTGCTGTCACGGTTCCCGCAATGTTCCGTATAAGTCCAAGCGCGATAACATCGTCCGCGCGCGCCGTAATCTGTATGTTTGACTGAAAGCATGTGACGGTAAGGCGACTCGCGCACAAGGGAGGAAAAGCGGGAAGGCAGCGCGGAAGGAGGCAGGGCTTGTACTCTAGTAGCAATGCGTTGTTTGCGCAGTAGCACGCGTCCTATCTTGAAAGCGATTTGCAGATGCGATGACTTCGGAGTCAGTCGACTCGCAGTTGGCCTGCCGGCGCTTGCGTTGCTGCTCCGTCCTTCTCGCAAGGCGCTCGGCGACTCGATCACGAGACGAACCCCGTACCTCCGTAGCCCGCACACGACCCGAAGCTGCTGCCAGAGGATGTCAACCCTTCGCCCACCCTCTTCGTCTGCGAAGCTTCGCCTCTTTTTAAAGCGAAGCTTTGTACCTCTACCAGCCAAGGGTTCTGTCGTGTCCGTCGTTGTAAGCAAAAAACGATCCCGACGAACCGCTAACAATTGCAGGTATAGCAGTATAGCTTACTTGAATTCAGGCATTCAGCGTACAACTAAGCACTCGTTTTCGCAAGAAAAACCACAAAAACAAGCTTCAAAGTGATGAGCCAACATGATGGATGATAAGGGCTGCGGGCAAACAACGGAAACAGGCTCGGCGCGGTCCGTAAGATTAGATTGCAGCTGTTGCAAAGCTTATGCAGCTGCTTGAAAGAGGGTTGACGTCATTCGAAACCCTTCCAGCCTAGTAACTGCTTCGGTTCATTTTCTAGACTACCCCACTATGGGGTAGTCTAGTAGTGTATATCACACCGATCATAAAGCAGTAGTGAACATTGTTGTGAAGTAAATAATAATAAAGGCCGTGGTTAAAGTTACGTTGTAGTGTGTGAAATATCAAGTGTGCCGCAGTCACCGTGAGGGTGGCGTAAAAAGCTTCGCTTTCCAATCACCTTCACAGGGTGGATTGGCGGGCAATTTTTTGCTTCCCCGCTTCGCTCAATGCGGCCTAGACTTTCGTCTAGGTGGCGTTGGTTTGCCGCGCACTTGATCGTACTTCCCCCTGGCCTCCCACATGGCGGTTTCACGCTACTCCTCGAAGGCCATCGGCGCACCTAGCCATTTACGCATGTGCGTAAAATGTAAACAGGCTTTCAGAGCGGTCAGCATCATAATCATCATAATCAGCCTATATTTAAGACCACTGCAGGACGAAGGCCTCTCCTTGCGATCTCCAATTTCCCTTGCCTTGCGCTAGCGGAGTCCAACTTGCGCCTGAAAATTTCCTAACCTCATCACCTCACCTTTCGGGACGCGCAGCAACAGGAATTGGAACCTGGAAAAGCCCTAATGAGGAAACATGGAACTAAATAGATTTCATACTCTCTCCGGATCCCCGCATAGTGTAGGATGTAGAAATGCTAGGTAGGGTAAAGTGCAATGACCATAGGTTAGTTAGGTCTATGATTTCTCTCAATTTGAAGAGAGAAAGAGTAAAATAAGTCAAGGAAGAAACAGGCCAACCAAGACGCAGTAAGGGTAAAAGCAGACCAATTCAGGCTGGCGCTCGCAAACTATTATGCAGCTTTAGAAAAGGAAGATGAAGGCAACATAGAGGCAATGAATGAAACTGTAACCAGCTTATCTCAGAAGCAGCAATTGTAGTATGAGGTAAGGCACCAAGGCAGCCAGTATGTAAGCTCTTCCAAGTAACAGAGGACCTAATGAAGAAACGGCAAAACGTGAAAGTGGCAAACTCGAGAGATCAGATAGAATTCACTCAAGTGTAAAACTGATCAACAAGAAGAAAGTAAGGGATATTCAAAATTATAGCATGGAAATAATTGAGGAGGCAGTAAAATATGGACGCAGCATGGTATCAGTAAAAGAAAACTTAGGCACAGGACAAGGCAAGATGTATGCACCTAAAGATAAGCAGGGTAATTTTGATGACATAGTAAAAGCAGCGGAAGAATTCTATACTGATCTGTACAGTTCCTAGAGCAGTCAGGCTACCTTCATTCGAAGTAGTGATGAACAGGATACAGAGGCTCCTTCTATAACTAGCGAGTAAGTTACAAGGGCCTTGTAAGACATGACCAAGGGAAAAGCTACTGGAGAAGATGGAATAATAGGCGATTAATTCAAAGATGAAGGAGACATCATGCTTGAAAAGCTTGCAGCCCTTTATACGTAATGATTCACGGCTTCAATTGTGCCAGAGAGCTGGAAGAACGCTAACATATAATAATCCATAAGAAAGGAGACGTTAACGAATTATAGACAAATAAGCTTGCTTTCATTATTGTATGAAATATTCACCAGGATAATTTCCAATAGAATCAGGGCAACACTTGACTTCAGTCAACCAAGAGAACAGCCTGGCTTCAGGCAGGGATATTCTACGATGGATCATATCCATGTCATCATGAGGTTATCGAGAAATCTGCGGAGTACAATCAACCTCTCTCTGTGACTTTCATGGACTATGAAAAGGCATTTGATTCAGTAGAGATACCAGCAGTCATAGAGGCATTGCGTAATCAAGGAGTACAGGAGGCATACGGGAATATTTTGGCGAATATGTACAAGGATTCCACAGCTACCTTGGTTCTCCACAAGAAAAGTAGAAAGTTGCCTATCAAGAAATGGGTCAGGCAAGGAGACACTATCTCTCCAATGCTATTCACTACAAGCTTACAAGAAGTATTCATGCTCTTAGACTGGGAAGGCTTAGGAGTGAGGATTAATGTCGAATATCTCGGCAACCTTCGGTTTGCAGATCACATTGTCCTATTCGAGTAACAATGGGAACGAATTACAACAAATGATTGAGGACCTTAATCGAAAAAGTGTAAGAGTTGGGTGGAAGATTAGTATGCAGAAGACAAATACAATGTTCAACAGCCTGGCAAGGGAACAAGAACTTAGGATCGCCAGTTAGCCTCTAGAGTCAGCAGAGGAGTACGTTTATCTAGGTCAATTACTCACAGGGGACCCTGATCACGAGAAGGAAATTTACAAAATAATAAAATTGGGTTGGAGTTCATTCATACGGCAGGCATTGCCAAATACTGACTGGGAGCTTACCACTGTCGTTGAAACTAAAAGTGTACAATCATTGCATTCTACCAAAGCTAGAATAATGGGGCAAGAACATGGAGGATAACAAAGAAGCTCAAGAACAAGTTAAGGAACTTACAACGAACGATGGAACGAAAAATGTTGGGCCTAACGTTAAGAGACAGGAAGACAGCGGTGTCTTCCGAGCAAACGGGGATAGCCGATATTCTAGTTGGCATTAAGAGGAAAAAATGGAGCTGGGCCAGCCATGTAATGCGTAGGATAGATAACCGGTGGACCATTAGAGTTACAGAATGGATACGAAGAGAAAGGAAGCGCAGTTGAGGGTGGCAGAAAACTAGGTGCAGAGCGGTAATTGGAGCTAACTGCTCTGTGAGAGTGACGCTTTGTTGCTTCATGTTCATTCTACGGTTCATTTGTGGGTAGCTGTTTCTGATTTTACATGTTTCTGATAAATAAGTGTGCAAAAACTTCATTACGAATGGATCTGTACCAATCGCTCCAGCAGATTGGTAGCGGCGTTTACTTGCATGCACACTTTGTTATACTATCCCGTCGAGCAGCACCAAATGGAATGCGCTTTTTGCTTTTTCTGTAAAATCCCACATCAACTCTATGAAAGTACACGCGGGAGTTGTTTCAGCATAGATGAAGAATGGAAAGATAAAATTCAGCACTCTGGTGATGGATGACCTGCATGCGGCGTCGACAAAAAAAAACTGAGTGACACTTAAGTATCCTTACACGATTGGAATGTAAAAGCGTTATGAGTTCTCGAATTATTTGGTTACATTCCTGATGCGTAAAGTTATACATTGGCACGTGTCCTTCACAACTCTACCTTAATCCACTTTAATCCACCTTGCTCTGATTTCTTCTTCTTTCGGGGGTTTTACGTGCCAAAACCAGTTCTGATTATGAGTTAGGCATGCCGTAGTGGAGGCCTTCGGATTAATTTTGACCACCTTAGATTCTTTAACGTGCACTACAACATAAGCACATGGGCGTTCTTGCATTTCGCCTCCATCAAAATGCGGCCGCCGCGGCCGGGATTTGTACTAATTTGTACAATCGAATTTGCACTAATCTCAATCCACCCTTTAATTTTCACCAACTTTAATACACTTTAATCCACTTTGCTTTATTTTGTACCAACCTTAATCCACCTTATTGCCCTGGAACGTCGCAGCCATCTGTCTGCGACGAGCCAGCCTATATACAGCGTTGCAAATAGGCTTCCTAGTGGCGACGTTCCAGTGTATACGTCACATCTCAACCAGATGTCTGCGACATGACGTGTGCAGTGACGCACGCAATAGGCAAACCTCTGGTCAGCCACCACCGTGGAGCACGATTGCTATCTGGGAAGCGTGCTCGTTAAGCAATACCGAGGCGCGGTTTCGATTGCCACCCTGACACAAATGTACCAAATTTGCTTTTCAAAGCTATTTAGTTACTTTTTTACATGAACCTCCCTAAAAAATTTGACGTCAATCCGAGGCCATATTTTTTTCATCATGCCTTGATTACGACGGATTTTTTGCCTCAAGGGACATATAAGCATGGCAGCAACAGACAGCCCGTCAGAAATGTACCGGCACAGACCTTTTGCCAAAAGGCGTAGTTTTAGCGTGTGATGCCAAGGTGCGGTGCTGCCTAGGTGTGACGACGGCGTTCTTGCAGAGTATTTTACGGCCGTCGGGATCATCTCACCTGTGATTATATATCTGGTGTGTTCGTCTTCGACACGGTAACGCGGCCTATTGTTCCAGCTACGCGTCAAATACCGGTACGTCAGCAATGTAAATGGAGAATAATTTTAGGAAAAAAGTTTAGATTTTATTTCGTGAGGAAAATTGTACTGCTGCTATTGTTCATATTGATTGTTTGCATACCCGTAGACAACTGACCTCGTGTTTTCCTTTGATTCCGCAATAGGAGGCATAAACAGCACTATATGCGTTGCCTACGTCGATATATATGCAGTCGATGCGCAGAACAGCTCACTGTGATTACCCACGAAGGATTGCCTCAGCGCTTTGCACTATTTAGTTGTGAAGAGATACTCCTACTTGCAGATGACATTGTCCTATTCAGCAACAATGGAGACGAATTACAGCCAGTTATTGAGGACCTCAATCGAGAAAGTGTAAGAATTGGGTTTATGATGAATATGCAGAAGACAAAGATAATGTTCAATAGCCCTGGCAAGAGAACCATAATTCAGGATCGCCAGTCAGTCTCTAGAGTCTGTAAAGGAGTACGTTTATTTAGGTCAATTACTCAAAGGGGATCCTGATTATGAGAAAGAAATTCACAGAAGAATAAAACTGGGTTGGAGTGCATACGGCAGGCATTGCCAAATCCTGACTGGGAGCTTACCACTGTCGTTGAAAAGAAAAGTGTACAATCATTGCATTCTACCGGTGCTAACCTATGGGGCAGAATCTTGGAGCTTAACAAAGAAGCTCGAGAACAAGTTAAGAACCGCACAAAGAGCAATGGAACGAAAAATCTTAGGACAAAGAATAAGGGACAGGAGGATAGCGGTGTCGATCAGAGAACAAACGGGGATAGCCGATATTCTAGTTGACATTAAGCGGAAGAAATGGAGCTGGGCAGGCCATTTAATGCGTAGGATGGATAACCGATGGACCATTAGGGTTACAGAACGGATACCAAAAGAAGTAAAGAGCAGTCGAGGTCGGCAGAAAACCAGATGGGGTGATAAAGTTAGGAAATTTGCGGGCGCAAGCTGGAATACGCTAGCGGAAGACAGGGGTAATTGGAGATCGCAGGGAGAGGCCTTCATCCTGCAGTGGACCGAAAACATAGGCTGATAAAAAATAAATTATAGGCTTTTACGTGCCAAAACCACGATCTGATTATGAAGCACGCCGTAGTGGGGGACTCCGTAAATTTGGACCACCTGAGGTTCTTTAACGTGCACCTAAATCTAAGTAAACGGGTGTTTGCGCATTTCGCCCCCATCGAAATGCGGCCGCCGTGGCCGGGATTCGATCCCGCGACCTCGTGCTCAGCAGCCCAACACCATAGCCGCTGAGCAACCACGGCGAGTACCATAGGCTGATGATGATATTGATGACTCCTATTAAAAAAAACGATAATCTGTCGCTTCTTGCTTCCCCACCTACGTGGTTCTCTACGCCACTATCTATGGTGGTTCTCGCAAACGTTTGTACTCATATCCATCTTTTGTGGACATCAGGATTTTGTTTGTGTGCCTGCCACCGCGTGGCATATTGACCTTAAACTTTTCAAACTTCCTGTGGTGACATAATGATGACGTCAAGAAAACATAAATAAAAGAATAAAAGCTATCCGTGCGCTTTGAACTTCAAGACAAAGCTTTTCCTGCCAACGTGTTTCAGTGTTTTTTATCAGTGTTTCTTGATAAAAAGTAGCCGCTCATTCACTGCAAATACCTTACTAACCTGGGAGCGTTCAGTCACGCCAGACGCAGCGATGAATGATTGCGGGCTTTCTTCAGTGTACTACACTAAATTTATTTGTTTATTTATTTATTTTACAAGTACTACCAGCCTTATTATTAGACCTTAGGCACGAGTGGGCATTGGGAAGAGAACACAAATATGAAATAAGATCAAACGAGATAGCAGACCAAGGTAAATACACCTGGTAGCGAAGCCTCCATAGAAGCCCATACGTTCAAAACATGGCGGTTCGTCGGCATTTCATGGGGCTTAGCGCCATCTGTGTCCGGCGGGAGAAAAAATATTGTGACGCCATATCCGTTAAAAACAGAAGGGACGTCATTTTGTTCTCAAAGGCGCGAAATTTGTTTTCGGGGGCCTGCCATAAAGAGCTGTATATTCAAATGCCCCGCCATTCGACGTGATGGGCGTTTCGAGCTTTCAGCGCGGAAACCGATGCAAGAAAAGTTCAGCCATACGGGTGTTAAAACAGCACCCTTGCGCATAACATACATTGTTTGGAGGAAGACGAACGCTTTGGGCGTATACATATATAGAGTGCTTGTCCTTTAGTCGGACGCCAAGCCCGTCGGCCAGCGCTGTCCCACGAAAACAACTAAAGTGAACAATTATCTGGCGGTCGCAACCCACAACGTTCGACTGAACAGGTTAAGAAACAAAGAAACTACACGCGTCACCAAATTCAGACAAACGTCGACAAGCAAAGCAACACAACATGTGAGGGGGGCATATTGTAACAAGTCAACTTTACGAGTGACCCTTTCTGCCCACTTCAAGAGCTGCATTGCATTGCAAGTGATAGCGGCGTCAACGCCCGGCGCTATCGGCGGGCGCTCTTACGGTGGGCGCTGAAAAAAGAGTATTTATTGATAATGATCAAGTAAAATAGAGTTGTTCTTTCCTCGCCATAGGTATATAAAATTGATTAGCAATTTTATTTTTCTTGAATGAATCTGTGTATTGCTTTAATTAAAAAACGCTTTTTTCTTTCGCAATGTTTGTTCCCTCCAAACATAGTCGCGCTTCAATCGCTGCTCCGGAGCATAACCACCCTTGCTGATGTTGGTGACAATTTGTTATGAACCGCTTTTCGCCTTAAGCTTCGCGGCCATTTGGATTGACCTTGTAGCAGACACTGAACAAGAATCTGCATAACAGCACAAGAGCAACCTTTTCACAATCATGATTTGGCGGGTAGAGACGAGGGATGAACGCTACAGTTTATTCACAAAGTGCAGAAAGGATGAAACCGTTGGACAGTCAACAGTTGTGGCGGGTAATGCGTTCCATTCTGAAATAGTGCGCGGGAAAAAGGAATTTTTAAATGCGTTCGTCCTGCAGGAAAAATCTCTAACCTTTTTGTTGTGGTACGAGCGCGTGCAGCGGTGGCTAGCCCGTAGATTATATCATGTTTATCTATTCCTAATTGAATGTTATAGATTAGGAAAGAAAAATTTCATTCTGTCCCGGTAACACATTATTGCCAGTTCTGCAGCTTCTAGAAGAGATGATGGGGATTTGCGCCAGCTGTACGGATTCAAAAGAAACCATACATTATCTTTATTTGCCCGAAATAAGCCACACCCTATGGGTAATCCGTAATGAACGTTATGAACGTATTTTGTGAGTGGTGCAAAATTCTGCCGCTTGGCTTTGGCAAAACTACAAATTCCATGAAGATAAAATTTATCGAACACGGGGGAACACTATGAAAATTTATCAGACTGAAAGTGGTGTTCACTAGAAGCTGTAACACCTCCAAACATGCAAGAACTATGAAAAAAAAATAACAAGGAAGGTTCTGACCATCCAAACGGCGTAGCGATGTCCGCTTCCACTTCACCTCTAAGGTAGACAGTTTATCATGCAGTGCACGGGTCCCATTTTCATACGGACATTGATGCTGCGCCGGTCATGTGCCGCTGGTTACGCCCACCCCAACACGTGTTGAACGCGTCGCCTCGCTTTTGCTGTAAGGTGTTTCCTTTTCTCTGCGGAAACAATTTTGTTGTTTCAAGCATTCACAACAATGTTAGCAAGAGGTTTGTTACGCTCGTATTTTGCACGTGTTGCGTAAAATATGAGCCGTGGCGTCCCTTTACCGTGTAGCCACCCGTTTGTTTTTGCACCCGTCTTTTGCGAAAGAGCATGTGCATTACTTCCAACGCGTAATTTTCCAAAAATCACTCGCAACACCTTCGGTTTAAAGCACACAGTTTGTTATCTGTGTCTGACCCGTACCATCACACAAACGTTTAATTTCGCGCGGCTCGAGCAGTATAATGCACATTTGGAAGTGTTTTGTGACGGCGGTTTACCTCATTGTTTATGCGTAGTGCATGCGCCTGGGCCGGCTCGCAAGTGCCAGTTTTACAGGACGCGTTGCTTGTCATAGCTAAAACATTCTTGTCGTGGTCGGTGTCTTTGGTCTATGTGTGTGTCTTTTACCAAGTTTGTGATCCAGTATGTTTTCTGCGCCCCAATTCCCAATGTAAACAAGAAAAAATAAACTTTTTCGTATTGGACCACTGCTTCCTATTGTGTGCAACTGAGACAAGCGGCTCAAGAACGGCACAAAATTGGAATAAAGACAGCTCTTATCGCGTTATTTTGCCAATCTGCATGAGTTAATTCAGCCTTAGGTTCTACGAGAAGCTTGGCGGTTTCCCAGTAAAAACGTTGTGATCCGCGAGCTTTTTACTTCTGTATGTACGAGCGGTGTCCAACCCCTTTGTTTACGGCGGGACTTGTCTGTCTGTCTGCGCAGCGAACGCAAGCACAGGATAATGAATCAAGCGCAGGAGCTAAGCCATCCAAGAGCGTGGTGTTCGAGCGAAGCAGGGCAGTATCGAGCACCATCAGAAGGGGAGGCCGCATCTTTAACCTAGTGCTCAAACATCCTCTGCAAAACGAGCGGCCCTACTACGAATAGGGAGCGAACAAGATAGCAAAATTAGGCCATAAGACACGAACGTTTGCAATATCCTGTCGACGGATAGGATACTGCAACAGGATACTCAACCTAGTGAGAAGGGCAGCTGCTGGACTCCTGGACTGAGGGGACTACCCACTGCAGAGCGGATGAGCTACCTACGCTCGTGTGCTATTTTGCTTAAAGTTTATTCTCTCTCTCTCTCTCCATGTTCGCAACAAGATCACTCAGAATGTAGTCAAGGACATGAGTCATACCCACCGCATTTGTTACACGACACGCATTCATTCTTCTTATTCCTGCACGTTCCATACTGGCAGCCGCAAAGTCCTCGGCGATAAGAATTATATACGTACATACTGCACCATATGGTGGGAATTCCTGGGCACACTTCTTCATCTAGTGCAGACGCGCGGCAACTCACTCTCACTTCGTTTTCCCTGCAACCTGAACCGTAGAAAAAGAAAATTTTGTGCTTTTAGCATGGAAACGAGGGCTTCCATAAACTTCTATACGTCATTTCCTATAGCGTTTTTACGGAAAAAACTAAGCTTTAACACATAAACGACACCAAGAAACTACGGCAGGTGTGAGCGAAGAACGATGATCATGGAACGATCAACGGTAGTGCGATCATCGGTAGTGCAATCTGCGGCTACGTTTTCATTTATCCATATGCAGTGTTGCTTAAAGCTTGCTTAAAAATATACGCAGTTTTATTTCAATAGCAATTGTATCAACTCTCTAGGCACATCATCGTCATGAACAGCACAGGCGGAGCACGTGCGATGGGTGTTACATGGCCACCATGGACACTGAGTGGGTTTTGCTCAATCACATCGGTGGCGAAGCCAGATATGCATTATGCCTTACCTTGCGAGCATGAGGGTAGTGCGCACGCCCGCTATATAAGCACACTAGTATTCCTGCTGTGCGGTTGTGTTAGGAAGTAGTCGTAGCGCAGTTTTTCTCAAACGCTTCCAGTATGTGACGCCCTTTCATCACCACCATCAGCCTGTATTTATGTCCACTGCAGAACGAAGGCCTCTCCCTGCCATCTCCAATTACCCCTTTCCGGTGCTAGCTGATTCCAACTTGCGCCTGCAAATTGCCTAACTTCATCACCCCACCTAGTTTTTTGCCGTCCTCGACTGCGCTTCTCTTCTCTTGGTAACCATTCTGTAACTCCAATAGTCCACCGGTTATAGATCCTACGCCTTACATGGCCTGCCAATCTAAATTTTTTTCTCTTAATGTCTATAAGAATATCGGCTGTCCCCGTTTGCTCTCTGATCAGCACCGCTCTATTCCGGCTTCTAAAAGGGCGCCTAAACCACCTCCGGTATTTTTTGAACTTTTGAACGTAACCAGCCACGCCCCGGCAAGTGTGGAGGCGCAGTTTGGCCCTGAAGTCGACCGGGGCGAAAAAGCTCGCAGCCGCCGCGACGGTGGCAGAACTCTCGTTGACTCTGTGGCGAGTACATGTAGCCTTGACTGGAGACGACCAAAGGAGATCCGGACACCCGAGGAACAAGCCGCTGATCTTGAAGCGCGTCGCGCCGCCAACCGAGTATCTGCGCATCGGCGGTGAGTTGACTCGAAATACTGTGCCTAGCAGCACTTAGCATTTCCTTGCAAAACTTAGCCAAGCCGAGTAAAACCTGGAATAAATGCTAGGTTGATCACCAGTTCCGCTGTTTACTTCAGCCTTGCACCACTAGTGCAAGCTGCCCATGTTCTCTTTTTTTTTCAATTACTGAACGGGAGTGCATGGCGTAAGTTTGGGCAGTAGCCAAATTCTGCCCCTACTTGTACGGCCGCACATTTTCTGTAGTTAGCGATAACCACGCTTTGTGCGGCTCGCTTCACTGAAACACTTCACTGGGTGATTGGGCAGATGGGCGCTACGGCTCCAAGAATATTCATTCGCTGTTTTGTACAAGTCAGGCCACTTGCACAAAGACGCCGACTGTCTCTCCTGTCATCTTGTCGACCACCCTGAAGATGATGCGCATGACACCGAATCTTGCGTCATGGCGATTTCTGATCTGCGCGACATCCGCACTGAACAACGGCGTGATGACTACTTACGTGTTCTTATCGATCGTTTTAATTCTGGCCATTCGGAGCCCACGCTACGGATGTTCGTGCTCCGCGATGATGCTTTCTACCGTCGCAGATGGTGTAATCCTGGAAACTCATTTCAAGTGGATACGCCTGTCAAGCTCACCGGCTACAATTCGTAAATTGCAATGTGTGTGGTAAAATAATCAACTCAGAAAAACTCACAAGTTAATTAGTAAATTTGTGTTAATATTTGGAACATGTGTTTCGATTTCTCGTGCTACTAATGTCCGCCTCTTGGAATAGCCGAGCTCAACAAGAAGAATTATGCTACCTGCCAAAGGCGATTTTAAAAAGTCACAGGCGTGTGCGGCACACGCAGCACATTCACAGCGTAAGCTGGTGGAGCGGCTCAAGTGCAGCTCCAATTTCAGCACCGCGCACAACAGGGTCTTCGCGGCAAAGTCTCTTCACCTCTTTTTGACGAAAACGATCTGAACTGTCCGCCCGGCCCCGACGGCGAGCTGCGGCTTGTATTGTTCTCTGCACAGCAGTCTGTTGTCCGATGATGCCTGGTTGTAGCCGCGCACGTAACTCTATGTTTGCAGGCGCCTTAACTAGATGGCGCCACCATACTGGCGGAGGCTCGGGATCGCGTTGATTGCACGCCTCGTCTGAATCGCCTTTAGTCGTCTGCGCCTGCGCGCCTGCCTAGGGTGCGTTTATAAGGCATCCCGCGCAGCGAGCCCGGGTTCGATCCCGGCGGGAACCGGGTACTTTTTTTCGAATTTCCGGCGATAGCGGTTACGGTCACCGGACACCGTCGGAGGAGGCGGTGGAGGCGGCGGACACCATCGCGACCTAAAAGGGCTAGTGGAATGAGCCCATAACAGCTTACGCTGTAAAATTCCTTAAACCTTAACTTTGGGCACCCGGCATATTGTAATGAAGAGAAAGACGCACTTAGGCTCGCGCGCTCAGACTGCAGGCGCGGACGGAGAGAAGACGCAGAAGTAAACAATCGTTCTGGTGGACAGCCGATTGTCAGCTTCTGTCATTACAATTGGGCAGTTTACGAACGCCCTTAAGGTGCTCCAGTCTTAGGCACTGTCGTCCTGGGTGCCTCCTATGGCCAGAAAACGCGGTCTACGCATCCCAGGGCGCCATCTACCTAAAACACCTGAAACTTCGTAAGTAGCGACACCTTCCTCATACGCTTCTTCGTTTCTCCGCTCTTTCGCGCTCTCTCCTCGACCATGGCGCTGCCTGCATCGCCTGAGCATAGCAGACAACCTTTCAAAGAGTCAATGCACGCATAGCAAAGCGGTGCGCTTTAAGCGTTAGTGTTGGCGTTCTAGCTCCGAGTAACTTCGTGTATAGGATAGAATTTTTATAAAGGGGGTTATATATATATATATATATATATAATTATTATTCTAAGGAAGATGACGAACGTCGGCGCAGAGTCAGCAGCATCGGCAGCATCAAGCACGCAGCCGAAGCTCGAGCGAGAGGACTGTCCTCAGTGCATCCTACGACCGGCTGTCGCTACGAACCCCAATAAATCTCCTTTATAAGTCGTGGAGGTGCTGGGTAACATTCCACTCTACATCCTGATACTTCGTTCGCGGACGCTACCCTCTGCCGTGCCGGACGCCGACCAGCAGACTCTTCCATCGCCACCCGTCTCTTGCGCTGGCACCGTTCGCCAGCGAGAGCCTCCCATCTTCCCAACCTCCCAACCGATGACAACAATGTTGAAGAGTGGCTGTCATCCTACGAAAGCTGGCTTACGTGTCCTTCTATCTCGCGGGCATGGCCAGTCTGTGGTTCAGAAATTATGAGAGGGATATCAGCGCGTGGTCGGCGTTCAAGACGTCGATTACCGAAGTATTTGACCTACCCGCCATCAGGAAACTCTGAGCCGAGCAGCGTTTGCGTACAGGTGCACAGGACACGGGCGAGGCGTTCACCAGCTACATATAAGACGTTCTCAATTTGTGCAGGCGCGTGAACGCTGTCATGACGGAAGCGGAAAAGCTCAAGCACGTCATGAAAGGAATCGATGATGACGCGTTCCAGATGCTTCTGGCAGAGGACCCGCGCACTGTTGGCGATGTTATCAGCTTTTGCCAGGGCTATGATGAATTGCGTAGGCAGCGAGCTCTGACATCCCACACCTAATGCGGCGACACTCTGCAGTAGAGCACTGCATGGGCCCGGACCGGCCCGAAAGCCCGGGCCCGGCTCGGCCCGCGGGCCGGGCCGGGCCGTGCGAAGCGTTTGTCGGCGGGCTCGGGTCGGGCCCGGGCTTAAAACCACGGACCCGGTCCGGGCTCGGGCTTGAGGCCGTGGGCCGGGCTCGGGCCTGAGGCCGCAGGCCCGGGCCAGAGTCGGGCTTGAAACCACGGGCCGGGCCCGACTCGGGCCCGCTCATTGAAGGGCCTAAGTAGGCCTTCGAGCACACGCGACCGTTATGCATTGCATGGTTCAGTGCATTCTGTGCCAAGCTGAAGTGACACGTGCGAGATGACTGTCATCATCATCATCAGCCTATATTTATGTCCACTGCAGGACGAAGGCCTCTCCCTGCGATCTCCAATTAACCCTGTCTTGCGCTAGCTGATTCCAACTTGCACCTGCGAATTTCCTAACTTCATCACCCCACCTAGTCTTCTGCCGTCCTGGACTGCGCTTCCCTTTTCTTGGTATCCATTCTGTAGCTCTAATGGTCCATCGGTTATCCATCCTACGCATTAGATGGCCGGCCCAGCTCCATTTTTTCCGCTTAATGTCAACTAGAATATCGGTTATCCCCGTTTGTTCTCAGATCCACACCGCTCTCTTGACTGTATATCTTATCACATCACTATATCTTATCAAAGAAAATAGTAAAACAGATGAAGTTCTCATTTTTAACAGCGGAACTGTTTCAGCCGGGCCTAATGTGTCCGCTGAATCCAAAAATGTGGGCCTATCCTGGCAGCAGTGCAGAAAGGGTCCGAGCGCAATAGAACATACACCTGTGTACTAGCGAAGCTGAACCTGGATAAGTCTAGCTAAGAATGGTGAGGAGTAATTGCCTATCGATAGGCAATTGATAGCCAATCAATAGCTAGTCTATAATCGTTCAATAATCAATAAATTACCGAAAATTCTGGGGATGACTTGGTAGTGTTTAGCCTAGCCCAAATACGTGGCCAATACCTTACGATAGACAATCGACAGCCAATCAATGGCTAATCGATAATAGATCAATAATCAATAAATTCGGATAACTTGGTAGTGCTTAGCCTATCCCAAGTACTTGGCCAATATCTTGCAATTGACAATCGATAGTCAATCAATAGCTAATTGATAGTCAATCAATAATAAATAAATTCCGGGAAATGCTGGGGATGACTTGGTAGAGCTTAGTCTAGCGCAAAAGCCAGGACTAGCTAGGTGCCCATCATCTCCGCTGTCTCTTTAGCATTGCGCCGCCAGTGCAAACTACGCTAATTTTTTTTTCTTTTCCGCAAAAACGAACATTGTTTCCGCGAAAGGAAAATTAAATTATACAAAGAACCACTCCTAAAACCATTTCCATGTTACCGCTTGTGCGGTCGCACTATTACCAGTGTCGATACTATGGCATTATTTTAGCGCTAAGGCCAGTTATTTTTGTGCTTAAATGCACAAAACAGCGTTTCCCTCAAAAAGTTAACTGGAACGCCCACGCATTTCGTCGGACACTTTGAAAATTAATATCTCGAAACTAGTTCAGTCCTGAGAATTCGTTCCAAGTGGATACGCCTTGCGAACTCAGCGGCTATAATTCGTAGATTGAAAGATGTGCCGTACACTAATTAATTAAAAAGTCAATTCGCGTATTATGTTAAATATTCAATTAGGCGTTTTGACCATCCACTAGGCCATCCATGTCCGAATTAGCTTGGAACTACATAAAACAATTAGCCTCCTTAGATCGTAGTCGCAATAATGCGAACTCAAGAAATCCTGAGATATGCTGAATTCCATACTTCAGAACACTTTATAAGCATCAGTCGTTAATACATTACCTACCATTCACTTTGAACAGATACAAAAATGGCGGTAATTTCAGTAAGAAAGAACTCAGCTGGCACTTTGGTCGCTTGTAATGTATCTGATGTGATTATTATTCTACCTTTGTGTATGGGTCTGAGTATATAATGCAAATCCTGTTTCGTTTTCTTAGCAAATGTTGATCTTGTAAAATTCAGTCTCATGCTATCTTGTATAGCTGGTGTTGCGTTGTTTTGTATAGCTAGTGTTGTTTAAAATACATTCTGTTAAAACTTTTTCCAATTCTGTTAACTCGCCGTGACGCAAATATTCTTTGTCTTTCCGTTCATAGCTATTTCGTCTATGAGGAATTCCAGCGATAGCTGGAAATATATGTGAATTATTGTTTAGATCAAGGATTATAACTGTGCTATCTACCACAGGCAGGCAGGCAGGCAAAGAACTTTATTATTATCCGGAGGCGGCGCTCGACCCCCGTTAAGGGGTGACACCGGTGGGCCACTCCCACGACGGGACGGGGAGGTTAAACTCCACGGCCATGTCGCGGGCCCTCTGGATGGCCCTAAGCTGGTCTCTTTTGTCTTGGCTAGTAAGAAGATAGTTCCAGTCCGCCTCCGTAGAGGGAGACTCCCTGCTCTCGCGCAACGAAGGGCATTGCCACAGCATGTGTTGTAAGGTACATTTGGGGTGGCCACAGCGCGGGCACCCCGGCTCTATGCCATCCATGTATTTAGAACTGCCACAGGCAATCTTTAAAAATTTGGTTCAGCTAAAATGAAACGCCCGGTATATTTGCATGCTAAATGACATCATAAAACCATATTCTACAAATCAAGGTAAGTGCATGCGCACCACCAGAAAAATAGTCGCACAGGCAATGGGCCGGATTACTGATGTTTCCGTGGGAGAAACAAAGATTTCGGCCTTTCATTGCTTATATACTACAGCTGATTAAACCTCAAGAAGGTGAGGCTGACAGATACGGTACAATCTGTAAGTAAAAAAAAAGAATTTTTTTTCTTACAGGCCGGGCCTGGTCATGCACCCGCGGGCACTAGCTAAGCTTAGTAGTGAACGCCCGGGCCCGGGCCGGGCCCGGGCTTAGTAACACGGGCCCGGGTCGGGCCCGGGCTTGGAACCACGGGCACGGGCCGGGCCCGGGCTGGTCTCGGTCATGTACGCCCGGGCCCGGGCTGGGCTAGGGCCTCGTAAAGCGGGCCCGGGCCGGGCTCGGGCCGAAAAATCAGGCCCGTGCAGTGCTCTACGAGTCTGCAGCCTGACCACCGGCCCCGAACAAGCCTCTCTCATAACCCAAATCAAAGATTTCGTCCGCGATGAAGTCGCACGACAGCTATCTCTGGTGTCCATCACTCCGGAGTCTGCCAGCACTTTGCCGTCTCCTCTCCATAATATGATCCATGAAGAGGTCGCGAAAGCGCTGTCAGCTGTTTACCAGCAGGATGCCGTGCCTACAGCGGTTCCTTATGCTGCGGTTGCGGCAATGGCCCCTCGCAGTGCGCCCGTACCACGTTTCCAGCAGCCTGTGCACCGCCCTCCTCCTCCTGTTCCCTAGGCCAGCACTGCCGTCGCTAAGCCGTGGCGTACGCCGGAGAATCGCCCTGTATGCTATGCATGTAGGTATCCCGTTCACGTCGCCGATCGCAGGCGTTCGATGACGATCGACGAGTATCCTATGTGCCACCCGATTCAAATGCGCCTTACGGACCATTCGATCCATCACCATCTCGCTCCCAGACTGATCGCCGTCCACGCTTCGGACGCCTCCGGTCACCTTTCCCACGTCGCCGATCGCTTTCGCCTATGCGTCAGCGACCCGTCTCTAACAAAGAGGGAAACTAGACGACGCAGTTACTGAGGCAAGAACTGTGCAACTGTAGACATGCCGACGTACGTCCTCCTCCTTTACCTGCCATTGTCATTGATGTGTTTGTCGGAGATGTCACTGCAGTCGCCCTCGTCGATACCAGTGCCGCTATTTCAGTTATAGATGGCAGGTTTTGCCGATTGCTTGGTAAAGTGATGATGTCTCTGTCTGGATTGTCGCTTTGAACGGCAAGTGCTCAGCCCTACCGCTGCTTGTACAGCCCGTGTAACCATACATAACGTTTTATACACGATTGAGTTCATAGTTCTTTCATCGTGCTCCCACGCCGTTTTTCTAGGATGGGATTTTCTCTCACGCCACAATGCCATCATCAATTGCGCTCGGGTTGAGATTGAACTTTCCCACCTTGGTGACCTGGCCTCGGTCGATGCTCATCCTGCCGCTAAATTTCTCGTGAAATAACACACCTGTATTCCCCCATGCTCTTCAGCATTAGTACCAGTCTCGTGTAGTGCTATATCCAACGGGACGGTTATATTCATGCCCTCTCATCACTTTGTTACCAGAAAAGCGCTTCGTTTGCCCTTCGCAGCTCTTGACCTTGCCGCCGGTGTCAGCACGATGCCCATTTACAATCATCTTTCATCGCCGCGAATGCTTCGGTTACGTCGAGTCGGTTTATTCAACATGAATTGTCTCCGTCCTCGACGAAGTGCCTTCTACTGCCGTTCACGAACTGAGTGCCCTCTCCGTAGCCGAGATGTGTTAGCCCATTCATCGCCGAAGATCTGACACATTCGCAGCGATCTCAACTTCTCGCAATCTTTCAGCACTTCCGCCGTTCTTGTAATTTTAGTAACTCAACTTGTAACTAAGTTTATGATCTCATATGATATCTATAATGAAAGCCAGGAATTTTGCACTCTACTAAATTTTTTCTGAATTTTGCCGCCTCTCGTCTCAGAAGGTGAATCGGAAGTGCTGCGCAAGAAACAAGAGTATCACTCGATGCCCGTGCCACTAAAAAAAATTACGGAGCTGTATGCGAAAAACGATAGCGTGAAAAACATGAATATCAGACGTGAATAAATCAAGCAGGCTAGATGACTCTTTGTCACTGCTCCACTTCAAAGTAGATGCCAATAAGTCATCGGCATCATCATAATCTTTAGAAGCGCGAGAGCTTGTTGTTGCCGCACGACGCATTTCTTAGCGTTCGCACGCAGCAGCGCGTCATGCATTTCGGATTTCACGTCCAGACTTCGCGGCGGCGAGGCTAGATAGCGCCATGTCCTTAGGGAAATGCGAAAGGGGAGTCGCGTTGTAGTACATTCCTCCTCATTACCTTTGACGGTGGCCATGCACTGTCTTACAATATTGATTCAATGCTAATGCAATACAGTCAACTGCCGTCGTCGGATGGGTTCTGCCGCATTTTTTTTCTTCAAGGAAGGAAGGACAAGATGCAACTTTTTGTCAGTGTTCATCTTTGTCGCAAAAGTTGCTCTTTGACATTGCTTGAAAGTACATCACTCAACATTACAGTGTAACTCAACTTAAAGCGTACAGATGACACGTAATATTTTTGCTTGAAAATTTAAATTCTTTCACACGCTTGGCCTCCGTGATAATATGTAACTACTGTACTTTTGTGCGTTTCAACGAATTGTAAAATGTGTGTGTTAAGTGAATTATTTTTACAAGGACTAAAAAAGAAATCCTAATATTACCTAGATGAGCAGCTCTGTGCTGCAATCGTCATATCGTGTTTGTGCGTTGCGACGGCCTAAACAAAGCAAGCAATCGTGAAAGTGTTGTTCTCGTTAACGCTGCTGAGGGGAAGTGTGTATCAAAATAAATGTAGCTACAGACTTCTTTTCTCTTTAGCTACCAGCTCGCCCCCGCAAATTCTGGAATTCTATCTCAAGGCGGACCAACCACGGTAGCTCAGTAGCTAAGGTGGTGTGCAGTTCAAGATAAGGTGGCGGGTTACCTCTCGGTGATGGCGGCCGTATTTCAAAGGGGCGCAATGCGAAAAAAATAAACTCTCGTGTATCATGTTCGCAGCCCATATAGATGCCTCAGTTAACCCGCTCGTATGTAATCCTAACGAGCCGGCCCACCGGATAGCGCGCGATTTCACGTACCGCGCTGTCGGGGGTAGCCAGGCTCGGAACGAAGTCAACATCCGCAAAGATTCATTATGTACTTTCCACGAAATTGTTTCCCATTATCGTCTCGGCAGGAGGACATTTCCACCCCCCACCCCAATTTGAACAAACCTGAGGCTAGCACACTCAGACTTCTGCAAACCCGTTCGTACCCCACTCCCCGGTCCCTTAACAGGATAGACCCTGACCATTCACAGTCGTGCTCCAAATGTGGTCATGCCTCATACTCTTTTGATCACATGCTCTGGTTGTGCCCAGCCCTTAACGCCTTTCCACCCATCACAAAAGAGCAATGGGAGGAATCCCTCAAGAGCAGCAATCTTCAAATTCAACTCCACGCTGTTCAGAGGGCTCACGACATCGCGACGGGACTTGGTCTCCCGGTCCCATCGTGGGCGGAGCCACCGACTTAATAATCTGGGGGAGCCTTCGGCTCGCCTAGACCTAAGTTCCTCAGGACTCAAATACAGTTCTTGTCATGTCATGTCATGTCGTGTACCATGTTGGTGCACGGTAGGGAATTTCATGTAGTAAAAAAAGAATCCTGAGCCCTCCAGTGCGGTGTCCCTCATAATCAACCCACTTTGATGATTACGTTAAACTCAATATTTTTTTTTTTTGTGTACAAACAGTTAACAGTGCTATAGTTTCTTTTACTTAAGGAGGCACAACTATTTACTATTCGCAAAAGAATACCGACTTGGGGCGGTTGGCACATGTTGAATTTAAATGAAGTAACAGCGCAAGGGACAGGATGAACAAAAAAGACTCAGCACTATAAACCAAATTTTATTGTCGACAATGTAATATATAAATGAGCGCCAGCAAAACAGTAAGGATAAAAGTAAACAACCATGTGATCGATACTGCAAGGCACAAGACAGAAGGAAAAAAAAAAGACCAAGCACATGTTGGAAACTAATGAAGCAGCTAATGAAATTATCTAATGTCGTCTTTTTATTTCCAGCGTCTTAGGCGTATAGGAAACTGGCACAGGCGCGTTCGCTGTCGCGCACCCGCGCTGTGAAATTCATACTTGCCAACTCTCCCGATTTCTCCGGAAGCCTCATGACTTAAGACTAATCTTCCCTGTTTGGCAGACACAACCATAACCTTCCAGAAAACTGACGCAACTAAACCGCGAAAAAATAAGTATGCAGCAACTCCACTGGAGTTGTCTAAGTATGCGCAAGCATACACCCAGATGTCACATGGCCGCCTCCCCCCCCCCCCCCGAAATTTCAAGTTGACCCACCCACTAATTTCAGTTGGCCCTCCCCTACAATAAGCTTACCCATGCATTTTCCATGGAGCCCTCTGTATCATGTGGGTATTCTTTCTGATCATTAGAAGATACAAATCACCTTCATTTAGACTATTATAACGAGTAAATGCCTTAAATTCGCGAATTACGCATTGTTGCGCAGGTACCAGACATTACACTTTCCGCGTCACGGACCGATTTTTCTGGAGAACTCGCGAAAGGATCCTTAGGCATTAAAACGTGTCACGTAGAATGGCTGCAGCGGAATAACCATTTTGCGCTATGGATGTAACCGAAGTGAGATTTAAAGTAAGCGATTTGCGTGTAGTCAGCGTAGGCCTAGCTGAGTTCCCTTCAGATAATAGGGGCATGCGTTGAAGACTGCGCGTGTGGCAAAGGTCTAATATGCACTGAATAATGGACGTTTCTTTAAAATCTTCCACACAATACAGCCGTATTACGGTGCACAAGAATAAGAGCATAAATGGGCGACTGTCACGGAACATAGAGTTTCTTATTTATACATGAGCAAAGGCACCGTCTTTGGTCACAGTATGAGGTGCAACACATCTAATAACTGTGCTGGTAGCCATAGTGAACTATTTCTGACGCCACGGTGGCCAAGAAAAGAAAGAGCGAATTTTAGATCTTTCGCTAGGGAGTGCACAGCGGAGAGAAAATGTTTTGGTATCAGAGGTGCCGCTAACAATGTTTTTTTTTTTTTTTTTAATATTCGTAGCCTAGGCATGCAGGCTGAAATCAAGTGGTAGAAGAATTTTTTCTGCTGATTCCGTGCTCTCTAAATATTTGCTCTCGACTCGGTTGAGCGCATTAAAAGAGAAAATCGCCGTCTTGCCCGAAAGGCGATACATTGATAGCGAAAGCACAATATTAGACAACTACACGAAACGAACTTTGGGGTTCCACCGGTAATATAGATTGCAGTAAACATTCGCTTTAGATATAAATGAATAAGAAGGCTGTTCCGCTTGCACCGGAAATCGTGAACACATTTCGGTCAATGACCGCGGGCACATTGTCACAACGCTGATGTGATGAAGAGCGCAAGAAGAGGAGATTGAAGGCTTGGCGCTGACTTTCACTTCGTCAAGTCTCCGAAACTTGAGATTAAGTGACCTTTAGCACAAGACGCGCGGGCAGACTGCGCAAATGAAGCCACCAAAGAACGCGGCTCGCCAAAGCTTTGCACCCACCGTGGATTATCTCAAAGATAGGGCGCACGGGACGCGTAAATGCGCTCCATCGTGCATACTGCTATGCATAACCCCGGCCAGGCTTGATTGAGAGACACGCATACACATCCCCCTCCCCCCCCCCCACCCTTGCACGCGCTTGATCACGTGACTTTCAATATTCAGCACGCGGGAAGACAGGGCGCATCAAGCGACTGTACTTTTAGTTCACCCTCTACTTTCTGCCGCACCCACACCAATTTGTAACTAGGGCGCATTACATGCACATTTCCAGATTACACCCTATTGGAATGCTGCCTCCACGCAGAAAGTGATCCCGCGACCTCGTACTCAGAAGCGGATTGTTATAGCCACTGAGCTGCCGCGGCTGGCAAGCGTCGCCTTCATTTATTCGCAACGATAGTTTCAAACTCACCATCCTACAGTTTCACAGGAACCAAAATAGCTGCTGTTGGGTGGCCGTGTTCAGTGAATCTTTTCTTTAGCGTGCACAGGTGTTCATGCTGCGGTCAGTGGTGGTGCTATGTTGTGTTTCTGTAAGCTCCACCAGAGTAGCCGAGAGCAGTTACGGAAAGCGTTCTTTGCCTAAACCTGCATGCTGTGTCATTACAGGCTCTGCCACACAAGGCCAACACGGCGCTGTGTTTGGTCTGGCGACGTGCCGCGAAAGTTATGTCCGTAGTGTAGCCCCCCCCCCCCCCCTCTCACACTACGCCAACGCCAAAAATCTACAGATGGTCCGCCGACGGCCGCGTTATCAACACCTCGGCGGGAGTGAATTCGTAAGCACATAGGCGATTTTGTTGCCACACTACAATTACATGACGGACGTATCCCCGTGCCGACAGTGTGGCTGTGGAAATTTCACCACTTATTTCAGCAAGTGGTTCTCACTTTTGAACAGTTTTTGCAGTCATATATTAGATTTCGCATTTGCGCGGCATGACACGTTAGCAACTTTCCGTACTTGATTACCGATTAACCTCAGTGGCGCATTTGCGTACATCGGTACGTGTGGCCACCGTTCCCCGTTCGCATCGAATACAGTGTTAGCCGAGCAGCACTGACATGAAACAATCACTCTGTCTAGCAATGTATATGTTTTGGCCCATATTAACGCATCACATCAAGCTTAGACGAGCCTATGTAAGCAATCGGGCCCCTTCAAGAGCACCTATTGGGAGATTAGGGGGGGGGGGGGGGGGGGCTGTTCCTGCGGATTTTGATAGCTGACTGTCGCTACTCAGGTTCTCCTTTATGCGTGCAGTTTCTACGGGTATGTTCGATATAGTATTGTCAAAGAAATGTTTGTATACTTCTGCGCTTGTTTAGAGAGCGCGTACTTTTCTCTCAAAAACATGTACAAGCGCTCCACACGCCTAGCAGCTCAGAAATACTGTGCTTGTCAGCAGCCGTAAGTAAACTTTAGATTTGTGAACACAAGACTGGATGACCATGTCCAATGTTGCAAAAAAAGCCAATCAGTGCAGATCAGCCAAGTGATATAAACACACGTATTCCTATAAAAATAATGCAGAACCAGTAAATGATAAACAAAACCCAACGCACAGGCAACACACGACGAAAAATTCTGTCCATATATATATGCCTCGAAAGAGGCTAGTGAGCAGCTTTCTTTTTCGAATTAGGACTCACCATCTTGCCAATATGGAGGCTGTATCTCTGAAACAAACGTAAGAGGTAAATCGACTTAAAGTAATCATTCAGAATAGTTAAGACACAAAGTTAATGCCATAATCTTTCAAAATAGGTATGGCGTTATGCAGAAGATGAAGCGATTTCCAGCGAAAGTTCTGCCGGTTACACTCAGCAAGAGAAATGCAAATGAGTGTTCTACATTACAAGTTTTCCTTCATGGGAAGCAGTTAAATCAATGCAAAAGAAGGTATAAACTGTGAACCTCGCACGTATTAACATACGTGATCGCGACAAGCGGCAAGTGATACATTATTTAGACAGTCCTACTTGATCAGCCTCAGAGCGTTGCCCCTCGATTGTAGTAAAACGGGAGATGTATGAATGACCTATCTTAACAACCTTCATACTTGGCGCCAGCAAGTATTCTTCTGATTCAGCGTCTTAGCTAGAGCTGAATGGTAAACCAATGTTTAAAGCGACGACGTGATGAAAACAGAATTGAGCGACAATCATCTGACTCACATCACTGAGCAAGAAATATTTTTACACCTATGCCATTTCTCTTCGGAGAGAATGCTCATACACGGATTCGTGAAAGCAGTTACTTGCATTCAAGTCATTTTCATTGGCAACACCACAGCGCTATGATGTCACTTAATATGGCATTTATACGCGGCTAACACAACTGCCGTTCGAACAGCGGCAGTCGCTGTTCTACGCGTTAGATTATTAGGCGCCAGATTTGCAAAAACGACAGCGAACGTTGTCAGCATGCTTACACGGAAAAATATAAGCCGTATTTGGGGTAGTGAAACATAGAGTTCAAAGTTATGCAACACGAAAGCACAATCACAAATTTATACCGACATAATAAGTCTGCTTGTACCTTTAGCTTCATACGAAACATTCATTGGTAATTTACATGAAACTCAGACACAGTGATCTTCAGAAACGCCTTTATCACTTAATGGAAGGTAGTTGTAAAATAAGCCGATAATGTAGCACGTAATGCAATTGACAGACATCTGTAATACCGACTCCACTGATTGTCGCCGATCGCCGACGCTGCGATCAGCCTCATGGGAAGCGCCCACGTAACAAACTTTTTTTGATGAGGAGAGTTTCAGGAAACCCCAACATATGGGGTTCCCCAAAAATAAGTTTATTTTTAAGACGGAATCAGATCATCACATACAGCATTTTGGCGACCTATAGTAGTGTTCGGAGTAAAATGACGGTAGATTGTTATATTTAACCCTCGTATTCAAGTACATATTCAAGGCTAGGGAATTTTCAGCACATGTCTCCCAGTAAAAGTACCGTATTAGCGATTTTTTATTCACAATGATATGTACGTCGATTGGTATCTAGGCTACTGTTGCGCTTTGTTGCGGGCCTTTTGAATAACATGTATCGACAATAGCGGTTGTCGCGACGCTTTCCCCAAATACCGCGATTTCGTTAGGAGGTGAATGAAACTTTGAAAATTTCGACGACGGCGCTGTTCTTGCCTCGGGAAGTGCGTCTGTCACTTTTCTTCTTGACCAGAGCTGGAACAACGAAGCATGGAAGAATGAGAACAGCGGCGAGGAGGAGGCCGACGTGAGCTGAAGGCGGGGTGACGTGCATACGAGTCCGAGGTATCAGGAATATAACAGTGCGAAAGCTGCTGGGGAATGTAGCTGAGGTTCGGAGTGTCAACATGAAAATAAAGTCCACGGTGGCGATAGAAACGCACCACATGTCCCGGAATACCGCATGCGTAACAGACGGGGTGGTTATCCGGAGTACGCCAGTGGTTAATAGAAGGCCCGGAAGGCGATAAAAGTACGTGAACCGGGTGTACCGGACGTGGCGACGAGGAGAAACTGGCGGCTGGCCTGGAGGTAGCTTGTATCGGCCGCGTAGGAGGTCCGCTGAGAGTGGCAGCGTAATAAGCTGCTGCCCGTGAAGGCCCCTCTGGGGCACCACGCCGCATTGTCAATGGAGCACTTACCGTTCGTGCTGGTCCAGATAAGTTACCTTGATTATTGCACCTGCCTAAAAAGCAAAAAACGCTGCTTGTTTTTGGTGTCGTGCCCTAGAGAGTGGTTATTTAGCGTAGGAATATGTGATTTAAGAAGCCTACCGCTAATTCTAATTTAAAAACCACCCGCTACGAGCTGGTTCTTCTGGTGCGGTTTCCAGCGGCATCGCTAACCGGTTGAGAACAATTGAGTCGTGGTGTAATGATGCAGAAAAGCGGCTTCAACGCAGCAACTTGCTGTTTTTCGGCATTCCCGATGATATGTCTGAGACTTACGTGGTCAAGTGCTGAAACGAAAGTCATTGACCTATGCAAGTATAATTTGAACACAATTGATTCATCCAAAATAGAAACGGCACACCGCATCGGTAAATACGACTCGGGAAAATGCAGACCAGTGATGGTCAAATTCACGTTCTGTAAATATAAGCAACAGATAATTGGAAATGGTCCCAAGCTCAAAGGAACAAACTTTGTGGTGTGCGAAGATTTTTCATTCCAAAACGCGGCTGGCTAGGAAAAAGTGGCTGGAATTCCCCAAAACCAAAAGCCTTCAAGGTTACTGTCGATAAGCTAATAATAATAACAGCGTTTGCGTGTACGACGCCGCGAATGACTAGGTTACACTAGTTTCAGCATAGGAAAAGTGCCGTTCGGTGACAAGTGTCATTGGAAAAAAAAGTTGATGACTTATCGTAATAACATTGCACACTCCCAGCTTTCTTTATGCTTCACTAACCTACGCCGCATCATTCCTAAACGCATCAAGCTTTCTTCATATCTGAACAACTGTGAATGGAACTTTTTAGTACTAGCCGAAACGTGGCTGCATCAATAGATTAGGAACGACGAAGTCCTGGTTGATTTGAATAACTTCAATACCTATCGAAATAATAGGAACGACAAAAGGGGAGGTGGGCTGCTGATTGCAGTAAAACAGCATATAACGTCCTTTCCCGTTGTCGTTGGTAGTCAAACATTTTGTGGATTAGCATCACATCACCCTCTACTAAATATATTTTGGAGTCTGTTAAAAACCACCAGATAGTCCCCAATTCTACGTCTCCGATTTGAATGATAACCTCGCTAAAAATGTAAATTTCCAAAAGCAAGTATTTGCCTACTTCGCGACTTCAACTTTCAACTCCATTTCATTGACATCAGTTCCATGCAAGGTCCTCCAACACATCATCGTATCAGGCATTGCGCTGCATCTCGACAGTAATAATTTCTTTCATATTAACCAGCATGGGCTCAGGAAAGGCTACTCATGTGACACTCAACTACTAGAATTTCCTAACGAACTGCTACACAATATGGACGAGAACATTCAAACAGAGTGCATATTCTTAGACTTCTGAAAAGCATTTGACCGTGTCACGCATTCACGTTTAATAGCTAAAATCACTTCCCTGGGCTCATTAACAACCTCAAGGATAAGAAATTTCCTGTCATCTCGCAAACAGTTCATAGTTGTTAACGACCACTCGTCTCTGTTTAGCGATGGACTATATTGTGTATTTCAAGGTAGCGTCCTGGGCCCGTTGCTGTTCCTCATTTACATTAATTACCTGCCATCTAACAGTACATCAACCATACGTTTGTTCGCAGATGACTGCATCATTTACCGCAAAGTTCATTTATCTTCAGATCACCTAGCACTTTAAAGTGACCTCGATCACATGAACGCTTTGTGAACATCATGGCAAGTGTCACTTAATACCTTAAAATGCAAGCTCATGACATTCAGCGGGAAAAAAATCTAAATATTTTTTCAATGACTTACTGAATAATACCTTAGTGTCCCACACGCTTTCATATAAATACTTAGGTGTTCACTCCCCGAGTAACCTCTCCTCTTCCACTCACATACAGAAAGTAACAGCCAAAGCATCGCGCACATTAGGACATCTAAAACGTAATTTCCATGGAACTCCTGCCACTACCCGTAAGCTCGCCTGTCAAATACATATTTGTCCCCAATTCGAGTACGCATCATCTAATTCTACTCATCAAGCTTATTTAATTGATTTCCTCGAATTGGTTCAATATCGTGCTGCACGTTTAATTTCCTGAATCTACAACCGCCACTCAAGCGTAACCAACATTAAATCATCGCTCACTATTTCTACATTGCAATCAAGGAGAATAATCGCCCTAATCAGTCCATTCCACAAGATAGTCTATAGTGTCAATCATTCAGCGCTGCCTCTTGTACAACCTTACCGCACCTGACGTCGGTTAAGCAATCCTCTAAGCTTCCAACGCATTTCTGGCCAGAACCGTTACATCTATTTCATCAACTTTGCCGCAGGCGATCATTCACTGGAGTGGTCTTCCTTATCACATCCTGAATATCCGTGATCCAACTAGTTTTAGGGCCGAAGTGACGGGCATTTTTTCTAATTACTAATGCGTCATTAACTATTGTATAATGTTGTTTTTACTTTTCAGTGATTGGTACTGACAGGCATTAAGTATTGTTTTGTATAGTCACGTGACTCATGCTCCTGACATTACTCCTATCTATGTAATCCCCCCTCACACAACGCTCCGACGCTGGAGCCTGTGAGGCAACGTGAATAAACAAATAATTAAGTAACACCCACAAGATATAGCTGGTGAGCCCCTTCTTTCCAAATATATTGCTGAATCTGCGGCACCAAGCCAGAATGATCAGCACCAACGCATCCGGTCTTCAAGGCCGAGAGGTCCGCGGATTGTACACTGGTACTAGGGGTCGAAAGCAGCTGTTTGTGCAGCTCGTCCGAGCGTTGACAAAGCTCAATTACTTGAGCAACCATCGTGGGGTTCTTGACCAGGAGCATATGGAAGGCATGGTGATCTATGCCTTTCGAAATATACTTTATCTGATTGGATTCGGTCATGGACGCATTCACAGTTCTTACGTAGGCCGATGACGTCCTCAATGTAGCTCGTGAAGGTCTCACCGCTTTGTTGAGCTCAACCACACAAACGGCGTTCAGCGCAGGGTCTGCACACGGCGGGGCAGCCGAAGAAAAAATGAGCATCTCTCTGAAGGCTGACAAAGTTGTAAAATCGAATTCGTGGTCTCTGAACCACAACAGACTAGTCACACCGGTCAGATAAAAGATGACGCTGCTCAGCTTGGTGCGGTCATCCCACTTGTTATTAGTGCTAATAAGTTCGTACTCTGCAAGCCCGTCGTCCACGTCGCGATCTTCGGTGCCACTGACGATCGCAGGGTCGCGATGATGTACCGCACCAGAACACAAGACAGCTTGGAGGGAGGGGGGAGGGGGGATTGGCTTGCGAGGGGCCGGTGCCGTCGGTCATTGTGGAGGCAGATGGCAACGTACGGCTTCGGAGCTCCAGGGTGCTGAAGAGAGGCACCCAGAACCTCCGCCAAATGTTCTAAGTCGGCAGGGTGCCTGATAGAAGACCAGTAAAACGTGGCCGTCTCAGCTGGACACCGTTCGAACCCGAATTACTAGTTCGCCGTTTTCAAACTCCACACTTCCCCGTGACGGCGCCGACAATCTCCAGTACACGCCACGTAGTTCGACAGAGCCAAGGTAATTTTGTTTACCGTCGCTTGAAGATACCCAGATTTTTTTTGCATTCCACCTAAATAAACAATTAGTCTTCATTAATAATTAAACTTCACAATTACTAAACTAACTCTGATGAAACTAACTCTTATATGACATATGTAACTCAAGGCAATTAACTTTCAAAGCACGATAGCGGCGAACGCAGTCGGCCATCGCCGGAAGCAATCTGCGGGTCAAGCGCGTCCGCTTTTATATATGACTCATCGAATCATGGGTGCCCGCGTGCCTTCCAGAAATTACTGCACCATTAGTATCACGCATACAATTCGATTACACAAGGTTCGGTGGGAACATACACAACAGATAGAATGAACGATAACATTCGAGTAAGTTCTAAATAATGCCCGCGTGTGTCGCGCTCAGCGCTAACATTCAGTTGTTACAAGGTGAAATGCACTCCCTGGAAACAGGATATGCCACGGCGGCTGCATTTCGATGGGGGCGAAATGCGAAAACACCCGTGTACTTAGATTTAAGTGCACGCTAAGGTGGCGGTCCCACTCCGGCGGCCCGAGCATTCCGTTTTCAGTACTTTTGGAGCAACCGTGGCGGCTCTTCTACTTAGGATATAACGTTGTCGTATATACCATAACAAAGCCTCATTCTTGTCAATTCCAACTATATATAATATAAAGAAATTGATTGGAGTGATTCAGAAATAAATGTTCAAAAACAAGCATGAGATACATGGTTTTTGTGAACTGTGTCTCAGTTGTGACCATATTTAGAAGAAACTACCGCATGTACTGCATTGCGGCTTGCTCTGCAGCTTTAGGACATATTTATCTATTTCCTAGACGCAGAAAAATAATGTTGAACTTTTAATTTTTGGATAACTTGCTTTTGAAAATTGCCAAATATTGCAATTTTCTGTTGTAAACAGCCCGACAACTACATGCTCAAGGAAGCTAAATTTTGGGTAAATTAGAGTTAAAGGAATTTCCATTGAGGACGCAAAATTTCATTCATGTACCTTTATTAGTTTTAAACCGCAGCTTCGTAGCTTTAGTACCTTCCCGCAAAAATGGGCAAAAGTGGAACCGGAATTCTAAATATTGCTTCATTTCAGTCGCATTATTAGGAAATTAATTATTTGTGCTGCTAAAGTGCAGAATATAATGCCAGGAAATGGGGGAAATGCTTGGAAATCAGATGTGTACGTGTTCATATTTTATGGTATGGTTTGGGATGAATCGGGTATTTTCTACGCCATGTATGTAAAAGCGTGTTGTAAATGCGGTATCAAACCACCGCGTCATGTGCGCGCTGTGAATGCGCATGCGCGACGTTGTTTTCTCTGTTCACCCGACAGATGCCCCCCTTTCCCCTTTTGCTTTATATATGCGTGCAATAAACGCTTGTGGCTGTTCTCGGCCAAACACTTCGTCGGCAACGTCTCCCTTCTTGCATGACGGCAGCTAGGCTGCCGCTGCTATGCTACAGTGGCGACGAGCCAGGAAGGCACCCACGCAGTCAAGGAAGAACCCAACGCTAGGCATTCAGAGACAGCCGTGCCGCTGACCACGATGGCCTCCTACATGCTTCCGAACTTCGACGACCTCACAGATAAGTGGAAGCCTTACCTCATCAAAGTGGAGGCGTATTTTGAAGCTAATGCTATTTCGGATTCTACTAAGAAGAGGGCACTTCTAGTGGCTGCACTTAGCACGTCGACGGTCCAAATCCTAATGGGAAAGATAGCACCTGCAAAGCCCAATGCCTTAAGTTATGACGAGGTAGTCAAGGTCTTAAATGACCACTATGACCCAAAGCGCAACGAAATCGCTGAAAGTTTCCAGTTTTTCATCCGGTGTCAGCATGAGAACGAATCTATTCAGGATTTTGTCGTTGCAATCCGGCGCATAGCAGACAATTGCAATTTTGGAGACTCGCTGACCAGGCTACTTCGAGACAGAATTGTCTGCGGTGTGCGCTCAAGTGCTGTTCAGAAGCAACTGCTGGCAAAGAATGATTTAACACTGGAGGAAGCGGAGTCTATAGCTATAGCCGCTGAAACTGCCGAAAAAGACGCCAGGACAATGTCAGTAGAAGTACCGCCGGTACTTAAAGTGGAAGCACATCGCAAGCTACCATCGAGATCAAGCGTGGGAAGCGCAGAAAAATTGGAGTGCGGAAGGTGTGGCAGTTCTAGACATGATAGCAGCAGCTGCAGATGGACTAAAGCCCGGTGTTACTATTGCGGTCAGAGGGGCCATCTAGCAAAAATGTGTCACAACCGCAATGGTAACGATGTTCCCAGCAATCGGCGAGTCCCTCACGCGAAAGCTTTGGTGGTGGAAGACGCTGCTTTAGAAGAGGACAGCAGCGATAGTGTGCAGATCTGGACGTTGGCGTCAGCACGAAAGAACTCTCTTGAGCCGCCAATTCAACGAACGTTTAGTTGGGGAGGCGTGGATTTATCCATGGACGTAGATACGGGTTCCCCGGTGTGCGTAATATCGCGACAGCTTTTTGACAAACATCGCAAATGCTGGCCAAGCTTGAAGCCTTCGCATGTGAAGCTGTCCTGCTACAATGGAAGATTGCCGGTGATGGGCGAGCTTCAACTTCGTGTAAAATACCGTGATATTTCTGTTGACTGTTCCCTTGTGGTTCTAGACTGCCCCGGACCAAGCTTGTGCGGATGAGACCTGCTAATCCTCCTGGAACAAGCGGGCGTACCGGTACTACGAGTCACGTGCGAAGGCGAGGCGAGGGAGAGTCAAGTGAACTGCCACAACACCAATGCCATTCGCCACACCTACCAGGACGTTTTTTCGGAAACCTTGGGGTTGATCAAGGGACCACCAGCCAGCCTCCTGCTGAAGGGCGATGCTGTTCCCAAATTCTGTAAGGCGAGACCTATTGCTTATGCTCTACGTGACAAAGTATCGCAAGAACTTGACCGGTTAGTGTCGCTGGGTGTAATATCGCCAGTCAAGCATTCGAATTGGGCGACGCCCATTGTACCCGTTCTTAAGAAGGATGGCTCTGTCAGAATTTGCGGCGATTTTAAAGCCACTCTAAATCCTGCTTGCGCCACGGAGCAGTACCCGCTTCCTGTTATTCAAGATATCTTTGCCTCATTAGGAGGAGGCCAGTTGTTCAGTACGCTCGACTTACGGGATGCCTATAACCAGGTGCTTTTGGACGAGCACTCTCGGAAGCTTTGCGTTATTAACATTCACAAAGGCCTGTTTTGTTACAATAGGCTTCCGTTCGGCATTTCCTCCGCCCCAGCAATTTTTCAAAGAAAAATTGATACAATACTGTCTGGCTTACCGGGCGTTCAGGCTTACTTGGATGACGTGCTAGTCTCGGAAAGCTTTGAAGATTGCGGAGCACGGTTGCGAAGTGTGTTGGAACGGTTCAGAGAACACGGCGTGAAGCTCAGATACGATAAGTGTAAATTTAGCCAGCCATCTGTCGCTTATCTTGGTCATCGTATTGACCGAGCCGGCCTTCACCCAACTGAGAAGAACGTAGATGCTATCATGAATGCACCTAGTCCCGAAAACCTAAGCGAGCTGCGTTCATTCCTTGGGATGATCTCATTCTATTCAAAGTTCTTGCCGAATATGTCGGACACCTTGTTTCCATTGTACCAGTTGTTAGAAAAAAAAGGCGCGGTGGCAGTGGAAGTCCGAACAGGAATCCGCATTTCGCAAGGCAAAGCAGTGTCTTAAGGACGCCGAGGTCCTTGTGCATTTTGATCCATCGCGGCAACTGAAGTTGGAATGCGACGCATCCGCTCGTGGGATAGGCGCTGTTCTTTTTCACACAATTGGAAGCACCAACAGACCAGTCGGGTTCCGTTCAAGAACCCTGCCAAAGCCGAAAGAAATTATTCTCAATTAGAGCGTGAAGCACTGGCACTTGTTTTTGGAGTGACTAAATTCCGGGATTATATTTTAGGTCGAGAGTTCATCCTGGTTACCGACCACCAGCCACTTTTAGGACTGCTTAGGCCCGACCGCCAGACGCCTGCCATGGCCGCAGCTCGCATCCAACGCTGGGCCCTCTACCTGGGAGGCTACCGTTACAAGCTCGAATATGCTCCAGGACGGCTGCTATTGAATGCGGATGCACTGAGCAGACTACCGTTGCGGTGCCCCGATTCCGTTACGGAACCTGACCCTGAAGAGTACGTACTTTCTTTGAAAAGCCTGGATGAAAGGATAGTCACAACACGCGAGCTGAAGGAGCTGACTGCCAATGACTCAACCTTAGCTCGCGTAAAGCAAAACGTGTTGCACGGGTGGCCGAAAGGCGCAGAACGGCTTGACCCTTCCTTGGTTCCCTTTGCTGATCGCAAGTTGGAGCTATCTCTAGCACACGACCTCGTCTATTGGGGACATCGTGTTGTCATACCTGTTGCAGCACGGAAGCGCTTGTTACAATTATTACATGAAACGCATCAGGGGTCCTCGGCAATGAAACAGTTGCGCGGTCCTTGTTTTGGTGGCCAGGAATAGACCGCGAAATAGAGTTAACGGCAGCGCAATGCAACAATTGCATTGACAATTTGCCTATGCCGCCGGCCGCTCCGCCGTTAAACTGGCCACAAACGCAGGAGAGATGGTCGCGGGTTCACGTCGACATTGCGGGGCCAATACAAGGTAAAATGGTTCTTGTAGTAGTGGATTCCCACACTAAGTGGATAGAAGCGGTGCCACTGAACCAGGCCACTTCGGCAACCACCATTGATTGCCTGCGGGATATATTTAGCCATTTCGGCGTACCAAGAACCCTCGTATCCGACAATGGAACGCAGTTCACTAGCCAGGAATTTGCAACGTTTGCTAACAAGAACAACATTACGCACCTAAGCACCGCCCCCTATCACCCGCAGTCAAACGGAGCAGCGGAGAGGGCAGTCAGGACAATCAAGGACGGTCTCCGGAAGATGAGAGGCGGAAAGCTGGAACATAACCTTGTGCGTTTGCTGCTTAATTACAGGACTCCCCAGAAAACCGGAAAGTCGCCATCGGAAATGCTGTTGGGGTACCAGATACGATCGCGCCGGGACGCCTGTTTCTCGGCGTCGACTGTGACTAATTCTAAAGGCAACGACGAGTGGTTGCCTCCAATTGACTGCGGTGTACATCTCCGCAACTACGGGTCAAATGGTAAATGGATACCAGGACGGGTAACAGCGACAGCGGGAGGACGGATGGTCACAGTGGAGACTCCTCAAGCAATCGTGCGCCGTCACATCGATCAAGTGCGTGCCCGTACTGGATCTTCTCAAGATGAACCACCGGGCACCGACCCAGACACGTTCAGCAGTGACATTACACCGAGCGCACCGCCACTCTGCCAACAGCCATCCGCAAGCCCCGACGAGGCGAGGGAATCTTCACCCCCAGAAGCGTTTCCAGACGTGGCCCACCAGGGACCTCTTCCAAGACTCGTGGCATCCGGGGCCGACGAACTAACCACACAACCTCTTCGACGCTCCACAAGATCACGCAAGCCAGTGCAGCGTTTTTAAGAGGGAAGAAGTGTTGTAAATGCGGTATCAAACCACCGCGTCATGTGCGCGCTGTGAATGCGCATGCGCGACGTTTTCTCTGTTCACTCGACAGATGCCCCCCTTTCCCCTTTTGCTTTATATATGCGTGCAATAAACGCTTGTGGCTGTTCTCGGCCAAGCACTTCGTCGGCAACGTCTCCCTTCTTACATGACGGCAGCTAGGCTGCCGCTGCTATGCTACAAAGCGAATTGATTTTGTTTGTAATGCCACCCATTCACCGCTTCCGCACGTTTCGCCTCTACACGCAGTATACCTATATCTAAATACCAAATGACACATACTTGTAACATGCTGTTACATGCTTGTAAATGTAACATGCATGTAATTTACTTTTTTTCAGCTTATGCCATCCAGTGGAGCTTCATACGGGAACTACTGCTTACCTGGGGTCGCAACGTTGGATTAACGCACAAAAAGCTCGGAACGAGCTTTTATATAGAGCAAAATCAGTATTTCCACTTTTCACAAGGAGTCTTGCGTGGCACAGATTCGATGGGACTTGACATGATCGTTCGCAATTATTTTTACCAAATAATAAACCAATTCCACGCGAAAACCATGCGCGGTCGGGCAAAAAAAAACGAAAAACAAACGCAGCTGGCGTGCTAGCTAGCGTGCTAGCTAGCGTTCAAAATGCGCGCGCCCAAAACCGAAAACGGAAGTGACTGATGCCGACCGCTTGGCACTCTTCCGTCAATTCGGCCGCTGGGCTCTATGGGAGTGTCCGCTCTTGTTGAATTCCTTTCTCTAGGGTATTGCCGTCTGACGCGATTAGACCCGACAAGTTCCATACGTCGTTACGTCGGTTCATCTTGTAGGGCCCGAAATAGCATCACAAAAGTTTTAGATGCGAAGCAGCTTATGGTCGAAGCTATGTCACTCCCTCCCTCCCTCCATCCATCCGCCGTGCGGCGTCCACACGCGCACTGCGCATGCGCATCCTCCTCCCCCTTCTCTCGTCTCCGGATTGCGCAAGGAATGGCAACACCTGCGGCTCTGCACGCGATAATGCGAAGAAGCTTAGGTTAGAGGCGCGACGGTAGGCGCTGCATACTCAGCTGGGGGGTGCCACTGTAGCTCGCGGTATAATGACGCGCAAGCGCGCTCCGCTCCTCTCATTCTCCTCCCGCAACGCCGCGATGAGTGCCACGGACAGCGCCAGCGTCAACGCCAGTGTCAGCGCCGTGGACAGCGCCGCGGAGAAGAGGGCTCGAGCCGCTGCCACGAAACGGCAGCGGTGACAGGCCGATCTGAAACCTGCGCCGTTAAGGTGCTGGTCCATTGGCAATTACATTGGTGCGCTATGCAAAAATTGTGCGCACTCTAAATCAGTACCGCAACGCAGTATAATGACCACGATTGCGTTTACATTTAACAAGCAATGGCCTCGAAGAGAACTGGCGGCCTATAAATCCAAGTACTTCAGCTAGATGAAATTTTAGACTGAGAGCAAGAATTAACTCAGAAGTGGAAGGGTTTTACTGAACTGTACAGTATTTGGTTTCAATCATCCCTTAGTATTTGCAAAATATCTCATCTCTGTCAACTTTCATTCATTGGCACACCCCCGTTACGCATAATCTGCACTGTTCAATTGTTGACAGTGTTGTCCATTCTTGCGGTAAGATGTAATCGCAAGCATTTATTCTTATTTATTTATTTAGATACCCTAAGGGCCCACAGGGGCATTACATAGGGGGGGGGGGACATAAAGCAGAACACAATTTTCACAAATGAAGGAGCATCGCAGGTGGTAAATACAGCACTTTGGGGTACAGCAAGTCGTGAAACATATTAACAAGGTAAATATTCTTACAAAATTCACACTCAACGAAGCAAGAACAAAATAGCGAAAGCGAATAAGTGCTCTGGGAGAGAAAAATGTTACTAAATGTGCTAGGATTGTAAATACGTTAGTAATGCTGAATGAAATAAAGAAGACTGTGTGTTATCGTGGCAATTCTGGAGGGTAACTCATTCCATTCTTTTATTGATAAGGTTAACGGCGAATTCTTGTACTTTTCCGTCCGGGCGAAGATAGGGTTAACTTTGTAGGCATGATCGATGCGACGTGAAGTATGAGGTGGCGGTAAAATGTGTGACCGGGCAAATGATGTGTTGCTGTGGTACAGTGTGTGAAAAAAGCATAATCTGGCGAATTTTCTGCGCATTGCGAGTGGCGGCATGTTGAGTGTTTGCTTCAAAGAGGAAACGCTTTGAAATCGGGAGTAGGATGACATGATGAATCACGCTGCTTTATTCTGGACGGCTTCGAGTAGATTGGTAAGGGCGATCTGGTAGGGATGCCAAATGACTGATGCATATTCCAGGGAGGGACGCACGAAGAAAGTGTACGCTTGAAGCCTGGTGTCCCTGTCGGCCAGATGCAAGCGTCGCTTCAGAAAGCCAAGTTTCTTTTGCGCTTTAGTTGTGATATATTTTATATGGTCAGTCCATGTTAAGCTAGAATTTATGTAGACACCGAGGTATTTAACCGATGTAACCGAGTTTACTATGCTATTGTTTAATATATAAGTATTAGTTTGAGACTTTGGAACGGAAGTGAGGTTCAGGTGATTGGCCTTTTCTGTGTTAATTTGCATCTGCCATTTGCAGCACCATTCCGTTAGTTTATTAAGGTCAGATTGCAGTGTTATAATGTCGTTAGGGCTAGCCATATATCTCTCTGTAAATCACACAATCATCGGCAAAAAGGCGAACTGTTGAATTAATATTTAATGCTATGTCATTAATATATGTCATCATGTATCATTTAGCGCTTCATCTTGAAACAAGACCGGCGAGCGCACACTTTCATGTACGGAATTCTGCTGTACTAAAACAGATGGACGCATTGTGAGTGAAGAACAGAAACGATGGATGGTTAGGCTGCTTGACTCTCGGCATGTTTGAATTAGCAAAGTTCTGAATTTGTCGCTGTGTGGTGTATGTTTGTGTGCTCGTAATGTGCCGTCATAGCGCGGGTATACTTGCGCGGAATGTGTTTCATTCGGCTACAAAACTTTGCACGCTGCGGCATCGAACACGCACCAATACGTGTGCAAACTACGGGAAGGTGATCGAAGATGAGAGATATAGCACTGTGTGTACTGCCAAGAAGAAAGAAAGAAAAAGAAAAAAAACGCCCTGTCCCGAGTTGGCATAACGATTCAACCTTTATTTCTTTTTTAACCCAACATGCAACACCATTTATTACCTGAGCTTTATCCATGGGTAAAAGTAATGGCACCACTTATTATTTGACCGTTCATTACATGCACCAGCCAGTCCAAATTAACACTATACTAGAGCTTATTGACGCATCGCATTACACTCTAGCACGGCATTGCAACGCACACCAGACTCTCGTCTAGTTGACTTCTCTGCCTTTTCTCTCCTTGCTTTCTCTATCTCTTTGTATACAATGTACTACCCTGTGGCAGAGAAAGCGAACTCCTCTTCCAGAGCTCCATTATTTGTTAAGCATTCATTTTACTCCTCGAACAACTACTGCATAAATGGGAAAACTAAACCGATTTTGTTTTGTTCTCCGCGCTCCCAGCACCAGGTGGAACCACGCGCGTCGCTTCAGATCTCGGAGGATGTAACAAGACGAGCGGTTAACGCAGCTGCATTGTGTAGCCAGCCGGCTTTTATAGTTTTATGTTGGACAGTTTGTTAGTTTACCGTAAATATGTCTTGATTTGTACTCAAGAGTGGAGCAAGGCCCTAGGGAACAGAGATTGACGCATCGTGAGCGAAGAACAGACGCGATGGATGGTTACGCTGCTTGACTCGGCTGTACGACTCTCGGTATGTTAGGACTGGCAAAGTTCCGAATTTGTCGCGGTGTGGTGTACGCTTCTGTGCTCGTCAAGTGCCGTCATAGCGCGGGGACGTTTGAACGGAATGTGTCCCTTCGTATACAAAACTCTGCACGCTGCGGCATCGAAGAAGTCCTGTGTACGGGTGCACGTATGCGCTCGGATACGGGATAGCCTGCCCTCAACGGATGTTCAACAGTGTAGGCACGCTGCGCGTACGCGTACGTATGAGGTAAGCCCGTTGTAATTCTATTTGTTCGGTTTGCATAGCGTAGCTGTTTAGATGATGTGTGGTAAGCTGGCGTCGCGAACAGAACTATTTTTTTTTTCAGAAGGCCAGTAAACAGCGTCATGGGGCAAAAATGGCACGTGAATGGGAAAAAGGATCACATATAATTTCACATCAATCTCCATGGTAGCGCGATCGAAATTTTTCGTGTGGCGCGTATAACCTATTGCTCATGCGCGTTAAAAACTTAGAATAAGAGTGCATTCAGTTGCGCACATAATTTGTATTGACGCTTGTACTGGCACTATACGTGCGATAGTTGCCTCCTTGCTTGCATGCATTTTCATTGTAGCTACCAAAAAAAAAATTGTTAGCTCTGCTGTGTCTCTTCTTGGTGCCACTGCTTGGCCGGTATTTGGCCGGTATTTTGTAGCGATGCCTTTAAAGTAATAATGCTGTTTCGCGCTTTGTCAGTGGTCAGAGCGACGGTCTGCTCACGATATCATTGTTGATAACGCGAGCGGACCGTCGCTCTGACCACTGACAAAGCGCGATAAGCGCGAAAAGGCATTATTACTTTAACGTCATCGCTACAAAATACCGGCCCTTGTGGTGCAGCAAGACGTTTTGCTTCTAATGATGTCTGGGCAGTCCAAGCGTTCGTGTCGTATAGCTAGCTGTAAATGTATCAGTTGCAAAAAAATGTACATGCCAGAGAAGCAAATGCAATCAACATAGACTGTATTAAATACTTCAGTTGAACTGCTTAAGCAGAAAGTAGATATGCATGAAAATCAGATGATTGTGCTGATGCTTAGCAAGAACAAGGTAGCATAACATTGCTGATTCAATATTTTCTTTTACTGAAAGACTAGTTGCTGGTGTCCTGCTGGAGCTGAGAACAGATCTGCTTGCCTGCCATGACGCCATGTCTCTCAATTTACTGCAATATTGTTGCCTTCAACGTGAGTGGATTTCTTTCTCTCAGCATTTTACTACCAACCTGCATCATGGCGATCCACTTAGCAGTGTAGGTGATCACTGTTAGTGACATTGGAGTGCTGGTGGACAAGCACCCTTTGAATGTTACAACACGCAGCTGTGGCAATATGTGAAGTTGTTAATATACGGAGTGTCCCAACTATGATGCATAAATATTTTAAAAAATAAAGATGCCACGTAGCTGGACAAAACCAAGTTATTATTACGTTTGCCATTACTTGAAGATACTGAGAATATTCTTTGCATTCCGCCTAATTAGATCATTAGTCTTAATTAATCAACCTGTCAATTACTCTAATGAGATGAAAAGTGTAAATGAGGAAATTGTAGAACACCACGAACAACTCCCGATACAGCATCCTGTTTTTCAAAAAGTGCTACATAAATGTGTTCTTCCGAGCGGGAAAGAAGCTCGCGAATACACATAAAATTGCCGCACGAATGGCTGCTCGAGGCTCTTTGCGTGTATTCGTGGCTTTCTTTCACACTCGGATAAACTTTCATGTAGCACGTATTTCATGTAATTATAATATTTGAGAAGTTGATTAAATAATTTACACTTAATTATGCAATTAGGCAGAATGCAAAAAAAGTATCTCCAGGTGATGGCAAACGTTACCTTGGTTGTGTCCAGATACGTAGCATTTGCATACTACCAAAACTTTGTGTGTAATAGTTGGGACGCCCCGTATAAGCCAGATTTGTTTCTCCAAGTTAATATATTGATGACATTCGATTGTGGTCTAGCAGGCAAAAAATGCTAAACAGAAAGAAATGATTTTAATTTGCTCTTGGTAGGTTGTTGAAGCAAATCAACCAAGTTGTTACACATGAAATGAGGCATTTGTAGGTGTGTTCTGCAACACTGCAGCCCTGCAGCCCTAAATAACTTTTGAGTAAAGTGCTACTACTATAATTTCTCTAAAGCATGCAGCAAGGTTCAGCGTTCCAGGAGGCTGGCATCAAGAGAGATCTATTTATATGAATTTCATATGTGAAAATGAGGTGTTCTTGTTTGGATGACTGTATAAACTTATGCTTTAAGTCCAGTCTTGCATGAGGCAGGCTTGGACGGGAAAATTGATTTCTTATGGGCAATGTGGTACAAATGAATACACTACATCCCTATTGCTTAGCCAAGTGGTGCTCCTGCATGTTAAACTCATGAAAATTTATTCTATGTAAAACAAGCCATGCTGCTTGCCGATTTATGCAAAAATAAGGCAACTTTTCTAGAAATGTTTCTGGCCTTGTAATGTACTTCACGTTATATTCTGTAAGACTACAAAGCAGACTGTTCTTCTGTACATTTTCTGGAACCTTAAACTGCAGCAATCTAAACCACTTGGCAACAATGCTGTGATCGCTACCGCGTGTGGAGCCGTGTTCAAACACACACGAGCAAACGCAGCTTTGCCTTGTTCAATTGGGTCGCGGGCACTTCTGAAGCGCTGCCTATTTAGTAAATAATCTTGGTGGCATGGAAGCGCCATCTGCTTCTATGCATTGCTTTGTTTTCTTGTGGCATCACGTCACATTATAATCTTAATATCATTTTTTTTCATTTTCTGAGAGTCTCACATTGCCCCCCCCCTCATCATGCTGTAATTGTGGTTGCGTTATTTATGTGCAAATATTTATGTATAGATGACCACTGCTCCAAGTTCCATTTTATCGCAAAGTAAGCTACGAGTACCCAAGGAATTATGTATAGCAAAATAGCGAAGTCAAACTGCCAAACACAACCAAGCAGACTCAGTGCACAGTCTCTCACCAGATTGCATTGGTCATGCAAAGGTGCACAGCATACCTCTTTATTACTTGCTGAACAAGCTGTGAGACAACTGAATATTTATGCAGCTTCAATTAAGTGCTATCAGCCATTAATTACTTCTGCCCTCGGCAAATGTGGACTATTATCACGGCATTTCTTTTTCTAACTCATTTTCCTTATTATAGAGGGATTACTGCCTTTGTTCATAGGAAATAAATCATGTGGGCAATGAAACGCCAAGAATGAATAAACTTGGAACATTGATTGCGCAGTTTGATGGTTCAGAATAAGTAGAAATACAGCATAAAACTTTTACTTGAAACAACACTAGAGCATACAGTAACCATACTTGCCTGCTGTAGCCCCTGTGCCAAGTAAATTTCAATTCTGCTTCTTGCATCCTATCAGAGCGCTTGTAACATGTTTCACATTTCTATCAGCCAACTAACCTGTCTTGTAACAGTAAAAATGTGCCAACTATATTTTTTAACAACATGCTAGAATATGCAGGCAGTTCGCTTAGAAAACTAAAGCCATAGAATCAATACAGTGATGCGACTTTAGGTTCGCATGTCACAGGTTGAGAAAAGCAAGGTGGGAGCTGTTTCCAATGTTCCGACTAGAAAGCAAAGCTAGTATAAAAGGTTGCACACCACTGAGCTCTACTATAAAGGGCTGGATAGCGCATTGAGCGCCTTCGACGGAAGCGAACCTTGTCCCAGAAGTTGGTACTTCACGGCTTTGCTGTGGCATTTCACCTGCACAGGAGTGCGGCATTTCTTCTGCTATAATGCTTGCCCTTTGTGCCGTAAGCTAGCGAAGCAGTCCAGAGAAGTATTTCGAGAAGACGTCTAGAATTTTCCATCACAGCACTGACAGCATAGCTAACATGAGTGGCGCTTGCTGAAAACACTTGTGAATCAGGAAATGCTTTCTGTAAGAAAAACTTATCACGTACGAGTTCAGAACGTCGTAAAAGCTCTCACCAGACATGTGGAGACATCGCCTAGATGTGGAAAACCACAAAGAAAAATTTTTATGGCAGCAATATTATGCGACGGCACACACTAGTAAGTGCAGCGTATGCCCTACTTTTGGGACAAGCCGGTGCACGACACTGCATTTCCGCTGGCTTCATCTACGCCTGGCTCTGTGGGCAGCGAAGCAGCATCCAGCAAAACATAGTAGAGATCAGTGGTGCACATAGTATTTTATGTCCCCTTTCTCGACGCCAGCTGAACACACGGTAACTGTTTCCAAAGCAGAAAAACTAAGGGCAAGGGCTCTGTACACATTGCATCGTAAAGTGGCTGATGCTTGGGCAAAGCAAATACTGTGCATGGTAGATTTGTATGAGGCAAGCTAGGAGTCAAAAAGCCTGCTGGATACTAGCAAATGACCAACATATTGCTGCATGTTGAAATTCTTTTTTATTCCTCATCAATCATTTGTGTAGGGGAGACGGCTCTCACAACTGGAGAAGCCTGGGAAGCATGCAGTACTCCACAAAACCGGTTTCAATGTAAAATGTGTCTGCATCTCATAATTTCATGGCTGCAAGAGTGAGTCCACTGGTAAACACATCAGAGTGTTCAGGATGTCATGCATTATCCACTTTATCTGCACGTCATACCTATCTTGAGAAAGCTGATATTGCTTTTAGAGAAATTTTAGATGTGAGCTTGCATTTCAGAACGCACAAGCTTAACACATACAACACCAGAACAATTTGTTTAGAATTTTGGATCAGGAATCTTCGAAGCACGATTTGTTTAGTGGTGTTAAGATTCTGCTTAAGGTTGTTGATTGTTACATTCATATAGTGTTCAAGCATTGCTGTAACAACATTCTTCGCTTGGAGTACATAGTAAGGGTGTACTCCACATGAGCTGGTGGCATTTTGCTCCATATTCAAAAACTGGCTTCTTCAGTTGAGATTTTCAAGTTTGGATTCTTTACTAGCTGTTGTATGTAACCTATCCTAAACGTTTGAATAGTGAACACAACGTGACCTTTTTGATTGATTTTGTGGATTGTACACCCTTGCTGCAAACAATTTGGTTTGATAACTGTTTCCACCTTAATGAAAAATAATTGCTTGAAGCAGCCATAGCCACCAATAATACTAGCATGACACTATTACGAAAATTGGGATATTGTACTTTGAATTATTATGTTTTTAAACATATGGAGGTATGCCTTTGGTGTAAATGTGTGCTTTTTGATGCCTGCTTCTTGCTGAGATCATTCTTATGCTACATAATTCACCTTTTCAAGTTCCATGTTTCTCCCGTACAAGCAAATTTACATTCATCACAAGAAAACTTATAGATGATTTCCAGAAACTTGCTGATTAAATGAGAGAGCAGCATTCACCCCAGGCTTTCTTAGATATGCGTTCAAGAGCCTCAGATCTCGTGAATGTTAGACATACTCCTGCTGAGCAAGTTCTTGGTATAATCTACAAGGTCATTTCAGAATATGAGTTTGCTTAAGTTGGAGAAACAGTCAATCGGAGACATGTCAAGCGATATCGCTGTCGATGCATCTACATTCCAACTGAAATAAAAGTAAATATAGCACCAAACGCAAGAACTATTGGGATGATACCATTCTTGCAGCGGAATGAAATCTTTCTAATCTAAATATGCAACCCATAATAATTCAGACTACTAAATTCTTCCAAAGGGGTTGAGTCGTGAATTATGCATGTTGTATTTCGTATTTTCTTACTATAAGACCAAACGATGCTAATCAACAGAGAAAACATTAAGAGCTGAGTACTTAATACTTTATACTGCTCCATAAATCAGTTTCCCTGCCAACCTCAGCATCCCGCGCAAATAATGTTTGGGAGAATGTGTGAAACAAGGCACCTGACGCATAGGGTAGGGCTGTTCACTTTGTTTGGGAATGAAGGTCATACTGTACATGCATGTGATAGCCATACGTATTATTACCTTTAAAAAAAAGGAAGCAAAACTGCGAGTCGGCCTAAGTGGAACAGATTCAGTTAAAAAAATATTTTGCGCATAAACAAACAAGGACGAAGAAAAGGAGCAACACAAGCACGATCGCGTTCTAACAACTGGTTTTATTTTCGAAGAACCATTTACTTAAGAACCCACAGATCTGTGCTATCCAGTCAACAGAACACATCAATAGCGTATATAACAACACTTGTGGTGAAAATGCCACGGATAAGCGCGACCCGGTCAACATAAAAACAGCAATGTGCATAAAACAAGCACTTAAGATGAAAAGACAGGAGCGAATCTAGCAGTGAAACAGAAGGATGACTGATGCATTTTCCCTTTAGTTTTGCAATCCAGTGCGCTTCCACAATTTTTCTCGCGATTTGATTTCGATGCCTAAACAATATGCCGGTGCTTCTAAGTCAAGGTGAGCACGCATGTTCTTGACAAAGCATAGCCAAATGTTTATAGGGACACCGTAAAGACTGGACAAGTGTTCCTTAAGTCTTGTGTTAATGCATATTGCAGTCTGCACTACGTACACGTGACCACATGTCATGGGAACCTGATACACAACTTTCTTCGCGCAATGAAGTAATTGGTTCTCACGCGGATTTTTAATACTGCATTCTTTCTTTGTATCACCCTTACTTTCGAACTTACTTTTTATCCTAGAACACACACTACCTCTTGTTTTTAGCCGAAAGCACGGCTTTTACTTCGTAACTCCCAGCCACCTTTTTAAGTCTCTGTGAAAGGCCATGCACATAAGGAATCACTGAAACCTTGGAAGCTAATTATTTCTGCCTTTGATTTTTTGTGCGTAGTTCTTTATTCTGTTTAGGTTTTTCATTAGTCTAGCACATGACGCCAGCCCAGGTTTTCGTAAGCAGAGCGAGATTTCTGTGGCTTCAGGGTCAGCCCAGATGACTTGATGGCATGTAGTAGAGCCGCAAGTCACTTAAGGTGATCGTAAATGTTTGAGGCAAGAACGAAGACGTCATCAAAGTAGCGCAAAGCAGTCTGTCATTTCAAACCAGCCAATACTATGTCCATCACGCGTCGGAGTATTGCAGGTGCCGAGCAACAGCCAAATGGCATGACCTTGAATCAATAGAGGACGTCTGGGAGAAAAGCGCTCTTTTATCTTTCTCGTCAAATTAGATTTACCAGTAGCGCGTTTTGACGTCAATAACCTCGATTGTCGAATAGCTGATTTGCGCGTCAAGCTCGTTGGCTTTCATACATGACTCATCGAAGGTTACAGCGTAATCGCTGGTACCTGCATGGCTTCCAGAAAGCACTACAGAACTCGTGTCGCGCATGGAATCTGATTACACAATGTTCGGCTAGAATATACATAACAGATAGAATCAACCATACCATTTGAGTCAGTTTTTAATTATACCTGCACATATTGCGCTAAGCGATAACATTAGGTTGTTAGCAGGTGAAATACAGCCCCTGAAAAAGCAAAAATAAGTGCATGTGTCAATATGTCGTGGGCAAGTGGATGCACCCTTTGATTTACCGAGAAGTGCAGGCATCAGCTTGTCCTGTTCACTCTACTCAGTGAATAAAGTTGGTTCATTTCGCCATAATAGTGTTTTATTCGATTTTTGTTCCTGGTCTTTCATATTGGCACGTATACATGTTTATCGTTCACCGGTGGCCGCTTTCACCGGCTAACAAATGTTAAACGTTATCGCTCGGCGCACGACGCGCCTGCATCGGAAGCTTTTCAAATGTTATCGATGCTTCTATCCGTCGTCTGTTGTCACTCACGCCCACCCGCCGTGGTTGCTCAGTGGCTATGGTGTTGGGCTGCTGAGCACGAGGTCGCGGGATCGAATTCCGGCCACGGCGGCCGCATTTAGATGGGGGCGAAATGCGAAAACACCCGTGTACTTAGATTTAGGTGCACGTTAAAGAATCCCTGGTGGTCCAAATTTCCGGAGTCCCCCACTACGGCGTGCCTCATAATCAGATCGTGGTTTTGGCACGTAAAACTCCGTAATTTAGTTATTTTTTCACTGACGCCGATGTAATCTGATTGTATGAGCGATGCGAATTATCTAGAACTTTCTGGAAGACACGCGGGCACCAGGGATTAATCTGTAACCTTCAATGACTAACGTATAAAAGCCGACGCGTTTCGCCGCTGATGAGATTTAGACGATCGCCGACTGTGTTCGCCGCTATCGTTATGCTTTGAGTGTAGCTTTCTTTTGTGGGCACAGGTTCGCCCAATAAAGAATCAGTTTCGTCACACACAGTTTTACGACTGTTCTCTTCACTGTCACTACTACGTGACAATATTCCACCAACAAGAAGCGGGCGTGAAGGAAAAAAAAACTCTTACTTACGTCCACCCTGCCCTTCGGAAGATGCTGTGAAAATAAATAGAGGTTACTTTTGAAAAACAGTGTTGAAGACAGCAGTTCAGTGGGCTAGAATTACAATTAGTAATGCCCAGCAAGGGTCATAGGCACACCAAAGCGAAAAAAGACATTAAAAAGAACACTTAATTTTGCACTCTGCCGCGCAACGCTTGAAGCAGCGAAGCTAGGCGATCGTAGCCCAGCATTTTCCGGAAGTCCCCACGAACTTTTCATCTTAATACTCATGATGATGATAATTTCTTTTCGCGCATCTCGGACTTACGGCAGTCACTGCGCGTTGCACAGCGGAGCTTGCAACACCGACACCGCGTTCCAGGAGACCCGCTCCGTGAATGCGTCTCTCTGTCTCTCTCGCTCTCATAGCGTGTAAAACCTTCACCCCGCTGAGCACGACCGTACGAACGCGCCAGCTGTGTACGAAGACGACGACGCTCGAACGCAATCATATGGTTCGCATAAATGCCCGTTTATGAAGGCACTTTTTCCCGAAATTTGTGCGCAAAGTTGGGGGGCGCGCTTATTATGCAGGGTATTTGAGAACGTTTTTCCGTGGCCACCTCTAACAAAGTCGCAGTTTCGCCTGACAGGCGAACCATCGATTGCGATAGCAAATGCGTTGACAGCTATACGAAGTAAGGATAGTAGATTTATCAGCCGTATAAAGTTGCAAAGTAAGTTAACCAGCATTTTGTCAGCGCACACAGGCAAACGTGAACCAATCACACTCGATGACCGCGGACACTCGCTGTCGAAAAGCTGGCGTGAGGAAGCGCGGCTGCAACAACGAGTGAAGTGACATTTGTGCCGTATATCGGTTCAACGCAAACTGAGAGGCGATAACGTAGCACACACAAAGGTATAAGCAGCCGTCGCACCTACACTCAGCCCCCGACGCAGACTGCTTTCAGGATAGGGCGCGCGCGGCCGCGCAATGTGCAGTTGGTGCGCCACTTCCCTCCTTCCCCTCCCACTGGCGCCATGCGCGCAACGAAGTACGGCACGTTTCCTGCCCGCTTTACTCCCTCGAACGTGGGAGATAGAGCCGCGATTGTCGGCGCCGACAGCCAAAATGTGCCTGGAATGTCCATATGATTGCTACCGTAATAAAAGTTGGAGACAAACGAAACGATTTGGCGTCCGATACGGCGTCCGATACAATTGTATCCGCCGGACGCCATAACGGACACCGATTCGTACTGTCTCTCGCCTACTTCACGGCAGAAAGTTCAGGGTGCGTTTATTACGTGGGAGAAAAAAATCTAAATTTTAACGACTAAAGTTAGGGGTGCGTTCAATGTGCGAGTGCATTCATTACGCGAGTAAATACGGTACTTCTTTTTGTGCAGATACAAGACATTACGCTTTTCACATATATAGCAGGGCTGGTCTGCTCACCTAAAATGTTTACGCATTAAAACAGGGCATGGGTACAACAAATGGGCGCTCTGTAATGGATGACGCAATTCACATTGATAGCCAAATTGAAATCTCGTCTTGCATGATCCATGCCTGAAATATATATATACATATATATATATATATATATACATATATATATATATATATATACATATATATATATATATATATATATATATACATATATATATATATATACATATATATACATATATATATGTGTGTGTGTGTGTGTGTGTGTGTGGCAAAATGTTCTAAATATAATTTTGCAATTGAAATACACCATGACTTCTGAACTTACATACGCAATCGGTCTCAGCGCCTGCAGAGAAAGTGCGTTGAATATGCCGCGGAGCGCGTCTCCGCTGCAAACCAGTTCGCTCGCAGGGTCCGCGCACAAGTTTTCCACATGCGGAAGCGGAAGAGCGCCGTCTGGCCAAATAAACCTTGCTCCACTACACTCAAAAACGCAGGCCTAGCGAGGCCCGGTAACTCTGTGTAACGGGTTCTTAACGGCAATATTCCGCCATTTCCGAAAGCCGCAGTCGAGGCTGAAGACAGGAAACGCTAGCGCGACGAAGCTGCGCGTGCTCTATGGCCAATGGGAGTGCCATCACATGTGAAATTTGTCTCGCAAAATCAGGCGCCAACTACGCCAAGACGACACACGAAACTCGCGAGGCCCGTCTCACCTAAATGCGTGAATTATATCGTAACCGCATAATCAAAGATTATCGATTCAATTCAACCACAGCGTACGTCGTCATATTGTTCTGTAACGTCGAGTCTTGCTTGTCCCTGTCTTTTCGAAGCGAAAGCATCAAATGACCAATTGAGTGCCAAAGCCGGCATCTGTAGCAGCGAAACGGCACCTAAATTCCCATTGGCTGCGACGCCACGTCACGTACGTGCCTCGACGGATCGGCGCCGTCGAAAGGGGACACCTACTGCCACGCTGGGGCACCAGGGCTCCGTGAGTGGAGAGAGCCGCGACGGTCGTCATCGTCGCTATCAGAATCCTGTGATATCTGCGCGTTCTTTGTCTGAGCTAGCTCTTACCTGCGTTCTAGCTTAGCATCGGTATGTGCTACAAATAAATAAACGTATAAAAACCAGAATAAATTCGTAAGAAAGGACGTTCGCGGCAGTCTTTTTCGAACCTATACGACCCCACGCTGAGATGCCGAGTGTCTTGCCGACTGGGCTACACCAGCGCCTCCTAGAGAGCAGGCCTCTCCACTCTGCCTTAGGCATCATGATACTTGAACCGAAATTTCCATTGCCAAGCGCAGCGTGACGAAAGCGGAGACGTCAAAATCACCGCGGTTTACTCGGCGTTGGCCAAGCGTCTCAACGCACTCGTTTGCCCGCGGGTAGTTCGTAACTCGACGGACCGCTCTGCGCTGTTCAATTGGACATTATTGCTTTCGCTTTCACAACTAATAAGAAATGCTTAGTTGTCCTTGCATTTTTCTGAACATATGCCTTGATGTCATGAATAGTTCTCTCTTACATAGTACTTCAACCTATGTGCGATGTTGTAGGGCTAAATCAATTTATGCCTGTTTTGACGTCTGCTTTTCAATTGCTGCTTCGAGCTTGCACCTATCCCTACCATTCAGTTTACTTACACGTGCTAGGAGTGGCCTAAATTATAATGTGTTCTACCACCTCCCTACAAACGCACACGTTCATGATCACTTCGGAAGCTTAACTGGTGACGGGGAGCGCAATCATTAGTACTTATAGTCGCTTGGAGCAGCTGGTTACGATGAGTTAAGAACGTGGGCCATGGCTTCAGCTAAATGTAATGAATCGTTAAGGGAACAGGGTAGGCCCTATACGTCCCATGTATTTTAACCTATGTACGGGACCGTCTTCCTCAGGATATGCTCGGTTTAAAGGATATGTGTTGTTATCATTATACTCCGCCATCTTTTTTTCTCGTTACTGAAATAGATTTATTGTTATATATAGTTTTTTTCCGGACCCTCCCCATTTTCAAGACAAAATGGACAATAAACGCCTTGTCAGACAAAATTGACTGCAATGATTTCCGTAATTCTAGTTCAGTAGACTCTCTTGTGTATTCTCTTGGAAGTGGGAAAATATTGTTTCTAGCTTTTGTGGTTCCAGAGAAAAAGGCTCAAAGGTCACAAAAAATTTTGTTTCGAGATAATTGGCCTGAAGTGTTATCAGCAGCTCTAAGGATCTGGTTCAAAATTATGGTTGATCCCTCTTTCACAGGTACCAGTAGAACGCGGAACTAAACGTGTCTAAAAAATCGTGCGTTTAGACCCTAAACTCACGGTCCGCTGCAGCGAAAGGCGCACGATTTTAGGGTCGGCGACCGTGTTGCAGGTTTGCTTGGTGCGCGGTGCCCTGTTGGCGAGCGTCGTTCAACTGGTGACTGTGTTCGGTGAAGGTGCGACCATTCTGGTACGGTTCCGTAGTGGCTACGACAGCCAGTCGAACTGCGACGCGCATAGCTGCAGAAATGCTAGTGGAAGAGTTGGTGGTGGTGGTGGTGAAGACAACTATTTTTAGAAAAAATACAAGAGTTGACCACTAAATTTAGGACACCTAAGTGGACTCCCTAGTCCGGGATTCCATTGGAGATGGCCGCCGCTGGGGCACGCGCCACAAGGGCGCGCACTGCGCACTAGGTAGAGCAGCTGAGCAGGGTCTCCGCCCAGGCCTCTTGTGTGGGAACGGGAAAAAGGAGGGGAGAGAGGAAAAGAGAAAGAGGGGCAAGCTGCATTCATGTGGTAAGTGTCAGCCAGGATCCCACAATGACGACAGTGCCCACTTGTATTAGGTAGAAAATGGCGAGCCACGGCAGGACACAACATGTGTTGGTCTGTAAGTGGCGCAGGGTTCTCTCATCGGCCCTAGACAGACCCCGGACCGGGGCCGGAAAGAGCCGACGACTATCTCGGTAATAAGCCAAACATTTCTAGAAAAAAGGTGTGAGGGACTTTCCCTCGTGGATCACGGCAGCCGAAAAAGTAGCAAGAGGGGGGAAGGACCCGCGACATCCACATGGACGACACCGGGGCGAGATCCGTATTGGGATGTAAGGGCGCCGACACTTGCGGCCCGACGACCAGGGTGGGAGAGAGTATCTATATTACGAGGGAGAGGGGCAACCCAGAGGTTCTGGTGCCAAGAGTCGGGAATCGGATCGGGGGGCGCGGAGGAAGAATAGGTTGAAGAGCAAGGCGCGCAAGCAGACGGCGCCCAGGCGACGTCTGAGACGTGCGACCAAGTTGGTTAACAAGGTGAGCCTCCCGATGCTTCGAGTAGGAGTTGTGCACCCTAGAGCACTGCATGGGCTCGGGCTTACCCGAAAGCCCCGCCCGTGGGCCGGGTCGGGCCGGGTAGGGCAGTTTTTTCACGGGCTCCGGCCGGGCTCGGGCACGGCATGGGCTTTTTGACCCGGGCACGGGCCGGGCTCGGGTATTTCGACGCGGTCCCGGGCCGGGCTCGGACTTAATTTCTGGGGGTGTGCATGTAAGGTGCAGCGAGTTATCCTCGCGCGTCTCGACTCTGAAAAACCTGTTGCCCCGGCGCAGCGGGAAGCTAGCAGGGCTACTCCTGTGTACTTCCCTTTTCTTCTTCCGTCGCATTTTGCGCTGTTTCAACAAAATGTAAAAGTCCAGAAAGACCGAGGTCTTCTCAAACCAAAGGATGCCATTGTATTCCTTACCGAAATCAATGTAATTAATGCTTTCAGTGCGGTGCCAGCGCGTTCGCGACTTGCTGATTCTTAAAAGACGAATTGGTAAAACGATGACTGGTAAGATAAGACAATGTCACACGGCTGAAATATGGCACTGCGTCCATCCATGATTGCGCGCATGTTCTCAACCGGCCGCCTAGCAGCAGCGCATTATGCTGGACCATGGACGAACGAGAAGCTTTCTCCATTTACTCCATCCATGCACTGCGCTCACGACCTGTCGTGGCTGCGCTTCGGCTATGGTGTACTAGAATACGGTTGAGTGGGACGAGCGGCTGGGGCGGCGCATGCTTTGCAGTGAGGCGCCCAACGTGGAAAAATACTGTGGCGGCGTGGCGATAGATGTGGATTGGGCCGCATCAAAGTCGTGCCGTTGGTAACTGCTGGCGATACTGATCGGCAGGGTCATTCGTACTACTTCCCGCGCTGGTATTTGCGTTCAGGCCGCTCAAATGGTGTTCGTAATTGCATATGACATGCATTTATGCCTTAAGAATAAATTCATTTCATTCTATTCTTAATTTAAATTTTTTAATGCCACTCGGTGGTCTTTTTCGGTCTCGGGCCGGGTCCGGGCCGGTTTCGAGCCGGGCTCGGGCTGGGCTCGGGTCTAAGGTAAAGGGGTGGCGGGCCGGGCCGGGCGGGTAACGTAGATTGTCTCCGATGAGTCGGAGGAGCAGATCCGGTAGGGCTCGCAGTGCACGCTCCATGGTAAGGCTGCGTTGTTCGAGACCCGTGCGACGGTCTTGAATGGGAAGAGTAGTATCGACCGGAGGAAGATCATCCAGGGGGACCTGAATTGGGGGGAGGTTCGAAGAGGGATCCTCTGAGACCGCGGCGGTGACTGCCCGAGTTTGCGGGTGCTCCTGGGAGGGAGGCCCGGGGGCAGAAGAAGAACTGGGATTGGGAGGGGGTGTCATGAGTAAGACGCCGGCGGCGACATAAAAGAAGAAAAGGACGAAGTAACCGGAGCGTTCTGAACGACGCGAGCGTGCGAGGCCCGAGGTATGGTCGAGGGAGAAACAGCACTGAGCGAGGATTATCGACGTGGCTCCAGGCCAAGAAGGTCGCATCGCGACTTGGGGGTCTGGCGAGTCCGTGACGTTGGCCGTCCAAGGTGTGGCCGTGGACCTCGGCAAGTTCGAGTGAGGCTCCTGGACCGGCTGCAGCCTCTCACGGCAGGACCGGGCACCCCAGAGAGGACCCCTCTTCCACGGCAGACCGGCACGTTCGATGATCCTCGGAACGCCACGACGGCACTCGGGAAAGGAGCTAGACGGAAGCGGCGGCCGAGCACGTCGCTAGGCCTAACCCGTCGCGCCTCTCTGCCACGTCAGCAACAGCGACCGGGTTACCCAGGCTCCCGAGACGAGCGAGTTGAAGGACCGACTTGTATGCAGCAACGTTTATGCGAAGATCGTCGAAACGACCACATGGGAAAAGATTCTACGAGATTCCGGCCGGGAATATACGAGCAACCACAGCGACGATCTGAGTGAGAGACCCATACTTGTATGGAGATATCAGTAGGCCAGAGTTGCCAGACTTCGATGTAGTAAACGCCCAGAACTATCGTGGATAGAAATTTAGGGCATGTTTATCGCTTTATTAGGTTGTAGATTTGTTGGAATTTATTTATTCATGGTGTTTTAGTTCTGTGTGCACTTGCGTTTTGGTTTGAGGGTTTTGGCTTTCGGGTGAGATTAAAAGTCTGCTTGCCGTGTTGCCATGCGTTTCCCAATCCCATCTCTCATAACACCCGCACGCCTTCGAGATCAGTGACAAAACACATCACAGGGGGGAAACGACAACTGGGGCAAGTGGAAGGGCCGACTTGGGTTTGGGGGGGTAGGAGTTGGGAGCGAAGGGAATCGAGTTGTTTGCGAGAGCAACGATCTGGCGCTGAAGCTCGGAGTTCTGCCGATGGAGAGAAAGTTCCAGCGGGGTGGGGGCAGCGGAGAGAAGAGAGGGGAGAGGCTCGGAGGCAACCCCTGCCCAGCTGCTCACCTGAGGTGGAGCCACGAGTGGCGGGAAGTGTTCGGGAGTAGCCGGTGGTGGGGCCTTCGACCGGGAGCCGGACTTGGGTTGAGTCAAGGGCGCGCAGCCTTGAGGTGCATTACGAGGTGGTGGCGAGGCCGGGTGAAGGAGGACCGCCTGGGAGGGCTTGATGGGCTTACGGTACTTGCCAGGGCAGCCCCTAGCCCCAGTTTCGTGTGGCCCGGTCCACAGGATGCAGCGGGGTTGGCAATCATTTTAAGCACGGCCTTCAGGCATGGCAGGCGCCTTGGAGCCGCAGCGGGAGCAGAAGCCTGGTTTTGGGGCTGGGGCAAGCCGTGGCCCTGTGGCCAATGGTGCCGCAGCAAGAACATACAGCAACCGTCTTCTTATAGAGGCGGACGTAGGCCGCCTGGCAGCGGTAGAAGATGAAACGCGGGACCTTCGGGCCCTCGAAGGTCACAACCAACCGCCCCGTTGGAGTCCCCGAGTTTGCGGGCCGCGAGGATAGTGCCTTTCGGCCACTACAGATTCGGCTCGATGCTCGAGGACGATGCAGCTGGTTCGGTGTTGCAGATGCCACGGCAGATGTCCCCAGACGCCTTGGCGTGGTCCTGATACGGGAGCTGTTGGTCCCCTACGGGTAGCATAATGTCACCAAGGAGTCGTTGAGCAATAGGGATCGAGGTGAGGCTGCACACCAGCACATTTTGGTGCCACACTGGCCACACGTGGAGGTCGGCAGCTGAGTATTCCCCCAGAAAGGCACGCACCGCGTCACCAGCGCTTTCCGATGGGAGCACCGTCTTGAGATCAATGAGGCACTCGGTTTGAGCACAACGATGAGGTCGTCACGCCCTATGCGGGGCGTGCATCGCAGCCCCCCAGAAGGCTTATGTGGCGCATGAGGAGGAGACGAGTTGGGAGCACTCCCTGGGAGAACGTGTGTCGACATCCCCGCAGCCACCTGTTGCGAGGCGGCCGGCTTCCCCTTGAGCTTGGGCGTCTTGGGAGGGGACTTCCATTGCTTCCGTTGCCAAAGTTGGATAATATCATCAAGATACTCATGTTCCGTAGGGGCATCCTGGTCCGCCAGAGTGAAATCCATGGTAACCACTCAATGTGAGGCGGGATCATAACCCGTAACCGGGGTGGAAGCCGGAATCGCCACGGAAGATGCCCGGCGAGGCCCTTCAGCGCGACGCAGCTGTTAGACTTAGCACCCCCGAACGCTGGGAGAATCTTCAAGGGGCCTCGAATTGGCGAAATTGTCCCACAGCGACGAAAGTAAGGTTCAAATGGAGCCCTGGGCTTGCAGAAGACGATGGTACCAAGCTAACAGGGCTCTGTGGTGATCAAGCGCAGTAGCTAAGGGACAACTGCCGAGCTGAGGCGAAGAGCGTCCGTCGCCGCCGAACGCCTTGCAGCGCCTTCTGGCAGAGTCCGCACCTAGCGCCGCGAAGGCGCGAAGGCATTCTGCTTCAGGCTGGCGTGTCTCTCGCCGGAGATAAAAACGCTTGATCTTGCACTCGGCCGCACAAGGCTTGAAGCACTGAAGCTAGGTGATCGTAGCGCATCAATTTCCGGAAGTGCGCGCGTACTTTTCATCTCATTACTCACGATGATGATAATGTTTATTCACGCGTGTAGGACTTACGGCAGTCATTGCGCGTTGTTTAGCGCAGCTTGCAACACCGACACCGCGTTCCTGCAGACCCACTCCGTGAATGTGTGTCTCTCTCTCTCTGACTTACGGCCGTCACTGCGCGTTGCATGGCGCAGCTTGCAACACCGACACCGCGTTCCATCACGTCGCAATGCCGACAACGCTCTGTGAATGCACCTCTGTTATACAGAGATCCAGCAAATCCGCATAAGCAAAGGACTATACAAGGTGGCCGCATACATCGCGGCCCCAGACAACACCTGCAAATGGGACATACGAGGGGTCGACGCAGACATCAGCGAGGCCCAAGTCTAGCGCATGATCGTCTACCACCCCAACCCGAAGGCTCTGGAAATCAAACGAATCAAGAACACCACAACAGTGGTCATCCTCTTCGACGGCATGCAAGTGCCAAACTATGTTATGTGCGGCGTCAGCCTTCTGCGCTGCCCGCTCTACAAACACCAAACCGAGGTGTGTTACGCGTGTGGCGGTTTGAGATATCGTGCGGACGTCTGCCCGAACCCCACAAATAAGCCTTCCCACCCGATGGCCACCAGTGTTAGCCGAAGTGCGCCCTCTGCGGCGGCCCGCGCCTTACGGCGGTCAAAACGTCTAAGCAGCGCTTTCAAGTCCCATACGTCGTACGAAGACACCGACGGTGCCGCAAGCGCGCCAAGAACAAGCCGCAGCAGCAACAGCTGGTCAAGGAGTACCAGCCACGTGACTACAGCGCGGCGGGAGCCCCCAGGAGAGAGCGCTCCAACACGCCAACTGGTCGACAACACAGCCGCTCCAGAGGGCGCTTTCGTTCCTGAGGGCGCTCTACCTCCCGGGTGCGGATCCAGGAAACGCCCACCTGGGCCGATCATGTCAAGCCGAAGCAGATGACGCCGGCTCCAAAGGTAACGCAGGTAGCATTGCTGGAGCATAAAGTTGATCCCAGTGTCGCTCAACTTATGCAAGAGAACGCTAGACACAAAGCAGAAATGGAGCAGATGAGGGCCGACTTCGAGTCCCTCCGTAAATCTCACCACTCGCAAGCCGAGAAGCAACAGGTTGCCCCATCAGGGGAGCCACAGGTGCGCTCGAGTAGACGTAGGGCCACGCCCCAGAAGGGGACGCTGACTCTATGGATACTGAGTCCAATAACAAATGCTTAGAAAGCATGCAGCGGGCAATCCAGCAGCTCCCTGAAAGCGCGACTACCCTCCTTAAAAGGATGGCGTCCCTGGAAAGTGCACAAGCCGCGTTAGCTACGGCTAGACAGCCTTCGAGAGAGCCCATTCGGGCACCTTTACCCGCAAGCGCCGTCCGCGTCAACAAGACGGTGGAATGTCCAATCCAAGACAACCACCATGGCGGTCAATTCCAATAAGCTGGTTGGGTGGAAGTGGAACTGTGCCAGTTTCCAACGGCGCAAAGCTCTGCTTTAGCAATTCGTTTCGGCACAGGTGGTCACACCGCACGTAATTCTGTTACAAGAAAGTCTCGATGACGCGCTCACCTTCCCGGCATACCTGGTATTATCGATACGGGAGGAGGGAAAGCGGGGCTTAGCAACCTTCACATAAACAAATTGCCACTTGGAAAAACCAGGGCGAAGATCATTATGGTCGAAATCACCCTAACGATTGGCTTAAGGGCACTGTCTTCCTTTGAAACATATACAGCTCGCCGTCGGATCATCGGCAGGCGTTCGCCACGATCATGACAAAGGCGGTGGCCCTGAACAAGGGGGCCCCCATAGTGTTAGCGGGTTAGTTCAATGCACCTCACGATGCCTGGGGATACCCTCCGTCAATCCACCGACGGCAACCTCCTTGTCCAGACAGTTTCTGACTGCTCATTGGTATTGATTACGGATCCTCAATGCCCGACGCGAACCTGCACGCCGGTAGTCCGAGACACCGCTCCGGACTTGGCGTTCATCAAAGACCCCCCCCCCCCCCCCAAAGCAGGTTGGCAAAATTTCCAACAGAACCTGGGTAGCGACCACTTCATTGTGGAGATTACATTAACAATTAGCACTGCCCCTACCAGGGAATTTAAGGTGACGGACTGGGATACCTTCCGGAAAGTGCGAAAGGCAGACCAGACCGACTACGATAATCTCGGTAGTCCGTTCACAAGATTACTGAAGGACGTACAAGCTGCGACTAAGGTGGTTAGGACCGACCTAAATGTAAATCGGATGTACGCGTGCCTTGCGCCCCTCTTAGAAGCCAAAACCTCCATCCTGACCCGCTGGAGAACGCACAGACTCCACCGCCGACTTCGCAAGAACATTGCAGAGCTCGACCGTGCAATAGAAACTCATTCCATCGAACTGTCCAAACAACAATGGAACGAGGTGTGTTCCTCGGTTGATGGGCAGATGAGAGTAGGGGGCAAATGGAATCTCCTCAAACACTTACTCAACGATTCGCCAAGCAAAAACAATCAGAGACTAGACATTGATCGCATAGTGTAGCGAGCCTCGAGAAGTAGTCATTAAGGTTTAATAACCCGTAGAGCAGCTGGCTCTTGGAAGACGCGACTGTCGGGGCTGGCTCGAGCAGGGAAGGAGCCCGCGGTCTTCTTTGTTCTCTTAAGCTCGATTCGCAATCGAACGCCAGCGGGCGTATTTAAACACGCCCTCTTGCAAGAGTTGGCCGAAAAGTATCTCCCGCTGGGCTCCTCCGGTGACGAGGATTATCCGCGTTACCGGAGAGGGGGGCGATAGGGGAGCTCGACGCCCCCTTCACGGAATTCCTAATCTGGGAGGGGCTCCAAACGCTCAACGATCGCTCTGCACAGGGCCCGGATGGAATCTCCAATAAGCTCCTCCGCAACTTGGACGAACAGTCAGTTGCGCTGCTCATTGAGGAAGTCAATAAAATCTGGGAAACGGGCCCCGTCCCCGACTCCTGGAAGACAGCCTCAGTGGTGCTCATCCCGAAACCAGGCAAAGATCTTGCGCCGGAGAAAATGCGGCCATCACGTTCACGTCCTTCGTGGGTAAGGTGGCTGAACATGCCATTCACAACCGTATATCTATTCACATAGAAACTAATGAAATATTCCCTCACAACATGGTGGGCTTTCAGCCGGCACTCTCCACACAGAACACCATGCTACTTATAAAGAGGCAAATCATTGATGACGACACTAGAGACACTGGAGGCATCCTGGCTCTAGACTTGTCCAAGGCTTTTGATAACATCTCGCACCGGGCGCAGCAGTTCTCTTAGGTGGTGACACAGCATGCGAAGCAGTAGGCGCTGCACTGGTGATCTACGTTGAAGCCGGAATCCATATGCGACGAGGCGCCACGGGGATAATCCGACGCTAACTGCCTACACGAGGCCACACAAATACATGAATCTGTCTGATCTTATGCTTATGTATTTACACGTTCTTGTAGCTTTGTTTATTGTGCTTCATAGGCCTTCATTGCCATAAATTTCAGAGCAATTTATACTTTTCAAAATGCAGACGACGTTGCGAACACGCACAATTGCTACTAATTACAACGGTGCAGCTTGTCGAGGTTTATCGGCAGCGTCTAAGGATTTGGCTCAAAATTATGGTTGATCCCTCTTTCATATTAATCAGTAGAACACGGAACAAAACGTATCTTCACAGAAGCTGTTGCATGTTTGCTTCGTGAACTCACGGTCCGCTGCAGCGAAAGGCGCACGATTTGAAGGTCGGCGACCGTGTTGCAGGTTTGCTTGGCGCGTGGCGCCCAGTTGGCGAGCATCGCAGAAAATACAGCATCGTTGTCGGTGTAGGCGTGGGCGTGCCGGCATCGTTGGCGGAAATAATAATCCCGAACCACCCCGACCGCGCAGGGTGACCGCGTGGCGCAAGGCGTTAGTGAACAAATTGACTTTCTCAAAGTACAATCCACCAGAAAAAATGTCAAGTGCGACTTAACCACAACCTACAGCCGTGATAGCGTCGGATTTTATTTTGAATATACGAGAAAACAGTAATTCAGTTGCCGGGTATCTTGACAAGCAGCCAGGGATTCATAGAGAAACATACAGATAAAGAGCGGTCATTCCCGTACGGCCCTGCGGCGAGCTACTGCATTGCCTCGAGCGCCCCGAACGGCAGGTCAGTCCGCTGATTTTCTTGCGAGACTTTGGACACGCGGTTTAGCTATGTTTTGGTTTTGGTTTCGATAGCAATGCTTTTGATCCTGGTTTATTTTTGGCTGTTCAGATGTTTAACGACGTTGTCTTTACTGGTGCGCTAAAGCTTTAATATTTCATATTTAAGCCTGCCGTACATACAGACGTAATAATGTCGCGGGTCGCAACCTTTTTACGGGAAAAAAAAACCGCCAGGCTTCTCGATGAATCTAAGCAAGACTGGATTAGCTCATGCAGATTGGAAAAATAATGCAATCAGAGCTGTTTTGACTCAAATTTTTTGCCGTTCTTGAGCTGCTTTTCTCAGTTGCACACAATAGGAAGCAGTGGTCTGATACAAAGAATGTTATTTTTTTCCTTGTTTACATGTGGAACTGCAGATAAAAAATACTGGGACACACACTTGAAAAAGAAAAACACAAAGACCAAAAACACAGACCACAACAAGAACGTTTTAGCCATGACAAGCAACGCATTGAATAAAACTGGCTCTTGCGAACAGGCCCAGGCGCATGGACCATGCATCATGCATATACAGTGAGGTAAATAGCCTTCACAAAACGCTTGAGCCGCGCCAAATAAAACATTTGTGTGATGATACGGGTGAGCCTTCTCAGTCTAAGATGGGAGGCTGGGAAGGCTTAGGAGTGAGGATCAACGGCGAATATCTAAGCAACCTTCGGTTTGCAGATGACATTGTCCTATTCAGCAACAATGCAGACGAAAACAACAAATGATTGAGGACCTTAATCGAGGAAGTGTAAGAATTGGGCTGAAGATGAATATGCAGAAGACAAAGATAATGTTCAATAGCCGGCAAGGGAACAAGAATTCAGGATCGCCAGTCAGCCTCTAGAGTCTGTAAAGGAGTACGTTTATCTAGGTCAATTACTCACAGGGGACCCAGATCATGAGAAAGAAATTTGCAGAAGAATAAAATTGGGTTGGAGTGCATACGGCAGGCATTGCCAAATCCTGACTGGGAGCTTACCACTGTCATTGAAAAGAAAAGTGTACAATCATTGCATTCTACCGGTGCTAACATATGGGGCAGAAACTTGGAGCAACCTTCGAAGAGGTTGCTCCAAGAAGCTCGAGAAAGTAGAAAGAAGAGCGAGAAAGAAGCTCGAGAACAAGGTAAGGACCGCACAAAGAGCGATGGAACGAAAAATCTTAGGAGTAGCGTTAAGAGACAGGAAGAGAGCGGTGTGGATCAGAGAACAAATGCGGATAGCCGACATTCTAGTTGACGTTAAGCGGAAGAAATGGAGCTGGGCAGGCCATGTAATGCGTAGGATGGATAAGCGGTGGACCGTTAGGGTTACAGAATGGATACCAAGAGAAGGGAAGCGCAGTCGAGAAGCGGCAGAAAACCAGGTGGGATGATGAAGTTGGGAAATTTGCAGGTGCAAGTTGGAATACGCTAGAGCAAAGGGGTATTGGAGATCTCAGGGAGAGGCCTTCGTCCTGCAGTGGACTTAAAGATAGGCTGATGATGATGATGACGGGTGAGCCACAGATAACAAATTCTGGGCTTCAAACCGAACGTGTTGCGAGTTACTTTTGGAAGATACCGCGTTGTGTGTAATGCACGTGCTCTTCCGCAAAAGACGGGTGTATATACAAACGGGTGGCTCCACAGTAAACGGACGCCACGGCTCTTATTTTATGCTACCCGTGCAAAATACGCTCACCTAGCATAACAATTAAGCGTCTTGCTTACAATGTTCTTAACGCAAGAAACAGCAAAATAATTTCCTCATACAAAAGGAAACACCTTACCGCAAAAGTGAGGTGACGCGTTGAAAAGCGCGGTGGGGTGGCCGTAACCAGCTGCACATGATCGGCGAAGCATCAACGTCGCTATGGAAACGGGACGCAACCCAGTGGATGTATGATATGCTGTCTACCGTCCAGGTGAATTGGCAGCAAGGAGGTTTTAAAAAAAGTTTTTTTAAACCTCCTTCAATGGCGGGGACATCGCTACTCCATCTGGCGGGTGGTCAGGCCCTTACTTGGTCAGCCGCTTCGCGGCTGAGCAAGTAAGGGGCTGACCAACCGCCAGACGGTGGACGATGCCAGGCATTCGTAGGGAGCCTACATGCAACGCCGTTGCATGTAGCCTGCCTAGGCATTCGTCTTTACGTAAATATATTTCTTCATGAGGGATCTTTGAATGCTATCGCATTCCACTCTTAAAGGCGAAGCTTAAGCGTCCTCCCAATTTTAACGCGAAGCGTTAAGGGCCCCGTGGCGCAGAAACTCCGGCGTTGGTGTCGGCGTACGCATCGGCGTCCGTGATATCCGTGGCAGAGAAATCCCAAGGTAGATATACCTGGTAGCGAAGCTTCTATAGAAGCCCATACGTTCAAAACATGGTGGTTCATCGGCGGTTAATGGGGCTTAGCGCCATCTGTGTGAAGAGGGAACACTTCCGGCGGAAAAAAAAGAATGTGTCGTCATATCTGTTAAAAGCAGAAGTGACGTCATTTCGCTCTCAAAGACGCGAAATTTCTTTTCGGAGGCCTGCCACTACAGCTGTATATTCAAATGCCCGCCATACGACTTGATGGGCGTTGCGAGCTTTCAGCGCGGAAAGCGATGCAGGAAAAGGTCAGCCGTACGGGTGTCGAAATCACATCCCTGCACAGAACATACGTTCTTTGGAGGCCGACGAACGCTTTGGGCGTAGAGTGCTCGTCCTTTCGTTGGACGCCAAGCCCGTCGGATAGCGCTTTCGCACGAAGACAACTAAATTAAACAATTGCGTTCGCAACCTACTGCTTTTGACTGAATAGGTTAAGAAACAATGAGACTACCCGCGTCACCAAATTCAAACAAACGTCGGCAAGCAAAACAACACATGTGAGGGGCGCGTATAGTAACAGGTTAACTTTACGAGCGCGCCTTTCTGCACAGTTCAAGAGCTGCATTGCATTGCAAGTGATAGCGGCGTAAACGCCCGCCGCTATCGGTGGGCGCTCTTACGGTTGGCACTGAAAAAAATGTATTCATTGATAATGATCAAGTAAAACAGAATCGTCTCTTCTTTTCTTGCCATCCGTATATAAAATTGATTAGGCACTTTATTTTCGTTGAATGAATCTAACTGTGCCTCTCTTCATTTATAAAGCGCTTTTTTCTTTCCCAATGTTTGTTCCCTCCAAACATAGTCGCGCTTCAATCGCTGCTCCCATATCCACCCTTGCTGATGTCGGTGACAATACGTTCTGAACTGAGTTTCGTCCGAAGCTTCGCGAACTATGTGAATCGACCTTGGAAATTCATCCAGAAGCACCCCGACCAAACAGAACCTCCGCGTGGTACAAGGAATTAGTGAACAAATATTGAATTTCTCAAAATGAATTCCGCCAGAAAAATCGAAAAGTACGACTTAACCTACAGACAGGATAGCGTCCAATTGTAATTTGAATATACGAGAAAAAAGCCTGATAAGCAGCCAGGGATCTTTGAATGCTATCAAGTTCCACTGTTAAAAGCGAAGCTTAAGCGTCCCCCACTTCTGATGGTGCGCGGCTCAAGGATGCAAAGCTTACTCAACAAATTTTTATGCCGCTTGTCGATGCATGCCTGCGTGGCGATATGGTTTAAATATCGGGCTTCTATGCTAGAGGTCCTGTGTTCGAGTGCTGCCACCGGACAATTTTAATAATGTTTTGATTGTATGATTGTTTATTGTATAATTATTATATGAAACTATTGTGTTAAATTCTGTGGCTACACCGCGTTGGATCCTCAGCTGCGCTGTGACTACCGAAGCGGTCCCTGTCGGCACTCTTTCGTGCACAATGCAGTACTTTGCTTCACCACTCTTAAATGGTGGCGCCGGAGCCGACGTCACGTCTGCAACGGATGTGACGAACAGCAAAAAGCTAGGCAGCTTTTTACTGTTGCCAGATGGACAATATCCATTCCGCTAAATCTAGAGAAAGCCTGCGTGTTTCTTTCACATTTTTTTAAACAGTGAAGACGTACAGATCACGTATATGTGTAAAAAGGGGCGTGGCCGGACACCACTTATGTTTTGGAAAAGGCCATTTTCCGTGTAAATAAATCATACACGAGTAAATGATACAGTCAACATTGTTCAGGTAAAGACTGGGGATTCCAAATGTCTAACAAACAAAACTTAAACTTTTTTCTAAATTTGCCCTACCCTGTTCCCTTAATTCTCACTGAACGTATAAAAGATTTAATGTAATTCCTAAGTAAGGAAACAGGGCATGTTTACAATACAGGCTTTATGTGTCTACTTGTTCGTGGTTCGCCACACCGTTGCCGGACTGTCTCGCCGACTAAACTAGGCTGATCTGACGTAGAGTGTAAAATGTGTTGGCGGCACATAACACACGCGCACAGGTGCACGCTGCGACCCCTTGCTACCCTTTGCAAAAGGCCCGATGCACTCCTAAGCTAGCCCTGGCTTCCGAGGCAGATGACGATATTATGAGCCCTCCTGAGCTGAAAGCGATCGCGTCTTGAACACGAACCCTCAATATAACCGCGGCATCGCCGTTTCGGTCCCCAGGCGGGAGGTACGTTCCCCGTGGCACGTAGACATAGCAGGTCGTCTTCCGCTCATCTGTGGCACTGAGATAGAAATCACTATTAAGTATGACGTCAACCTCGATAATCAGCTCTAAAATGTTTTAACCAACGTCTCGATTGGTACATGCATTTGACTATGCGTTCGAATGCACGATTAAACACCAAATGTTAGATTTCGTAACTTTCGCAAAATTATGCAGTAAATGGAATTATATCTGCACCAAGAGAACTACAACCCCTCTGTAATAATGCTATTAGCATTTTTTTGAAAACTTCACCGTGTTATCAGCACGTCTTTTTGTCTATTTATCGATGCATGTATGTCCGCGCCAAACCACATTCGCGCAGGGTTGGGTAAATGGACAATCATTGGTCTGCTTTACTCAATGACCAAGTTCAAAACCAACCATCGGATAAGCTTGGTCAACTTTTTGATGTCTAGTGCTCTGCAATGAATCATTTTGACGCCAACTTAGGGTCGGTCGGGATTCAGTACTGAGTATTCTTGAACATAGAAAAAGCAGCTGAGGAATTCTATACTGACCTGTACAGTGCCCAAAACAGCCAAGCTACTTTCATTCGAAGTATTGAAGAACAGGATATAGAGGCTCCTTCTATAACTAGCCATGAAGTTAGAAAGGCCTTGCAAGACATGACCAGGTGAAAAGCTGCTGGAGAAGATAGAATAACAGTTGATTTAATCAAAGATGAAGGAGATATCATGCTTAAAAGCTTCCGGCCCTTTATACGCAATGCCTCACGACTTCAAGTGTACCAGAAAGCTGGAAGAACGCCAACAATATACTAATCCATAAGAAAGGAGACGTTAAAGAATTGAAGACTTATAGACTCATTAGCTTGCTTTCAGTACTGTATAAAAATTCAACAAGGTAATTTCAAATAGAAACAGGGCAACACTTGACTTCAGCCAACCAAGAGAACAGGCTGGCTTCAGGAAGGGATATTCTACGATGGACCATATGCATGTCATGAATGAGGTAATAGAGAAACCTGCGAAGTACAAAATCAACCTCTGTATATGATTTTCATAGATTATGAAAAAGCATTTAATTCAGTAGAGATACCAGCAGTCATAGAAGCATTGCGTAATCAAGGAGTACAGGTGGCGTACGTGAATATCTGGCAAATATCTGCAAGGATTGCACAGCAACCTGGGTTCTCCACAAGACAAGTAGTATTTCCATGTCAAGAAATGGGTCTGGAAATGAGACACAATCTCTCCAATAATATTCACTGCATGCTTAGAAGAAGTATTCAAGCTTTCAGACTGGGAAGGCTTGGGAGTGAGGATCAACGGCGAATATCTCAGCAACCTTCGGTTTGCAGATGACATTGTCCTATTCAGCAACAATGGGGATGAATTACAGCAAATGATTGAGCACCTAACCGAGAAACTGTAAGAGTGGGGTTGAAGATTTATATGAAGAAGGCAAAGATAATGTTAAATAGGCTGACAAGGGAACTAGAATTCAGAATTGCCAGTAAGCCTCTAGAGTCTGAAGGAGTAAGTTTCTCTAGGTCAATTACTGAAAGCGGACCCTGATCACGAGAAAGAAATTTACAGAAGAATAAAATTGGGTTGCAGTGCAAACGGCCGGCATTGCCAAATCGTGACTAAGTGCTTACCACTATCATTGAAAAGAAAAGTGTACAATGATTGCATTCTACCGGTGCTAACATATGGGACCAAAACTTGGAGGTTAGCAAAGTATAATGAGAACAAGGTAAAGACCGTACAAAGCACGATGGAACGAGAAATGTTAGGCCTAATGTTATGAGCCAGGAAGAGAGCGGTGTGGATATCACAGAGCAAACGGGGATGGCAGATATTCTAGTTGACATTAAGAGAAAAAAATGGAGACGGGCAGCCCATGTAATGCGTAGGATGAATAACTAGTGCACCATTAGAGTTACGGAATGGATACCAAGAAAAAGGAAGCGCAGTCGCGGATGGCAGAAAACTAGGTGGGGTCATGATAGGAAATTTGCAGGCGCAAATTGGAATCAGCTAGCGCAAGACAGGGTTAATTGTAGATCGCAGGGAGAGGTGTTCGTCCTGCAGTGGACATAAAATAGGCAGATGCTGCTGCTGATGATATATGTCCGCGCCTAACCGCATTCCCCCAAGGTTGAGTGAATGGGCCGTCAATGGCATGTTGTGCTGTGAGACCAGGTTCAAAACCAAATATCGGATCAGCTTGGCCTACTGGCTATTAAAGTGTTGATGTATAGTGTTCTCCAAGGAACCTTTTTGACACCAACTTGGCGTCACTCGGGATTCAGCACTACGCTTGTGCCATTCTTCAACAGCCATTTTTCACGCCAACTTGTGTGACTAGGTATGTGCCACGGTGTATGTGCCGCTATTCAATGAACATATTTGATGCAAGCTAGAGTCACTGGGTATTTTCCACCTTTTATTAAAATGATTATATAATACATATCAAATCACAAGCCCTAAAACAAATTGCTAATAGAAATAAAGCCGCCAATCATCTTGAAAAGATGGATTCACCGCCAATTTTTACGATCGTGATGGAGACCGTGAAAAATATTTGTTTCACGATTTTAACGAATTGATCTAAAAAGTGTTCATAAATGTCAAAGTCGTTCTCCCGAGTACTCTAGGTACACAGATTTTCACTAAAAATGTCTTACGTAACGCACCGTTTGGTAAAGAAGCGGACTGGGACAATGTCCTTAAAAGCGGCGGACTCTCAGTTCAACTCCAGGCTGTCCAGAGGGCCTGCGAAAGGGCGGACGACCACGGTCTTCTTGGCCCTACTTGGACGCGGCCAGCCACTACTACGGACTTCCCACAGGGGGTCCCCACGTAGTTCCTCAGGACCAAATAAAGTTCATGTCTGTCTGTCTGCGTGTATCCAATCAACACCAGCACGAGAGGGCAAGCTCCGCAACATTACACATTGCGGGAACTCTTTTTTGGGAAACATCTCCAACATTGAATATTGCCGCAGAACTGAGCTGCAATATTAAGGGTTTGTCCGGTTCAAGTTGTTGAATATTTCGGCTTCGCACTGTGATCTTGTAGCATTTTTGTTACCTCCGAATGTAGTACCACCCCCGTAGAAATGTTTCAGTCATGAATTGCCTACACAAAGCAGTATCACCCGCCGTGGTTGCTCACTGGCTATGGTGTTGGGCTGCTGAGAACGAGGTCGCGGGATCGAATCCCGGCCACGGCGGCCGCATTTCAATGGGGGCGAAATGCGAAAACAGCGTGCACTTTGATTTATTTGCACGTTAAAAAACCCCAGGTCGATGAAATTTCCTTAGTCACCCACTACGGCGTGCCTTATTATCAGATCGTGGATCTGGCACGTAAATCCCCATAATATAATTTTTTAACAAAGCAGTATGAATATTTTGAACTCACAATCTTCATTTTATAGAATAATATTTAGTCTCCCTTGTTGATTGGTGCTACTTTCATCTGGATGAAACTTTTTCCCTTTCAAAATTAAGTAGTGTAACTTGTAGCTTTTTGTTTTAAATGCTAGACTGCAGCATTTCTGCTGGAGCACAATAATTCTAGTGGCCCCATCTGCGCAATCAGAGGAGCGTTCAACGTCTTCAGTTAACCTATTTGCTGATGACTGCGTGATATATCATAAAATTAGCGACCCCGCCAGTTCCACTAAACTACATGAAGACCTTAACAATTTATCTATAGAGTGCAATGTATGGAACATGAAACTAAACATGAATAAATGTAAATATATGCGCATATCACGCCGCACTAACAATAGTGACACACGCATGCATTTTCTGACTAGCGCTCGTCTATGTCAAGTTAATTTTTACAAGTATCTCAGCCTTTAAATCACTCACGATCTATCATGGCACCGCATTTTGAATATACAAGGTGCTTCATTTTAGCTGCACCAAATTTTTAAAAATTGCTTGTGGCAGATACCACAATTATAATTTTTGATCTAAACTACTCGATGAGGCGGCCATTACTCCCACCAGAAATCAAAACGCCTAATTCAATATTTAAATCAATTAAGCTAATTACATTTGAATTATTATTTTACGCACATCATTCAATCTACGAATTATAGCGGCTGAGTTCGAGGCCACTTGTTATGAATTCTCAGGAATGAACCAGTTTCGACATATAATTTTCAAAGTGTCCGACGAAATGCATGGGCGTTCCTGCTAACTTTTTGAGGAAAACGCTGTTTCATGCATTCAAGTGTTCAACTTAGTACTTCAATGCATAAAACAGCGTTTTCCTTAAAAAGTTAACTGGAACGCCTATGCATTTCATCGGACATTTTGAAAATTATTATCTCGAAACTGGTTCAGTCCTGAGAATTCGCCTTGCGAACTGAGCGGATATAATTCGTAGATTGAAAGATGTGCCGTAAAATAAATAATGAAAAAGTTAAGTAGCATAATTATGTTAATTATTCAGTTTTGATTTCTCGTGGAAGTAATGGCTACCTCATCGAGCAGTTTAGGTGAAGGAATATATAGTTGTGCTATCTGCCACAGGCAATTTCTAAAAATTTGGTTCAGCTAAAATGAAACACCCTGTATAACTTCGAATGCTAGTCGCACGCTAGGCTATCTGTGCAGAAACATTTACGCCGTTCCTGTATCTTTAAAACTGACGCTCTATTAAACACTTGTTAGCTCAAAATTAGAATACGCCTCGGCCATCTGGGATCCCCCTCAAAAAACACCAACACTCTCCCTCGAATCCACTCAGAACCGCACGTCCCACTTCATTCTGTATAATCACTCTCGTCATGCTAGCGTTACACTCATGAAGCAAACCCTTAACATACCGGATCTTTCAGTATGTCGTGCATATGGTCGCCTCTGCCTTTTCCACAAGATTTACTACAACGCGGTATTAAAAGAGAAACTACTAAAACCTCCTCCTTACTTTTCATCCCGCAGTGATCACCTTCATAAAGCTTTGTGCCATCTTGTCGTACGAACGCGTACTATTACTCGTTTTTACGTCGCATGTGCAATGACTGGAACCACCTTCCCGCATCAGTCGCCACTATTACAAACACATTGAGATTCAACACTGCTGTTTTTGATGCCATCTAACAAATCTTTTAATCATTGTTCTGCATTATTTTCTGTGCATGTACCACTCCTTTCTGTAGTCTCTACAGGCATTAAAGGTATGTAAAATAAATAAATGAATAAATGAAAATAATTGAATGAATATATAAAAAAGCCTCTGAACCGGCCCCATCCATAACTTTGGTTGTAGAGTATAACTTAGGTTGTAGAGAATAAAGTTCACTCTAGGAAGCGTTTTACAGCAAAATAAAACAAAAAATCTAATTGGTTAAACATTAGGGGAGGTAAGATGATTTCAAATATTGCATAGGTATGATGTTAGGAGGTGAGCTGTACTGCAGGAATAGACACTCTCCACCCTTTTTTCTTCATCAGCTTGTGCAACCGGCATTCTTTCTATGCGATCTCCTATACTGAAGCCTAGAAAATTCTTCGTGGTCACGGCAAGCGCTCCACCAGTACTTTTTTTTCTACACCGTCTTTCGCAGTCCCGCACACTTGAAATGATGGCTTTGTGGGTTTAGTATTGGATGATTTAAGGAAGTCACGTGTCATAATCGGTTACGGTGCATGTAGTGCGTTCACTTTTCCACAGCAGGAAGCGGTGGTCCCATCGCATGGAAGAACGCACTGGTTTAGAAATTGAAATGTTTTCGTACTTTAGAGCCATTTGACACACTTAAGACGCGATCGTCAGTGCATGGTCCACACAGCGCGCCTCTCTGTTTGCAATATGGAAACCAAGTGAGGGGTCCTTTTGAGCCATGGCAAATTGCAAGAAAACGAGGGCGAAGCGCACGACTTGTTTAGCTTTAATTATTGCATGTTAAACACACTTCTGGAAGTATGTATTGGCTATCTATAGAATTGTATAGCCTGACACACTTGCAATGAAGATGTGCGGCATCTTTGGCGCTTGGCTTAGTGCACCTGTAAAATAATTTATAACTGCCGGCACCTGCACTTGAACTCCTTAAACCAGTTACAAGCGTTTTCTACGCGTCCCAATGTATTAGTTTACTTGTTGTGAAAGCTCGTTGAACGTGAAGATAAACTTCGTTATTAGAAATCAGTTTCAAAGACAATATAAAATGTAGCTAAGTATTTTAGTAATCTATAACTTTCAGGTAAATGTAGAGTGGCGCGTACCACCCTAAGGGCCCATTCACACTTGCTACTAGGCGAGGTCGCGCGACCAAGTGAGTTGCAAAGCGACCAGTCGCATGTAGTCGCAAATTTTCTCGAAATGCGACCATTTCGGCGCAGTCGCTCACTGCTCGATTTTTAGTCACGCGACCGCAGTCGCAGAACAGCTGAACCAATCAGATGTGAAGGAACAGGACGTCCGTATACGCTGACGCTTATTTTACGCGGCGATGACATTTCAAGCAGACGTGCATGGCATATCGTGAGACATTTCGATTTAGCGACTCGTCTGTCACATTTGTAAGAGTGACATCGTTCGTCTAGTGTAGTTTTCTGGTCACCAGTCGCAATCGGTCTCGCGACCTCGCCTAGTCGCAAGTGTGAATGATCCCTAAAATACCTAGCATGCGTAACACCGGTTGCACTCTCATAGAATCCTATGTCGCATATAGGTTCTGTCGAAAACAAAGATGTACCGAGTACACTGTTTCTGATTACAATTTCTTAGTGGAATAGAATGTATAATAGCACTAAATCAAAACAACTATACCAAACATCAAGCTCTTTCGCAAAACATTACTTACATTGATAAGTGTATGGTACATAGAATGTCATTAGCAGAAGCAAGACAGCCAGCAATATCTTCATTTTAATGCAGCTAGTCCCCGCGGCAGCCGACTGTACAGAAATATCAACATGTAAGGAATTTCAAAGGAACTCAGGTGCATTTTCCCGTTTTGAGCAACACTTCTGAACATATTCTGCCGTAAGGGTGGAAGTTATCGCATTTTTACACGAACAACTGTCATCACAGTAGACATTTGTGTCCTCGCCTATAAATGTACAAACCGCGGCTGCTCATGCTACGGCCTAAGCTTTACGCCATCGGGCGAACGAAAAGCTTTAAGAGAAGAGCAAGCTGTGGTGTTGACAGTGAACTTCGACTTAGCGACACGCCGGCATATTTAACACACATTTCTGCCATACATTGGAACATTTTTACACTTTCTTTCCATGTTATTGATGCTACGCATTTGGGGAAGACGTAAGAGAAATACAATAAAGAAGAAATATTGGTTTAATTTGTCATATAACAAATTGAGCAATTTCTCAGAAACGTTCATGCCGCAATACGACGTATTTGAAACTTTTCACCGAACTTTGCTAAAACAATGAAGTTTAAGAAAACTTCTCCGCGATGCTACTTAGTTTCATATAACATAAAAAGTCCGCCTCCATTCCACCCTGTGAACGTGGATGTACAGCGAAGCTGATGCGGACTTTAGGCAAGTGCCAGCACCCAACCGACTTTAAAGACGACGTCATAGAAGCACCACCAGCGCAAGCGGCGGACGTCCAGGGCGCACGTGCACGTGTGTGTAAGTCTAGAACGCATCGGCGTTCTTCCAGGCCGTCCAACAACTAAAGTGCCCAATTTGACTAAAAGAATGTTTAACGTTTAAAAGCAAATTGCGTGAGAAAATACGTAAAGTACGAATTACATACAAGCTGCAGGCATGATAGCTTCCGGTTGTAATACGAGTATCCGAAAAAGCGTAATTCAGTTACCAGAAGGCGAAAACAAAGCTTTTTTTCCGGCTGCCGTTTAGGGTTCATCTTCATTCATACTTATTCTCGTAGGCCCTCGACCTGGCGCAAGTGCGTTATTGAACTAATTATATTTCGCAAATTAGAATGTGTTAGAACAATGATAGTTCGTACACACAACCCACAGACACGATATCATCGGATTGTAATTCCAATATGCGAGAAAACTTATTTCCGTTACGCGGGAACTCAAACACAAACCCCTTTTCCAGTTGCCGGTTTTTGGGTGAACATGCCACGCAGTATCCCAACCAACTCAAGCCTAACAGCTTCGCTGTAAAACAAGGTCCAGAAGGGAACTTCAAATAATCTCCGAGCTGTGCCTCGATTATTTCAAGTGGCTGAATAGTGCTGCCGGGGCACCGTTAGCGCTTTCGCCGCAGGTACGAGCATTTTCGGCAGCCGTTTAGCTTGGCCGCCTAGCATCTGGGTGCATACATAATGGTGCATACGATGTCTTGAGTGAAAGGCACAGTTAACGTGAAAATAAAGATATATAATTCTTTGAGGGACCGCTGAAAGAACTCCAGGAGATTTCCGTCGGTCTCATCTCATGCAGCACGGATAGTTGACGCCTGTAGCACCGCGACCGGCATGCCTCAGTGTGCAAGCGTTGTGAGGCGCCCGGTATCTGCCAGGGCTCTGTTCCTCCTGTGGCACAACATTTGTATCGCGTGCTACGTTACAACAATATTTTGCCTTCGCGTATTGGTAATAGATTACCGTTCGAGGAGCTCCACTACAAAGTTAAACCTTGCCACAAAATTTAGGACTTCGTTTTCGAATGAAAAAGTAATGGACAGTAAAGTTATCAAAACTAATCTTTTCGCGATGTTAAAAAATGTATTTTAGGTGTAATGTAACTCCCAGGTGACAGATTCACGGAAGAATATTGTTACGCGGAGAAAAGACGCTTGACAACATATTTACAAAATATATACAACGGGCAGGAGACAGGCATACAAGTTCAAGCCCGTGCGCGCGACTACCGGCGATCATCGTCTTCGTCAGTCCTTTCATAATCGTTCGCTACTGGAGCATAGAGTAACATACAAGGATAAGAGAGGACACTTCCAAAGGCCCCTCCGGCCGATTTTGGTTCGCAGCGCACCTAGCGGGTGTGTGGAGATCTACACTCAGAGATTGGGACCGCGGGAAAACTAATCTCGAAGGCTATCTTCTTGTGATTAGAAAAATTACACGGCCTCCAAGATTGCTTCCGTGTGAGTGCTCGTCCAGGAGGCTATATTTCGATTTTTTTAGCGCGTTGCTTGCATGCTTCGAGTAGCTTCGTGTAAGCTGTAACGCCAGAGCAGCAAGCACACCATGCCACTGCGTGTTTATGCAGACATTTTAAATAGACATGACAAGCGTTGGAATAGAGGAAACATTTTATTTTCAAGTCAAATTCTCAGTAAGCACATGCACACTTTTGTTTTTCGCAACGTTTGATGAAAGCTTGCACAGAAAGATGGTTGCACTGCAAAGTGCAAGACATGCCAATACAGGTGCCATATGTTGAGAATAAATTACACAAAAGGAATAAACAGGCGATATTATTAAAAACCCCACAGAACAGTAAAACTGCAGAAGACAACATTAGCATTAAGGAGGAAAATAACGCTCGTCCTTTCAAGCCTAGCCTTTCTTATTAATTGGTAGTTTCGGGCTGCATAGCTAACAAGGAATGAAGGCTGCTCCCTGCAGTTGACAGCCAACCACGCTCTGTACATGTCCGGCCGTTGTTACTGCACCACGCAACACAGCAGTAATTCCCGTAGTACTTGACTATGGTCGGCGTGACCTGAAAAAAAAAAGTATTGGTTATGTCTTCTCTCCCGCCTTCGCACAAATTTTCACCTCCGCACTTCAGATCGCCCTTTCGCGAAAAGCGTCAGGTCCAATGGTCGCAGCTAAAAAAAAAGCAACCTTCGGTGCCATGCATGTGCTACTGAGGCAGGAGTGCTTATTCAGAATACGTCGTAAGCACAGCTTAAAAACATTCTTCTCAATTCGCAAGTTCTCTCTAATTGCGCTCGTAACAAAGGCTTCAAGCAATCCGCGCACGCCACGAATAACGATCCAAAGCATAAATTCATTCTTTCACACAATTGCACACACGTGCGTTGAATTCAGACTACGTATACCGGCGTGTGCCGACTCACTTTCTAGCGCCAAGAAACGATTTTCTCGCAAACGTGCTGCGCAGCATTCCAAATTGCTGTTTCTTACATAATGTGAAAAAATCCACAACGTCATGCGCGAAGTGAAGAACACAAAAAGCTCTCTGCGCCGAACAGCACAATGCGACAAATGTCAACTTACGGCTGAAGTGACAAATACATAAGCAATTTGCAAAGGAATGAAGGGAAAAAAGAAGGTAATGAAGGCCTTCTTACCAAGCAGAAGCCAAGCAGACAGACGTTCTGGCAGACGAACCCAGCAAAGACTACGCAGACGTTATCGCAGATCTTTTGTAGCGTCGCCTTGCCTGATCACACCATGGCTGATATTTTGTAGTGATGCGTTATGCTTTATTCTATATACTAGTCTTATCATCCACCGCTCACGGCCGGTTGATCCAGTTGATAACGTCTACGTCTACAGCCACATACACAAGTAGACGTATAGTGCACTAGAAAAGTTACTACAGTAGATAACTAGTCCGTGCGTTCTCTTGGAGACAGGGAGTGTTGTATTGCCCTCTAGCGGGCGGCATGAAGCTCTGTAGCTCGGCCGCTTTTATGCTGGAGTGGCCACTATTGTAATCCGTATGTTACTCTATGACTGCGGCACCTCGTTACATGACCCCCGGCGGCGATGACGCTGTCCCGGCGCTTGGTAGGTTCGACCGTTCGAGTGATATCACTTCAGACAAGCGACTTGAACGAAATCAGAGAAGAATCGCGGTGTGGAAGTATCGTGAGGTTGTATCTCGTAGGTCACGCCTGTCAGTTGACGCAAGACACGGTGCGGGCCTGAATAGGCGAAATCAGATTCTCGCAAAGACCAACACGCCGTGCTGGTTTCCAAAGAAGCATGACGTCACCAGGGTTAAAGTGGGCATCGCGGTGATGAGCTTCATATATGCGTCGTTGCTTTCCCTAGGAAGTGGTCAGACGCTGGTGTGCAATCTCACGTACCTGTACAGCTCTAGATATGGCATCACGGGCACATTCTGAGGTTGTATCCAGAACGGCTGGGAGGATCGTGTCAAACGGTAGTATAGGGTCCTCTCAATACAAGAGAAAAAATGGCGAGAAACCAAGATGGCGGGACGTATTGTAGCCGAATGCGACCTACGGCAGAGCGGCATCCCAGTCACGCTGCTTGGTAGAGACGTACATAGCCAGCATTTCTGTAATAGTTCTATTGAGCTGCTCTATGAGGCCGTTGGTCTGAGGATGTTACGCCGTCGTTAAATTGTGCTTTGTAGCTTAGGTGTACAAGATGTCCTAGACAACCTCTGAGAAAAAGTAGCGACCACGGTCAGTAAGAAGTTGTCGGGGAGCGCCGTGGTGAAGTATCACAGCTTCGAGAAGGAAGTCAGCAACGTCGATTGCACAAATTGCAGGGAGAGCCCACGTGATCCCGTACCGGGTGGCGTAGTCCATAGCAACTGCTATCCATTTGTTCCCACTAAGCGATAGGGAAAAAGGGCCAAGGGGATCAAGACCAATCCGAAAAAAGGCTGAGATGATATTTCAATGGGCTTGAGACGGCCAGCTGGTAGAGCTGCAGGGTTTTTGCGGTGCTCACAAGATTTACAGGAGGCGACGTAACGGCAAACGGCAAGGTAATTACCGGGCCAAAAGAAACGACGCCGAACACGGTCATATGTCTTTAAGACTCCCAGATGACCAGCGGTAGGAGCATCATAGCCTGAATGGCATCACCTTAAGCTGCCATCTTGCAGCGCAAACATACGCAAAGAGGGGGAACTGGTCAGGTCCATCAGGCTGAGAATGATGTCTGTCAGCCAACGGTGACGTCGTTGCTCATCGGCGATGTCGCCAAATGCAGTAAGCGTGAGGACGCAAGTTGATTCGCCGGTCTCAGGAAGGTCTGGTGGGTCTACTGGTTGATGTGACAAGCAATCAGCGTCCTCATGCAGTCAGCCTGTCTTATACACCACTATGTAAGAGTACTGTTGCAGCCGTAGAGCCCACCGACCAAGACGTCCAGCTGGATATTTTAAGGACGAAAACCAGCATAGGGCGTGGTGATCGGTGATAACCGTGAAACACCGTCCATACAGGTAGGGGCGAAATTTACCCACTTCCCAAACGAGCGCGAGGCATTCACGTTCGGTGATCGAGTAATTGCGTTCGGCTGGTGACAGGAGATGGCTAGTGTACGCAATGACACATTTGTAACTTTGCTGTCTGTTGTGCCAAAACAGTGCGATACCGTGGCTGCTGGCGTCGGTGCGAACTTCCGTTGGAGCGAACACGTCAAAGTGGCCGAGAATCGGTGGCGACGTGAGTCGCGTCGTCAGCTCTTCTACTTCTTTCTGGGGTTTTACGCGCCAAAACCACTCCTGATTATGAGGCACGTCGTAGTGGAGGGCTCCGGATTAATTTTTACCACCTGGGGTTCTGTGACGTACACTACAACGCAAGCACACGGTCGTTTTTGCATTTCACCTCCATCCAAATGCGGCCGCCGCGGCCGGTATTTGATCCCGCGACCTCGTGCACAGCAGCATAACGCCTTCGCTAACTGAGTCACCGCGGCGGGTGCGTCGTCAGCTCAGCGAATGCACTAGCTTGTTCGGGACTGCAGACAAAAGACGCGTGTTTCTGTTAGAGGGCGTGCGATGTCATAAAAATTTTGTACGAATCGGCGAAAGAAGGACCAGAGGCCTACAAAGCTTCTAACGTCGTTTGCGCAGGTCGGCAGAAGGAAATCCTTGACTGCGCGAACTTTCTCAGGGTCGGGACGAACACCGGAAGAGTCGACGAGATGTCCGAGCACAGTAAGTTGCCGGTGGCTGAAGTGTCATTTCGATGAATGGAGCTGCAGTCTCGCCTTGCGGAACACAGAAAGACCTATCGAGAGACGCTCGAGGTGTGTATGAAAAGTTGGCGAAAAGACGATAACATCATCGAGGTAGCACAAGCAGATTGACCACTTTAGGCCGTGAAGGAGGGCGCCCATCATTCGTTCGAATGTAGCGGTAGCATTGAATAACCTGAATGGCATCACCTTAAACTGGCAGAGCCCATCAGGCGTAATAAACGCCGTCTTTTCACGATCCATGTCGTCAACTGCAATCTGCGATTACCCGGAACAATAGTCTATCGAAGAAAAATACTTGGAACCACTCAGACAGTCAAGGGCGGCAGCTATCCGAGCAAAGTTGTACTCGTGCTTTTTTTGTTACTTGGTTTAGATTCTGGTAGTCGATACAGAAGCGCCAGCTTTTGTCCTTTTTTCTAACGAGCACGACAGGAGAAGCCCAAGGACTCTAAGAAGGTTCGATGACATCACGGGCAAGAATTTTGTCAATTTCTTTCTGTATAACTTCGCGCTCAGTGGAGAAGACACAATAGGGACATCGGTGTATGGGTTTAGCATCGCCGATGTGAATGCGATGCTAGACAACTGTTGTTTGGCTTAGCAGTCGGTCATTCAGATCAAAAATGTCCTGGTACGACACGAGCAGGCAACGATGTGGGTCCACGTGGTCAGCCGGAAGGTGAGTGGCGATCATCTTCGTTATGTTATATAGCATCGTGGGGTCCGAATCAATAGCGGCAGGAGGTGGTGCAGGATCACTTAACACGGAAACATGGTAGTCGAAGGCTGGAGCAAGGGGTGCAAGAGAGATACCCTGGGGTATCACTTGGGGGCATAGTCCGAAATTCACAGTAGGGGGACATGTGGCATTGCCCCCTATACTGATGACCGAGTGCGGGAACATGACATACTGCGAACAGAGGACGGTAGTGTTGGGCGACACGATATAATCGCCATTGTCCACAGGGGGGTCAGTAGAGACGTCGATGTACGTCACGGCTAGATGTGGTAGGCGAATGTAATCGGCGTTACACAGCCGACTCGGCGCAAGGTCAGAATTCTCAACGGCATGCGGTAAGGCAAGCTGAACAACACCGGCAAAGCAGTAAATAAGAGCCGTATGTGCCTTGAGAAAAACAAGTGCTAAGATGATTGCATGTGGGGACTGATCCAAGACGTAAACCAAAACTGAAGTGCGGCATCCGTCAACAGTGACACGGGTACTACACAACCCAGAAACAGCCGGCGTCGCATCATCAGCTACACGGACTACAGTGATCGGAGCAGGGGTAAGAACTTTCTTCAGACGAGTACGGAGATTTGAACTCATGACCGGTGTGTAGGCGCCGGTGTCTTTGAGTGCGATGAAAAGTGTACCATCCAAATGTACGTTGATGAGGTTGTGATGTTCAGGTAGTGTGAGCAGAAGAATTTCGGGTTGGGTCGCCGTGGCAGGCTCACCTCTCGGAACTGCGCCCGTCAGTTTTCCGATGAGCGGCGGGAGAATCAGGGAGAAGGAGAGCGAGGACGCAGTGGTGAGCGGGGCAGGCAGGTGTCGGGATGGCGAAGGGGAGCGGTTTGATCGTGCTGGCCATGATGGCGGAGCGCGGTCGTCTTCATTGTGTACCGACAATGGGGAGCTACCACCTGGATGTCGGATGTTTTGATAGCTCGGTGAAGGCTGCGAGTTCCAAGCACTGCGACAATGATGGGAAATGTGTCCGACGCGTCCACAACAGACCCAAATGGGCCTGTCATCGGAGTGCACCATTTTGCGGAATCATGACGAGGGCGAATGTATAGGCTTCTGGTTAGCTCAGGTGCTGCAGGTGGGCGGTAGTCGGGTGCGTTGACTGGGCAAAGCGTCCGTAATCCTGCGTTTACGAGTTCTTGACGCACAACGGCCTGGATAAGGGAAATGGATAAGGGAAATGGGACTCGTCGGGGGTACGCACCTAAGGGGCACTGGGGAGGCAGCTTCAATCTCGCGGCGGATGATGCGCACAAGATTGTCGGATGCAACAGGAACTGGTGGAGCGGGTGGGAGACGAAGGTCCTCGCAGGAAGACGTCGCAGCCGTGTTAGGAAGACGGGTAAAGGTCGGTGTAATGCGACGACATTTTATTTCTTCAAAGCTTCGGCATTCACTGATGACGTTTGCACAGTGGATGAGTTCTTAAAAACCAGGAGTGTAAAAGCGTCATCCGCGATACCTTTGAAGATATGTGCACCCTTTTCCGCTTCTGGCATCTTGTCATCGATTTGCCACATAGCGAGAACACGTCCTGAATGTACGTCACATAGGACTCGGTGCAAGTCTGAGCTCGGCATGCAGGCATGCAAGGTATTTTTGCGCAGCACAACTGGCCTCCGATGCGCTTGCCGAACAGATTCATCAGCCGTTGATTACATACCTCCGAGCACGTAATTTCCTGTTCGGGATTCATAAACCACACTTCCGCCGTGCCCGTCAGGTAAAATATCATGTTCGCTGGCATCAGAGTGGGGCCCAGTTGTTGCTAGTGCTCAAGTTCGCACAGCTGAAGCCAATCTTCGACGTTGGTGGTGTCAGCGTAGGAAAAGGTACCTGGGTCACGCGATGGTGTGACGACGACGGGGCGGTTGGCGGCTGATTGAGGCACGGTTGGTGACGTGCCCGAAGCATTTTCGTCCCCGTCTTGGGCTGGCAATGTAGATGCAGCCAAGGAGCGTCCGCTGCGTAAATCCGTCTTGATACTTGAATCATCCGCACTATCCACTAAAATGTTACGGGGAGAAAAGACGCTTGACAATATATTTACAAAATATATACACCGGGCCGGAGACAGGCATACAATATGAAGCCTGTGCGCGTGACTGCCGGCGATCGTCGCCTTCGTCAGTCCTCTCATCATCATTCGCTACTGCAGCGCCTCGTAGCAATATGATTATCAGGAAACACCTGGACGTAAATAGTTTTTTTTGTCACCGTTAACATAATTTTCAGATTTCAGCTACTGTTTAATGCACAAATTTACTCATTGAGCTGGAATCCTGGAAGAGGCGGAGAATACTTACAGTGGAAATTAAAATGCATCATTGCTTCAACAGCAACATTTCAATAACCAATTTTTAAAGGGGCACTGAACCACTTTTTATCGACGTGGAGAAATACACTTGAAGTGAGAATAGGCTATTTCATAATCACGTTTACACAAAAAGCAATTCAATGTGTTCAGCAGAAGCGGAGTTACTGGCAATCAAAAACGGCCTCCGCTGTGCTCCCCTTCCTCCTTCAATGCCATGCGCTGCGAAGGCTACGGCGGAGTGGGACGGGGCCATTTATAACGCTCCGCCTCGGAAACGTCGCCGTGGGGCACTGTTCAAATTTCATTTTGGACTTCCGATTTCGGTGCCTATGAAGCGCTAAGCGTAAGTCAAGCGCGGTTGTGCTCAGCGAGCCGCAGTGCGCTTAGCCACAGTAGGCAGCCTACATGCAACGGCGTTGTATGTAGGCTCCCTAAGCCACAGGAGACGTGGCGGCACCTCGCGGCGGCCGCGGTGTAGCCGACCGCAGCGACCAATATCAGCCGTTATTGGATTGTGCTTTATTACGAAATAAAGCAAACAGAAAAGAGCGATGATCATGGGTGTTTTGAAAAAGGTCTAAAAGGGCGTTCTAGAGAAAGGTGACATCGCGTTCTGCTTGCGACATCCATTGACCGCGTACGACAGCAAAACTTGGCTGAAATGTTCACAACAGCGTATGCTACCCGCGTACTATGTTATTGCAGCAAGCCCGAGGCGTGGTTCAGGGCCCCTTTAACTAATGTTACCACACATATTGTAATGCATTACATAAAGCCAGTAAATAAACAAAACCGGAGCTTCGCTCCAAAGCGAATCATCGATTCTGATAGCAAATTAGTAGACAACTATACAAATTAAGGTTATTAGTTTTATCAGCCGTCTAAATTTACAAACAAGCGCGTGCCGTGCTTGCGCCGCTCGCACGCGCCGCCCAACTTTATTTTTTTCGTCAGTCGCAGCCGGCCCCAAGGCGCCGGCCGAGAGCGCTGACCTTAGCGTTCGCGCTTAGCAGCGTCGGTGGGCGCTACAGATACATTTGGCTTGTCCATACCGCATTCTAATTTGAAATACAACGATGTAAAGCCCACTCTTGATCATAGTCGGAGAAACCTTGACGGAGCCGAACGTCGAGCTGCTGGCTAAAGCAAGCCTCAACTGTTGTGGACCGTAACCGCTATCGCCGGAAATGCGAAAACAAGTACCCGGTTTTTGCCGGGATCGGACCCGCACCCGCTGCGTGGGAGCCAGATACTCTACCACTGAGCCACACAAGCTTTTTTTCTTTATTGCCGGGACTTCCATTTTGTGGACACCAATTGCAACAATTTTTGCCAGAGAAAACAATACATAATTATGCATATACACATACTTTCAAACTTCCATGCATACATTTGCGGTCAGCCACATTTTGGCTGGCACTGTCATGTCAGGTTTAAAATTCTTTTAAAGTTGCGAGGGGCTCGATACTCGTCAGCCAATCCAAGGGGCATTCCTGATCTTTAATTAGGTCGATGAACTTCGAAACACCCTCCCGGAAGAGTAGTCTTGAAGGCCTTTGGTCAGACTCGCAAAAAAAACCTGCCATTCAAGCCTGCCACAATTAGTGGAGGGACATTAGCATAATGAGGTCCAAAAGCATTCCTTCCTCATTTTCTACAGTTAAAAATCTAATACCTGAGGAATTTAAGGGCAATTCTTTCTGTAGTGTTCTTTGAAGAACGTCCCAAAAATAAACCCCTTCCCAACAATGCAAAAAAAAAAACGTGATCGATTGTTTCGAGTTGCAAGCGCTTGCTCTCGGGCAGCGGGAAAATTCCCTATAGGCTCCGTACAGTGAACAGGCGGCGCTGCTGCACAGCAGCGGTGGCGCGATGCTCAGCGTCGCATGTGGCGGGCGGCGCGAAACTGGGAAGGGGGGAAGACAGCGAGATTTCGGAACTACGTATACACGCCTCCGAAAGCCGCGCGTATATCCGCGATCCGTCTTCTTTTTTTTGTGCGTGTGTGTACGTGAAAGTACAAGCGTGGCCCTCTGTGATGTCACAAATAGTTTTTGCGGGGTTCAGGCCTATTAAAGGAATAGACGATTACTTTCACGGTGCAGCTTTAACCAGCGGAGGCAAGCTCTACGCTGCTTCGCATGTTGCTTGTGTGAAAGAAGTGGACGGCGTGGACGTTCACGCGAAGTGCCGTTCGCAACAGGGAAAGCAAGTATACGACGTCATCCTTTACGTGAGTAAAGCTTACTGTTATACTAAAATTGAAGTCACTAAACTGGCACCCTGAAAACGTTGTAGTTGACCGATTTTTAATCGACGCCTCACTGTTGGCAATGCATGCCTCATTTCGCTCCGGCGCGTTGTACGCCGCGGCCTATCACTTGATGCCCCTGTCACACTGTTACTTTAGATTGTCATACAGCTCGATCTGGACCGCGTGCAGCTACACACTCACTCGTAGGCTGTCGTCAGCACAGTCATGTCGAGTGAGCTAAACGATTCGGATTGTTGGATCGTGTGGCAGTGAGCATGCTATCCTCGTTGACTCGTTTGGGACCCAGTCGGAGCCACCTGCTGCGCTGATAAACGAGATTTATTAACTAGGCGATGTTAATTTACATGACGCGAATGTTCGTTTTTCATCATGTACAATGATCGAGGCTCATTAGGCCCCTTTCACAAGATACGATTTCGCTTGCGAATTCCTTTCCTTGCATACGCACTTTGCTTTTACAATGATACATCGCAAATGTATATCACAAGAAAAATCGCACCATGTGAAACCGCGCCTCTCAAGCGCCAGAGCCGAAACGAGGATCGTCGAATTAGTGCTCGCCAGCACAAAATAGGCTTCCTTGGCATAAAATATTACTCATCGCACAAGCCAGTGCTATGCTGATCATACCAAATGCTAAGACAGCGGCAAGCAGTCGTCAAATCAGCAAAGTCGTGACAAATTTCTTTTAAATGTTCAGCAGCTGGCCATGGCCGCTGGCGTCGCACAACGAGCTGTGAAACGCGCATGTGTAGCACGCTTTACAGAACAAAACCTTCTCACAAATATCAAAGAAGCTGACTTACTTTACTCTCCTCACAGCTGCGATCCATTTCTTTCGCCGTTCGATCTCATAAGACTTGCCAGGAAACCTGTACAACTTTATCCCGGGCTGGCCTTCGTGGTTGTGACAGCCCTTTACGCAGCAGTATCGCCGGTTCCACTTGCCTTTTTTTTTCACCTCCGACGCTTGCCGATGAAGCGCATGCCATTGCACCGTCGCAAGACATATAAAAAAATAAGGAGGCAGGTGAACAAAGCAAAACGGCTTCAACCGTGGCCGAGACGAAATGTAGCGCGCGGGAAAGAATACTCATCGAGCCGGCCGAGCTGCGGCGCCCACTTCCCAACACTGTTGCGTCGCTGCGCCAGATGGCGCCAGAGCAGCCGCAAACTCGACTGTACGGAGCCTATAAACGCTCCCTAGGCAGGCCCGCAGGCGCAGACGACTCGAGCCTCTTCCAGTATGGTGGCGCCATCTAGGTAAAGCGCCTGAAACGCAGCGTGCGCAGGCGCAGAGGACGAGATGCGATTCAGACGAGCCGCGCAATCAACGCGATCCTGAGCTGCCTGAGCCTCGGCTATTATGCTGGCGCCATCTAGATAAGGTGCCTGCCAACACAGCGTGCCCGACATGTAAGTTGCAGTAGTAAGGCTTGATCGGGTTCCGCAGACTGCTGTGCAGATAATATTACAAGCCGCAGATCGCTGTCGACGCTGCGCGGACTGTTCAGATCGTTCTCGTCAAAACGTTACCAAGAGACTTTGCCGCTAAGACCCTGTTGTGCGTGGTGCTAGAATTGGAGCTTTCTCTTCAGCCGCTCCACATGCTTGCGCTGTGACTGTGCTGTGTGTGCCGCGCAGGCCTGTGAATTTTTTTCTTTCTCGTGTTTGCCCACGCGTCATGCGCTTGCGTGTACCCTAAATATAAGAGTCGTGGTAGCGTAGATGTAGCATCTGCTGTAGCCAAAATGCGTTTATTCTTTTAGAAATCTCGTCGAGCGATGGAGTAGAGAGTCATAGTGCATTGGCAGCACATACTCTGTCGAACGGGAAAACGGTCATCGACGCCTGATAACTCTGCGATAGCATATGAGAGTAAATTTGCATCAACGCAGCGAAGCTATAAGCTGATACTGTGGTACAAAACGCGCACTAAATTGTCATGGTTTGCGCAACACTTGCTCTGTGGGGTTGACAACCGCGTCCAAATTGCAAATAACGTTTTCGGCAACCATTTATTTAGCGTGTTTGTAAAGGTCTTTTCCACGGTGTCACCAGTCATTGTTTTAAAGTTTCTTTGCGAACACCTTCAAAAGATCCTGAGACGATATTTGAGCAGCTTTTAATGAGACCTAGTAATTTTGTGTTTTAAGTCTGATTGCTGTTTAAATCCGAGCTGCTGTTCTTGAGTTTTCGACATGTCAACACTGGCGGGGTACCTAATTATGCGTGCAGAAATAAATATTCCTGTTTTAAGTACATCTATGCATCTGTGGTTGACTACTTGGTATTTGATACTAACTATTCATATTCGATGCATATGCGAGAAATGTACTCTTCACCCACCCCAATTTATTATTTTGGTGGAAGTGCAACTTATCAATACTCTAGCCACTTCATGGAGGTGCACCGAGGGAAATGCAGAGAGTTTAGTTTGATTCATTTGCCTTCGTTGATGGCGTGATCTGACGGCGCAAGTTCGCGTTTAGCTGTACCATGCAATATTCACAAATTGTCATTGCGGTATAACTGCTCGTAAGAGAAAAGTGCAGCCGGTCTTTATGATTAGCATATTTATAGCGCCGGTGACGGGCTGATTGCAGGGGAACGAGAAGATTTGTGAACTCACACCGAACCCGGGAGAGCCCATTCTTGGTGCATCATCGGGCCGGGCTGGCCCGCAGTCCGCTAGCGTCAAGGACGCGCTGGGCAGCCAAACTGCAGCGCGCGCACGTCTTTAGTCATGACGAACGCGTGCTAGGGAATGTCGCGCATGGGCCAAGCGGATGTGCGACGCTTTCGTTAAAACGTAGCTTCATAAAGTGCAACAACTACAAAATAGGTGGTATGTTATTAACAGGAATGACTAGCAAGAAAACAACGTCCTCACGTATAAGCACCCGTCGTATTCTACGCTTTTTATTTGTGCCACGCACTTTCCGAAGATTTCCGACGGAGAAACGGAACTGCCGCCTTGTTCCGTAACGCCCCACATGATCAGCGGCGTACAACTCAGCACCGACAACCAAACTGCTTTGTTTGACATACTTATCAATGTTGCTTATCCTCATTAGCCGCAAAACTGAACTTGGGGCTCGGTTAGCGATGCCATTCCAGAGTTTCGACTTGTCCGGTATTCGGGTAAATGCAGGCGGATTGGGCGTTTCATCGGAGACGCAAACGCGAGTGGCCTGTACGGTGCCCAGCTAGTTGGTGGCGCAAAGCTCCACCAGACAAACACGGCCAGTATTGTAGTAACCAAGTGTATTTGAATTTACAGGAACAGCGAAGTAGAATACATTTGGTGAAGGGAGTATCAGTTCTGCGTTTGTTTTATTGAGCTCTGCACCACCACGTGGCTGCACCAATCAGGACGTTCACGTTTGCGTCTCCACTCATCGGGTAAACGCTCAGTCCGCTTGCGTTTACGCGAATATCGGAAACTCTAGAACACAACACGGCGACAGCCACCGCACACTTCGGGCAATGCGCCGGGAAGGGAACACGTGGAATACGGAGACGCCGCGTAGGGGTCAACGCGAGCGGATGCCTGCAACGTCGGCTCCGGCAAACGGTACGTGCTGCTCCTACCCAATCTCTCCTACGGTCACTAATCTGCTCGAGAAGCGACATAAGTGCCTAAGGAAGACAGGGAAACCGCCCATTCCGGGCGAAATGTGACCTTTTTTGTGCTGAAAACGATTATCGGACCGAGACGCTCAGCTGCCCAGTTAAGCCTCACCCGGACTCTACCTCTCCGCCGACACCTCTGGGCGACGCCAGCCATTATGATGGCAGTAACGGTTGAAGGCCACACCATAACCTCACAAGAGCTCCAGTCAGACGATTGGACACCAGTGCTGTATAAAGCCTACGCCTCCCGACCAGCCAGTTCGCCGAAACCACCTCACCACTCCTGCAACGCTACCTCTGAGGCAGGTAACCCGAACGCCAGGAACGCGGCGCACGGCGCAACAGCCGCCACCCGCAGCGGCAAGACGCCGGCCCGCCTACCACCTGCGCCCAAGGAGACGCGCATCACAGTGCAGCGTAGCAAGCAGCTTCCACCACTCCCACCCAACGCTATTCGAGTGGTCGTTCGCCCGCGAGGTGTACTGCGACTTCTAGACGTCCCAACACCTCTAGTTACGAAGGCAGCGCAGACCCAGCTCCGAATCACTCTACCGGACGACTTCTGCCTGCGCACCCACCCGATCGACAATACTTACACCATGGCAACAACACACTCCCCAACAGCCGAGACTCTCAAGACGCTAACCTCCCTCGCAATTGGAGACCAAACCTACCCTTGCACGGCTTACGTGGCACCCCCACCGGGGTCTACTAGAGGAGTCATCACAAACGCCTATGATGACGAGACCCCAACGCAACTCTACCAAGACTTGGTCAGAAGAAATCCGGAGTACACCATACTAGCAGCCCGACGCATGGGAAAGACGCACTCCATCCTAATCACCTTCGATGCAAACGCAGTCCCGCACTCCATCAAGTACATGAGAGCCATCCACCGCTGCACCCTATACCGCGGCAGTCCGGATGCCTGTACCAATTGCAGACAGCCGGGTCACCGTCACGACGTATGCCCAAGCACCAAGACCAATCTTTGCCCCCGCCGTGGAACACAGCATTCGCAACAAGACCCTCCTTGTATGCCCAAGTGCATTTTGTGTGAATGCCCTCACCTTACCGGCACGGGATCGTGCAAGGGACGAAACCTTCACCAGCCATGGAAACAGCTAAGCCACCCAGAAAGGCAGCAGCAGGAATCGGTCCCACCCAGGGACAGTTTTCCCCAATGGTCATCCGGACCCACCCAGCCCAACCAACACAAGCAAGACTGGACAGAGCCATTGAAACAAGCCTGCAACACGCCCCTTTATGCTCACAAGCACACGACATCCATGACAGTGAGTCCCAGTTTACAACGCGCCCTGGCGAAATCCCAGGAGGAGGAAGCGGCGGCCAAAGCAGAAGCTACAGCAGCTCGAGCAGACGCCGCCGTTCTTCGGCAGTGCAACGCCAAACTGGAAGCCCAGATAAGTGCTCTTGCCACTGGATCTCCCATTTCACCTACCCCGGCTCCAACCGCACATCAACCTCCTCCCCTTAACCCACCCAACGATCATACCTGGCCCAGCCACTCCAACCCTACTTCCTCTCCTGATTCGCTAGCAATGGAGGCTGACACGGAACCCTCTACAAATTCAACTCCATGCATAACGCCACCTCCCTCCACCCCTATCTCACTAGACGACATTCCAACCCCGCTTGAGTCCTTTGCTGCTCGCTTTGAGGCAAAATTGCAGGACGCTGTCACTCACATCAACCAGGAATGTGCAACCCTCAAAGACGCGGTTATTCACATAACACAAGAAAATGCTGCTCTTAATCACAGATTCGACGTGCTAACCCAAGGGTTTTCTGATAGGTACAGCGATCTTGAGTCCCGGCTCAATTCTTACGTAACCCGCCTCACAAAGCTGGACTCCACCCCAAGTAGACGTAAGAAGCCTAAAGCAGCTGAAGGACAGGACAACCCTATCCCACCACAGCTCACGACTCCCACCCACCCGTTATCACGACTCCCAACCCCCCAATCGACTCTCATGATGGCAGCTCCAAACCGTAATCTTACACTCTGGCAGTGGAACTTCGAGGGCTTTGGCCAGAGTCGTCATGTGGTCCACCAACTGCAGTCCTGCGCTACGGGACCCGACATCCTTGCCCTGCAGGAGCCCTCCAACCCACTCACCCTCCCCGGCTATACTCCTATTCTAGCCATTCGGGTAGCGTTTCTAATTAGTCGCTCCATCACCATCTCCCATTCCCTAGCGATTCAAGACATTGATCACCTTCTAATTGAGCTTGTGCCACAACACGCTCGAGAGAATAGTATCTTCGTCCTAAATGTATACAGCCACCCTAAATGCCTACAAAGCAACCTCGAACGCCTTTTTACTCTTGCGGAGCGCATAGCAAAGAAGTGCCCCTTACTCGTCGTAGGAGACTAAGGCCCCGCATAAGGCCTGGGGTTACCAGCACGACACACCGAAAGGACGTCGGCTGTGGTTAGCAGCGCAACAGACCGGTCTCTCCCTTCTTGCCGATCCTACCTCTCCTACACGCACGGGAAACAGTGTCTGTAAAGACACTACACCAGACCTTACATTCGCACATCGCCTCCCTCATGTCACATGGTGCAACACACAACAGAATCTGGGTAGTGATCATAGCATCATCGAAATTCTCTTCAATGCTCAACTACCCTGCAGACCTCCCAGAGGCTCCACTTTCACGAAGTGGGACTCTTTTAGATCATGTAGAGCAGCCCGCAACGTCGTCCCCATCACGGACATCACCGGCTGGTCCAAACAATTAGAAAGTGATGTCCGATCAGTAACTCGTCCTCTACGAGAGGACTGCCCAAGCGACACAGTTGACTCCCGACTCCTGTATTTATGGGAAGCTAAAGCAGGCCTAGAACGACGCTGGCAAAGGCAGTGCTGGAACCGAACACTAAGACGCCGCCTCGCCCGTCTCAACAAAGAGATAGAGACCCACGCGGCGACTCTTTCACGACAAAACTGGGAATCACTATGCAACAAGATAGATGGCAATATGAGTCTACCTCCGACCTGGAACCTTTTTAGGCACTTTATAGACTCCACTCAATCTAAGACCACACAAAGATACAACCTCACCAAACTCATAGATCTTCCGATACATCTTCACCGGAATTCCTCCAAGAACTTAGAAATCAGTACTTCCCCACATACCCTCCTGCAACACACCCCGACTATGCAGGCCCCGCTAACGACCTCCTTGACCAAACCATTACAGAAGCAGAAGTTCCGGTTGAACTCCAGAGACTTAGCCCATCCTCAGCCCCCAGCCCAGACGGGGTACATAACAAGGCGCTCAGGAATATCGACACCCAATCCATTGCCGCCCTTACCGAATACTTTAATGGGTGCTGGCAAAAGGGCACCCTCCCACCGCAATGGAAAGAGGCCAAAGTCGTGTTCTTACCCAAACCTGGGAAACCTCTGCTCACCTCTAACCTCAGTCCGATCTCCCTCACTTCTGTCGGCAAACTCATGGAGCATGTACTCCAGACCAGGCTCAGCAAGTACCTTGAAGGCAACACTCTCATGCCAACCTGTATGTTTGGATTTCGTCCTGGGCTTTCCACACAGGACATCTTCCTACAGCTAAAACAACACATTTAGATTCCCAAACCTACGACCCCAAAGCTATCCTAGGTGTGGATCTCACGAAGGCATTCGATAACGTTACACACTCAGCTATCCTACAGAAACTTACAACCCTGGCAGGGGGCGCCAGGATGTACAACTACATCCGAGACTTCCTCAGCCACCGCACAGCTACGCTAACCTTCGGCGACCACCGCATCCCAGGCATAACACTGGAAGCACGAGGTACGCCCCAGGGAGCCGTCCTCTCCCCTATTCTATTCAACATACTTCACTTACCCCAACAACTAGCTCAAATCCCCGACATCCATTGCAGCCTTTACGCCGGCGACATCACTGACTGGGCAAACCGCGGCAGTGACGCCGAAATGGAACATCTACAATTGGCACTAAACACCATCGACACATATGTACAGGAGCGCGGCCTGACCTGCTCCCCTTCCAAATCAGAGCTCTTTCTCTACCGCCCCAAGCAACGCGATTCAGTCATTCCTTCCATCTCCCTTAGGCTAGGTACCCAACCTATCCCACTAACATCCGAAATCCGCGTGCTAGGACTAGTTCTACACTCCCACGGCGCGCACGGAGAAGTCATAAAGACTCTCCAAACACGCTCAACAGACCACCCGACTTATTCGCCGCATAGCGAACCGCCGGGCTGGCCTACGTGAGCGAAATGCACTTCGCCTTACCCAGGCTTACATCATAAGCCCCACCACATATGCCCTTCCATACCTACCCCTCCGACAGAAGGAGAGAGACCGGGTAAACGCGTTCCTACACAGTTGCACGAAAATGGCTCTACGCCTTCCCCCCAGCACATCCCACGACCGACTCCTCAAACTCGGTGTCCACAACACCTTTGAGGCACTCACAGAAGCCACCTTTACGGCACAATTATCCCGTCTAACTCAGCCGCTCGCTGCGCTCTATTATCCCAATTAAGCCTAACCGCAAATACACACCCTACCTAGGGGGTCCCCCTTTCTTCTATCCTGCGCTCTAACCTCAACATACCTCCCATCCCCAAGAACATGCACCCTGAGCGAGATGGCAACCGCAGAATAGCAAGGGCTCGGGCCCTCCACAAACAGTACAGCGAGGACCATGATGTGGTCTACGTGAACGCAGCAGAATATACGTCAGGGGCCCTGGCGGTAGCCGAAAATCAGGCAAAGCTTCTAACCTGCAGCAAAATCATCACCAATTCCACCACAGAGGCTGAAGAGGCAGCCATCGCGCTTGCTCTCATCTCTACATCTGCCACCAAAATTATCACCGACTCCAAATCTGCCATTCTCAACTATGCCAACGGCTAAATATCCCGCACCGCTGCTCGCTTACAAGGCATCTGGCAGCCCCGGCGCCCCATAACCCTCAACTGGACGCCAGCACATGCCGGCCTCCCTGGCAATGGGGAGGCTCATTTCCTAGCCTGAGGTCTCACATTCCGGGCAGGAGGAGTCGAGCCCCCTCTACGGGCCAGGGAGCGCCTGCTTTCTTTCAGTGATATCCTTTCGTACTACCGGGACGAACGAAGGGAATACACACCCCCAGCCCCATCCCTCATCGTAGGGCAGGCCGCACACTTGCGACGACTACAAACTCGGACTGCCCCATACCCCTTACTGCTACATGCACGATACGCAGACCAATTCCCCTCCTCATGCAAACTTTGCGGTAAACCAGGAGACTTCCTACACACCCTCCTCACATGCCCCACCTTCCCTCATCCCCCATCACAGACCATGGCGGAGTCTTATTGGGAGACTCTTTTGACCTGCACTTCCCCTCAAGACCAGTGGTGGATCATCTCCAGTGCTATGAGGTTTGCGCTATTGTAAGGGTGTAAGGGTGCGTCCTCACAGTAGGGAGCACCCAAGTGGCATGTAAGGGTCTTCGCCCCCACCATCAATGGCAATAAAAGTTGCTACCACCACCACCATCAAATATGCTCGACCTGACCGCAGTGGCGCTGCCGCGATCGTGAGCGCTGGCGCCGCCATACGGACGCGCGAGGCTAATAGCAAGCTATCACATTTGACAGCCAAGCTGTTAACCTCTAGCTCCCGTATTCATCCCCCGCATGCTCTCCCACGAGAGGGGGGGGGGGGGAGGACGGGCCCCTGTGTGGTTCTATGTCGTCCGTATTGTTTCTTGTACTAAACAAGTCAATTCAAAGATGAATCAATTAGTTTTGATGCTCGATCTGCGCAGAACTGTATCTTAAACACACAAAACATTTGGAAGCCATGGGTCAACAGGTACAATGATCTTTGATTCCATGTTGAAAATTTACACGCGAACTGTATTAGTGAGCTCTGACAGTCTATTTTTTGTAGTTATGTCAAGAAACGAACAAGTAAATTGCAATAAGAATTGTGGCAGCGTACGACTTCACAATATATTTTCGCTCGTATCAGCTATCATCTGCGTATTCATTGTTTCTCTTAAATTTTCTGTGTGCGTTAATTTAGGGGCTACTGCTGACAGTGAGAAGAGCAATACTTTGGAAACGATGACATGGCTGCTTCAACTATCCTCAAAAAGGTGGCAGTTTCGCTCAAAGCACGAAGCATTGATAGCGAGAGAAATGTTCAGCGTTGAGCTTGGATTCCTCGGATAGTGTCATTACTATAGGCAGGTGCGAAATGTTGGACCAGCCCAGATCAAAAAGCAGCTACCCCTTGGCTTAAGGAACAGCCGTCTGTGTTAGCTGATTCTCCCCAACTTGCGCTTGCAAATTTCTTAATTTCATCACCCCACCTAGTTTTCTGCCGTCTTCGAGTGCGCTTCCCTTCGGCTGCGGTTGATGCATAGTCAGCCTAAAAAACTCTGTGTGACACACGAGCATCGGGTTTGTTTTGCATTCAGAAGGGGTGGAGCACAGTTGAATGCTTCAGTTTTCGAGTACCGTGATGTAATTTATATCGTATCTAGCTAAGCAAATACGGTTTTGCTTGCGGATTTCACAAATCCCACTGCGACAACCACTGTGTCGTTCTTCACTATAGAAAACACGAGGAAAAGCTGCTCGTGTTTATCGGGTTATATACCTACAGATTAGCTACGAGGGTAAAAGAGTCAATGTAAACAAACCGAGATACGCGTAGGCCTGCGACGTATAAAGTGCTTAAAACACGAGTAATGTTGCTTAATTATGCACGCTGTTAAGCAATTTAGTATACTACTTGCATAGCTTCCAAACGAGCACAAAACTTATCGCAAAGGCGAACAAACGAAAGGACGGCCGCTCGAGAGCCCGCCCTGTCGCTGGTCATGCAATTTGGCGCGTGTAAACATCTCCCGATCGTACTCACCTGTACTGCTTTGTAAACATATTAGATGCACGATCCTCGCTTTTATCCAAAATACGATGAAATGTGTCGATTTGCGATAATATAAACCGCTGACAGCGAAGCTACAGAGCTGAGCTGCTGTCCCCCGAGAGACGCGTTGGACCAAATCTGGAAACAACAACACTGCGTTGCCTGCGCGCGCTCCGGCGGTTGCGGTACTCTCCAGGCTCCAAGTGACTTTACGTATGCGCGGTGGCGAGCGCAGTCTGTTGGTGCTGCAAGGAAACCTGCGGCGCGCACGACGCGCGTGCTCCGCTGTGGTTGGTTGGCCTATTCGGCATACGAACAGCCAGGCCATGACCACGTTTACGAAACCTGGCGAGGTTCGTTAAGAAAAGGTTCGCTTATTAAAAAAAATTTAAATGTTACCGGAATGTCTACTCACCAATGCTCACAGAACAATGTCAGTAATCAGAGCAGCTGCAGTCTGCAGCCCAACTTCTGCGGCGGTTAGCTTCTCTAGACTTGCTTATATACCTTCGAAGCCAACTGAAAATGTCTTAATCTTATTCTTTTGATGAATCGTAAAATAATGTTTTCATGCTCTCATATACACGGCTAGAATTTTTGCCATGTTTTCTGTGGCTGCATATGAAATAATCATGCTTAAAAAAACAATGGTAACCTTTACATTCCTTTAAAATCTACAGAATCCAGCTGACGTGACGAGTCCGAAGTAAAATAGCAAAGCTCTGTGGTATGCTGTGAAGCAAGTACAGAGCAAATGTCATAGTGTAGTGATAAAAAAAGCACGCAAATGACTATACACAGGTGTATTTAGAGGTACATAGGGAAGTAGCACTACGAAGAATTAAGAGACCTCGCGAAGTTTATGCCTATAGTCACCGTCGTTTTTTCAAACATGGTGGAGCTGCTCTCTGTCAATGTAAATAACTGTTCTGTAGCGTTATTCCGGGTGGGAGGAGCGCAGTCCCATAGGTCTAAAAAGAGTCATCATTTAGTATCAATACCACATAAGAGGAAGTTCGCGACAACATTGGCACAGCTGGTCGGCAGAGCTCCAGTAAATGCACAGCGCTGACGTAATCAGCTGCCACATCTACCAACAGTTTTTTTTCAATGTCTACGCGGGAAAAAGACCTAGAAGGCCTCATCCGACGCGAAGACATGGTTCCGTGGGTACATCCAATGACTGAAGGTCACCAGCAGGTAGCAGCGGGGCCGTGTTGCAACTTGCATATGGAACGGAGGGTCATGGTTCTGTTCTTCACCGATGTGAATCAAGTTCAATAAGCACAACTAGTGTGGTTGGTGCGCTCATCTGCCTTCTCACGGTCACCTATAGCGTAATGGGCGAGCAATTAGCATCCTTGTGGAGGCAACCGGATTTGTATGCGACCGAATGTGAAAAATCTTGTAGTCGCAGGACCACGCCATACAATAGGATATTTTACGTGGACAGCCAGCAGAGGTGGTCGGTAACTGCCAGAAATAGCCCTCCTATTTTATATGATTTAAAATTTTCACCCGTCCATAGGAGAGCCATAAAATCGCGCTCTGTGAAGGAATAATAGCGGTCAGCGGCTCATACGAGACAGCTCGCCTAAATGATGACAAGGCCGTGGACAGATTGAAGTTGCGTTTTTAATGCACTGGCTCTATTAACACTTGCGTCAGTAGAGACCCCCACAGGCGCCGCAGGATCAAAGTGAAAAGTGTCGGAGAAGTCGCGAGGAGGCTAATGAGGTATGTCAACGTAGAAGCCTCTTGAGGGTCACATGAAAAAAGTATATCTTGATGTGTCCACTAAATTCTTCGTGAAGCAGCGGATGTATCAGCAAACTCCGAAAAACTGCGCACACAACTTGCAGATCGAGGAACAGCGGAATTCTTGATGGCGCAGGTTTTCCGCGGATCGGTATCCATACCATTATTGTGAACGAAATGGCCAAGAACTACAGTTATGGTGGTGCCCAAAGTGACATTTGTACGAGTTTAGCAATGGTCCAGCTCTACTAAAAATGCCCAGGACTGCTGAGAGGTCTTCTTTCTGTTTTGAAAGTGGTGGAAAGAACTATCACATTGACGAAGTAGCGCACACATGTGTAGCAGGCGTTCAAAGATATCCGAGTGTTCTAAAGACCGAATCACGTGACCTTAATTTGTTAAGGGCCGTCCGGGGTCACACATACCATATTTTCGCGCTACATATTGTCTACAGCTTTCTGCCAGTACCCGGAGAGGAAGTGTACGAATAAAAAGTAGCGGGCTTCATTCATGCAATTAGGGGTATCATCAATGCGTGGCAAATGGTTCACTCTTTTTTTCCAATTATTTACAGCTGGCGATATTCCACGTAGAATCACCAACGTGGCATCTTTCTGTGTTAGCGATTCGCAGTAAATCCCAGTGCTTCTGGAAGGTGGATGTTTCCCACGGGTCTCGCTAGGTGAAAACTTTCGCATTTCATTAGTATGCGCCGAGCTGTCTGCAGGTTTTTGCTGCAGCACACACATTCCTCCTACTGTTGGGAATATTTACTCCGGTATGTTTTTGCTTAGTCAACCAATAAACTTAGCCAACAAATGAGGTCTTTTTTATAATTTATTTCTCGGCCTTCTTGTAAATATTCTTCGTCATTCTTGTTTCCTACTGTTGCAGTCAATTTGCCGTCTCTGTTGCAGTAACTTTGTTTTTGATCCCTCCTGGCTGTCTCTTTATGCTTTCAATTACCCTGTAAACTGTTGCCAACTTTCTTTACCTATTGAATGATTCTGTGTCGACGCTTTTGATGCACAGGTGGTTGTGAATTTGAGCCGTTCATTTATTTACATCCATGCTCCTAAATCTTGAAAAGTAATTTTGTCACGTGCTTCTCTAACTTCAAAAAGGGCCCGAATGATGCCCACCTGCAGTGCCTCATTTTTTTATATTTAAGAGGTGCTGTTTTACTATGGTACCCAAGGCCAACCGCCCTACCGATCTTCGGTTAATTTCCAATCCTTACACAATATTTCATTTTCCGCACAGATTCACATTTGCAAACGTTATCGGTGGCAGCATAACCCGTTTCTAGATACTTCGAACCCCTTCATTCTTAGATTATCTTGTCTTATGCTTGAGTGAGTTTTTTCTTCATTTATGTGTACACCGAAGTACTTATATTGCTTTACTGTGGGTACGGCTTGCCGTTGAATTGATACCACGTCCTTGATCGTCTCTTGTGCCCTTTCTATGTGATTAATTTAAAGAGACTGACAACGGCTTTTCATGGTACCCATTTTTTAGTGCAATAGAAATCATACCAGCTGTCAGAAAGCATCTTTTTGTTTATCAAGCCGATATTCCTGCCATTTATGTTTTCCGAAGTGCTACATTCTTATGGTTTGCTGTCCAACTGGATTGGTGAATACCCGGTCGAGACTGTTTTTTAACCTAGCCAAGTTAAGTACTCGAAAGCGAAACGACGCTTTTACACGTGATAAGCAATTCAGCGTGTTGTCGTAGCCACGCGTGTGGTAAAATTCTAGTGCTGGTACACATTTACGGCAAAATCGGTCTATAGCATTTTTATCTCGCAGGGGGACCACGCAATTCTGGGTACTTGCAACCTGGCGCGCGTACATGTGCGCCGCCATGAGTTGTGGGAGGCATGTGTCGCTCATTAGCGTGGGCATTCTTTACTTCGTATGTGGGAGACTTGAGTCTCACACAGCGCCATCAATGAACGTTTTGATACCTACTCCGTGCACTGCATATGTGCATATAGGTGGGAGCCGCTCTTCAATGAAGGTATTCGACGCAAATTTGTATAACTAAATGCGTGCTTCTGGGAATGTGCCGCTCTACAATGGCAAAAAAAAAACATCCTTTAAATTTCTCCGATGTTGTGTGGATTCGAACCCACGGCACAAGGGTTCCTCAGCGGCAGCAAACTCAAGTTTTAGTAGGCTGCGCGACAAATGCACTGGGTACGTGCCGCTTCCCAATGGACGTCTTTATGCCAACGCTTCATGAATGCTCTCGGGATGCTCCAATATTCAATGAACATCTCGCCTGCTTAGGTCACTGAGTATAATGCACTGGCTGTGCGGCTAGCGAGTAAACAATTCTCAGCGTTCGGAGGAACCAGAGCGCAGCGCTTTCTGTCTCTGAGGCCACGCATGGACTTCTCGGCAGTGCCAACACATGTTGTACAGGACCATGACACATGTTGTACATGTTGTACAGGACCATGAAATGAGACGAGGATTGCGCTGAGACAAATTCCACTGGCGTGAGAGTGTACTTCAGTGGAAGCACAGTGGTTAAAGTGGCGAAGTACGGGCTTCGAAGTAAGCACAATCTTGAGCTGCAAGGACGATAAATCGCACTCTATATATTTTAAAGGTTGGTCCTTGTTCAGTACTCCAGACAGGGGGTATTAGCATGTTGGCAAATTTGGGCACGAAACGGCGGAAAAGCACAATCCCGAAAAACTTAGGAGTGCTCGTAAATAATACGGTTGCCTGAAACTGCTAGAAGCACGACTTTTTGCGGGTCCCATAGAACAGCGTTTTTGTCGGCAAGCTGACCGCGAGCAAACGCTTCACGGTCACTAAAGTGACATTTCTTTAAGGTGAGTGCAGCGCTCTCAAGGCAGATGGAGACAAGGTCAAGACGATGGTGGTGATCGTCAAATATGCGGCTGAAAATCACGATATTATCCAGATAACTTAGACAAAGTTACCCCTTCAGTACACGGTGAATGGTGGCCATGATTTTCTCAAACGTGGCGGGGCCATTACTTAGACCAAACACCGTTACAATAAATTCAAAGAAACCCTCTGGTGGTATTAACGCCCATTTCTCCTTTCATATGAATGCATGGGAATTTGGCAATAGCCAGACCATAGGTCTACGCAGGAGAAATAAGCCAAATGCAAGCAGCAATGACGTCATTTATACGGGTATGTGGAAGTGGGCATTCATCCTTCTTGGTGAGAGAGTTGAGACGTCGGTAATCTACACAGAACTTCAAAGAGTTATCTTTCTTAGGAGGACAGCAGGTGCAGCTCAAGGACTGCGTGGCTCTAGGACAACATCATTCTTTATCACGTATCCTACATGTTGAGCAATAATGTTGCCCTCTGCATATGAGGCGGGGTGCGGTTGCTCCCTGATAGGATGAACAGATCCGGTGTTGTTTACATGAAATTACTTGAAGAGTACGGGACGCTGGTGCGCGATATTGTTTGATGCTCTGAGCAAAATCACATGCTCGACGAGAACATGGACTAATGCTTGGCTCTTGCCCGATGGCAACGCCCTCTTCACCATACTCAGAATGTTGGTTTCTGTAGAGTGGTTGACAGCGATAATATTAAATTTTTTTCATGACTTAAGGGCCGAAATATATCTGATGTTGTCGATAAAAAAACACGACAAGAAGACAAGAAGGGAGACACACACCAGCGCTGACTGACGACTGAACGCGGGTATCAGTGCAGGATACCCGCGTCCACTCCTCACCGGCGTCGCGGAAAAACTACTTGAAAAGTGCGCGAAACTGTCGCCCGTGAAGCAGCCAGACAGCGGCAGAAGCAGGTATGCCATCCTACCTTATATTCTAGGCGTCTCCCACACCATAAAGAGAATCGCTCAGCGTGCAGGTGTTCGTGTAGTTCTGTCCGCGCCTAACAAGCTAGGTCGACTTTGCCGTCAGGCCAACCAGGAAAAATCCGAACAACCAGCTTGTAAAAAGAACCATGCCACACCATCCGTCCAGTGCAAAGCAGGCGTGGTGTCCGAGGTGCCTTTTCCCTGTGGACGCTCCTACATTGAACAGACTGGTCGTTCCCGAAACGATCGCTTAAGAGAGCATGCCTACAGCCTTCGCTCCGGTACTGGCAGCAACATGGCCTTACACTACAGTGTTTGTGATCTGTGCCGCAACGGTCCGGGACTTGACTTTTGCAGTGCACGATCCGCAAACGCTACCATGGCGCGTGTGCACGAGAAATCTTTGAGGCTGCTGCCATTGCAAGGAAAGGTGCGTCTTGCATCAGCACTCCGTCTGTGGCCTTGTCTGAGGCAGAACTAACATATCTCAGGAACTGTCATAATTCGCGGGAAATCGAAATCTAATCGGTGTCTATTTTTTGCCCATGCGCAGTAATCTACTCTTCGTTTCTTTCTGTTTTCGTTTGGTATATATGTGTTCCTTTCTGAATAAAGAATTCAGTCGTCAGTCAACGCTGGTGTGTGTCTCCCTTCTTGTCTCCTTGTCGTGTTTTTTTTCGTTTGCGGTGTTCCCCTATCGAGTATGTACCGACTAGCCCAAGCCTCTACGGTCTTGCAATCTGATGTTTTACTCGAACAATGCGAGATGCATTGCACTGGGCAGTAGGATAGGCTCACAAGAACAATTAGGTGACCATCATGCGGATCATTTATTGGTAAAGAGAATCGGTGAATTGCGGCTCACGCACGTTTTTATTAACGTTGTCTAGAGGGAGCGGATTCACGAGGACACCAAACGTCTCAGCGTGTGTAGCAACAACATTACGGGAATTCTCGCAAGTGATGGTGGCGGTAGAAGGACACCCTCAATGATTCTGAGGGTCTAATGACTGCCTGCAGAGTTCTCAGTAAATCCGGACAACACAACTTCACCAACACTGCAATCTACAGTTGCACTTCACTGTCGTAGATAATCGGTTGCTAAAATGTACGTCATGTGTGGGGATCAGCTGAATGTTAGAATAGGAAGCGTTGTTTCGGTCACCTAGTTGTAGTGGTTTAGCCAATATTTATTGCCTTCTCCAATTTTTGCAGTGAAGGTCCGTGGCGCCATATATTACTACAGGTAGCGCCAGACAAAGGACGCGTGTTGTTGCTATCAGTGTTCATCTCCAATGAAAGCGGTGGTACAACGGCCAGCCGGCGGCTTCGACGCAGGCTCAGATGTAGCGCTTCCGTGATGGTCCATCGTGGATTCCGCGACACTACCTAGCACATCTGCCATAAGAGTTAATAACTGGTAAGAGTTATGTGAACTCTTTTAAATACAGTTTAGTGAAGTTCTGGTAATTCGTGAATATGCTTATGGGAGAGTTACGACAGGTGTAGACGCAAATCAGTTTAAAAGAACACATGTCTGCTGATGTTGCTCTCATACGCCGCTTTACAATATTAAAAATTTGTATTCGTTTAAAAATATTTTTGTATTTCATGTTTATGATTTTGATGAGCTAGCAGAAATAGAAAGGAAATAGATCGGACGTGAACAGAAGCCATACAATTTCTGGAGAATAGATGCTGAATTTGTTCTCCACAGTCCTTATTAATTTGGCGCAGAGACTGCGTTAACATTGCCTAGAAATTACTTGGAAGCACGTATTTTATCAGATTGCGCGTGTTCCTCGACTAGTGATGTGCGTTATTCTATGTGAGCACTAGCAATTGTTTTGTGATGACCTTTTCGAAGCCAGTTTCCTCAGCACAGCAGCCAAATTCTCTCCCCGTTAGGCCATGCCAGGGACTCAAGTTGATTGGAAAATGGTTCACCGTCTTCACCAGACCGATAGATTGACACCGCATAGTGTAGGAACTATCCTAGCATTGCTGATCACATTAAAAAGGAAATACGTATCTTCTACTTAAAACATGACATCCAACTAAAAATTTCTAATCTACGATACTTAAGGTACCTTGACTTTAAGTCGACATTTGACATCTATGTGACATTTAAATGTGAATGACGTTGGTAACAGACAAGTTGTATGAATAAGAAGGAGGCCCAACGTAAAAGTGATAGTTTCAAATCTACGATACTTAAAAATAGAGTAGCCTTCACTTGAAATCGACATTTAAGCTCTACGTGACATTTAAATACGAATGACGTTGATAACAAGTTGGAGAAATGTTCAAGAATGCTGACATTTCCCTATGAGTGCTACGCTCGTTAGGTTCCAGAAAATGGCTTTGACATGTACAGGGTCGTCCACTCTTAGCGTGAGCACGGCTCAGCGTGGCCGCGCTCTGCGTAGCGGCTATCCATTCGGCGCGGCCGCGAATCGAAGCGAAGCGGCGCAGGCGCACAGGCACTTAGGGGAGGTGCTTCGCGTCATCTGCTACAGCGCGGGAGCGCGCTGCTCTCGCTTTGCTGTGAAGTACACTTCCCTAAACGCAGGTGATCAAGCACCCGCGACGGCGTCGCGGGAAAGCGCTCTTTACTCACTGGAGCATTTTCCGGCTGCTTCTGTCTACAGCTTGTGAACAGCCTGCTTAGTCAACATGCATAAACAGAAACAAACTTCTTAGTACATAAACGACTTCGCATTTTATTTTGTAAGTGATGAGGGTAAAAGGACACAATTAAATTTTGCGCGCTTTATTAGGCTGGTGCCAGTTTACTTTACTGCCACAGCTGTTGGTGCAGTGCATCCGGAAACACAAATCTGGGACGCTTTGCATGTCTCTTACGCTTTACCGAACGACTTCAGAATCTTTGACTTATGAGCGACCTGCCTCTTAGTTGAACATTCGTTGACAGTAGCGTATCAGAATCGTAAGCTCATAAGAGAGGTTAGCTTGACCCAAGCAAAAAAATGAGCTCGGCGGTAGATCGGGCTGACGCCCATGGTGAGTTAAAAACTAAACAGCCCGATCTGGGTCAGGCCGGGCTTGGCTGTTGTAAATCGCCAGCCCGTTTGCCGACCACACGGCCGGCGACTTCCTTCCGATGGCAACAGCATTGCTTGTCCGTGTCCAGCGTTCATTTGCCGGTATTCATATTTAGGTTTTACCCAATCCTCCTAGCCCCCCGCCCCCTCACCCCGCCCTCCCTCTTTAAATATATATATATATATATATATATATAGATCAATTCATCATACCCGCCAAATTTACCCGGTGCCCACCTCTATGGCCTACCGCAGAGGCCATGAGTCGCTTCGGGAAGTATACCCAACACAATTATTAAACGTTAGTGAGGATATGCATACGACCTTTTCCGACATAATGAATTGGAAGCGAATAACGACTTAATTACCAGGTAAGACGTAATGTAAGATACAAAACCCACATGTCGATTATAGATTTTCAACTCCAACAACCTATTGAAAATTTTGGACAGTAACAGCATTTTCATGCTGTGTGCATTAACTCTAAGGATATAAAAAAGAAAAAAAGACATCCGCGCCACCTACTTTACATCAGCTTACCAATATTATCAAAGGCTTGATCGATAGTTCCTCTAAATGATAATGCGACTTCCTGCGTCAGGTATGCGACAATGAAAAGGCGCTGCTTCCGCAATTTTACATGAAGTGCGACAAGAAAAATTTGTTGTATATTTTATTGGATGTAGCAAATGAAAGTGGGGCGTAAAATTACTGCCAAATCAGTTGCTATACTGGACAGAGAAGTTTCGTGCATCACGTAAAGCGATCGACGCACAACTCCAAGCGACATTACACGGCAATAAGATTGCCGCGGAGCAGCGCACGTCACTCCTTAGTTACTGTCGAAGTACTCTTTTTGCCCTTCTTAATAGTGGAATCGATGACAAACACGATCAAATATGCATGCGTGATTTAACAATCGTTCTCTATCTTCCTGTTAAATGTCAGTCGGCTGTTCGTCATTTTTTACGTCAAATAACCAAATTTTACATAGCATCAAGAGAAGCGTGAAACGGCGTGCTAGGCGCATCACGTCTTGAGCCCAATCATGAAAAGCGCGCCTGATGTGTTTCTGCGGATGCACTGCACCAACAGCTGTAGCAGTAAAATAAAATGGCACGAGCCTAATAAAGAGCGTGAAAAAAAAAACCTTGTTCTTTTACCCTCATCACATACAAAAAAAAAACCGCTGTCGTTTATGTGCTGACAAGCTTGTATCTTCTGTTTATGCATATTGACTAAGCAG